>NC_063214.1:34493437-34796467 GCF_020740725.1 Corvus hawaiiensis
TGGTGCTGGTACCATGCAATCCCAGCAGGAAGGATGAACAAGTAATTTTCTTCTCCTCCTGTTTTTCTTCTTTGTTATGAGTATTTTAGAAACTTAACAGTAAAAATTGTATCATTATTATTATTTTTCTTTCCTGCCTACTGCAGCAGATGAAGCTGGGAACCATCCTTAGCTCTTTGCCCACTGTTATTTTGCCTTTTGTGTTTCTTATCTGCCAGCTCTCTGAGGACATGAAGAGGCTGGTTATAAGAAGTGCCCTTTTGGATGAGCATCAGGCATGGCAGAAAGAGACAAGAAGAAAAACTCAATTCTTGACTTCTGCCCCCAGATCTCACCTTGCTCTCCTTTCTACTGATGGATTGCAGCAGCAGTAAGACAAGCAGGTAGCCAGGTGCTGCCACATACTCCTACTTGCCCATGCTAGAGCATCAACACTGTCAAAATCCCAATTATGACACTATTTCACCTGCTGGATGCCTTCCCCGAGGTGCTGCGCTATAGCTGACCCAGCTTCACAGCACTGGTGCCTGTGGAGTCAAATGCTGCTCTCAGATACACAACACCCTCAGACTCTGTGAGACATCCCATCGCATCCTCTTTATTTCTCACCTCTTGCCAGGCACGTGTGAGATACCCAGGGTTTCTCCCAGCCCTCCCCTTCTGCCAGTGCCTCCCTTCCTCCATTCCCATTGCCTCCCATGATAGACTTCAGATATTTTCGGCACTGAGGGAAAGGAGGGGAGAGAAAGAGCCACTTCTGCTTTGTTTCAATCCATTGCCATTGAATAAGAAGGAGAGGGCTGCAGTGGATGTGCCCTCGGGAACCGGCTGATCCATCCTCCTATCAAACCCGAAGGTCCCAGTGGAGGAGCTGTCTAGTGAGGCTAGACAGCTCTGGTTATATTTAGGAAGAGCTTCCCCTCCTGTGTTGTCAATTTCATGCAGCAGGAAATCTTTTCTTGGATGTTTTATTAAAAAGAAAAGAGCACAAAACAACAAAAAATCACCTCATTTCCTGGAGTCTTCCTCTCTGCCTCACTTCTTTCTTTCCGTTTTCCCTGTTTTTTAGTATTTGTTTCTAGGGCATGACACAGCAGCTTTCCCTCTACGTCCAGCTCCAATCCTTGGATGCCAGCATGGACCTCCATTGCACTCACAGCTGCTGCATGGGAGGGATCAAATGCCCCAAGATACTTCCGGCACCTGGAAAACTGCTCCAGGGAGCATCCTCATGCAAGTCCTACTCCAAATGCTGTTCAACACATGAAGCTATCCCACTGACTCTGGCCAGTGTTAGAACTGACCCTTGGGGTGCAGCAGGAGCACGTGCAGGCTCCTCTTCCACATCCATATGCTCCATCCGGAAACATCAATTCTCTTTCTATAGGAAGGCAGGTTATCCTGGGGCAGAGGAAATGTTTCCTCTTCCCGGCAGGATGTTTGCAGTGAGTCCAGAGTGAGGTATGTATAGAAACCTCCTGATGCAGAGATTTCAGTAAACACCTCCCAGCAAACAGCCTGGACCAATGTTAGATCTCTTGGAGCAAACGAGAGCCAGCCCCAGGGAAACACCCGAAGATGAATGTAAAACCTCCATCCTACCCTTGCCAAAGTCAGGCAGAGGGTCCCCTACTAACCACAGTGATGAACAAAGCTGGGAGGGATCCCTATGGGGATCTCCATACCTTGGGTGCCCTGAATCCAGGGAGATGGTACCCAGGTCTGGTCAGAAAGGAGTCTTTATTCTCTGCTTCCACTGAATTTTCCTCTTGAGTAAGAAAAAGCAAAGTTTTTAAATTTTTAAAAAATAATTTGAAATTTTTCTGACCCCCAAAAAAGATTTATCCAGAATTTCCCACCTCAGTCTGTTAATATAATTGAGATCTCAGCCCTTCATCTAGGTTAATGCATAAATCCTGATGCACAGCTCCTCAAGACAAGCCTCTCTTCCAGGCTCAGGTACTAGGCAAGGTACCTGGCTTCAGGGATGGAAGACAAAATTTTTAAGAAAATCAGCCGTTAAGAAAATTTAGGGATTTGGGAATTTCAACCCCAAATATTGCATGAGGTTGTTAGCTAAGTCAGAGCTTCACCGTTTTGGTATTCAAATCACAGCCTCCAATACTGCTTGCATGAAGAGATAAGGTGGTGGCTGAGCAATAAGCTCTTTTGGATGCTGATAAACTCCCCCTTTTAATTGCTCGATGTGATTGTAATTATTTAATTTGCCCCTATTTCCCTCTCAACACGAATCCAGTCCCTTTGAGATCCAGCATGGTGCAGCTCTGCCACTCTTTCTCTCTCATAATCTTTAGAGAGTCAAAGGGGTAAACATGAGCTGGCTATATACTTCAACAAGGTTTGATACTTCAGGAAAAAGGAAGTAAACTAGGTATTTTAGAAATTCTCTGCAACACAAATAAAAATAAATGGATTTGAAAAATGTCAGGAGTTTTTGTGTGAGTAAACCATGCCTATGTCCTGTTGCCCTACTGTGGGGCATGCCTGAGTGGTGCATAGCTGGTTTTACCACTAATGATAGGTCAGTCCATCAAGGTTTATTTTGATTTTATGACCTTTACGAGAAAGTCTTGTGTAGCAATGATTAAAATAGCAACCGTCTCCTGTTTGTGCTGCAGTGAAACCATCTGACATCAACACAGACACACCACCAAGATGGAAAACATCACCCTTCCTAATTCATCACATAAACACTGTTGGCCTAAACTCATCAAGCCAAAAAGGTGTTGGACTGACCCAGTGCTTCCGGATCCCCCACTGAGTCCTGCCCATTCGTGCAGGAGACCCAGCAGCACATTTTCCTATAGGGATTTGCAGAGCAGGGTTGGGGAGGATGTCTGCAGTTGTGCCAGAAGCCTCCCAGACGGGGTGTGCTTATTCACTGTATCTCTATTTTCCGCTGAACGTGTCCCCAGGGCTGATCCTTGTCATTGTCAGCAGGGAAACTCAGACCCACCAACATGAGCAAAGCCATTCCTCCTGCACAAATGTTGTACCAGTCTCATACGAGCATGGAGCACAGCACAAGGAAATAAGAGTGAATGATTGGACTTTGGGAAGGGATGGAAACTTGCTTTGCTAGCCAAAATTCCCAAAACCTTAATAATGATGACAATAATAATAACAGTAATAATAATTTTCAGGCATCTGATATTCAGAAAGGACCAATCACCTCTCTAAGGAAAACCAGGTATCTCCTTGCACCAGCCTGAGATCTGCTACTCCTTCCAACCACTGGCAGCTAAAAGCTGCAGTTGCCCTACTTGCATTTCTGCTTTTCTTATTCTCTTATTCTTTGAAACATTCACATAAATGAAGTTTTGTTTGTGGAAAAATTACATCACTTGGGCTGAAGGAGACTTCCTGCTTTTCTTCATCTTATTGTCTCATAACTGCTGTCTCTTTGTAACATGCTCACATTCAAAGTATTTTGGGTTTTGCTACATCAGTGAAATCGGTCGAGGGGATGCGCAGGCACAAGTCTGAGGGCATGAGGGCAATGCTGCCTTCTTGGCTAAACTTTTTCCTTCTCATTGCTTCCCCCCAGCCTACTGCTTTTGCCAAAACACACAAAATTAGGGGCAGAAGGTTGAAGGGGGTATTTCAAAGATCTCAGCTCAAGTCCTACCCCAAATGGCTCCCAACACAAGAAGCCATTCCCTCAACTCTGAGAACAGGTCTTGAGAACTTGAAGAAAAATCTGAGAAATCCACAACCTCTTAGCAAATTCAGCAACCCTTTTTCCAAAGGCTTGGGCTAAAATCCTAGATTTCAAGTCCTCCCAACTTCACACACAGTCATTGGCTCCATCACAAAGACACACAGGTGCCTGGCTCTGAAGGCAGAGGAGCTGCAGAACTAAAGTAATTACCAAGGTAATTGGGGACACATTTCAACCTCAGAAAGGCTTTGGGTGCTTATGCAGTGCTAATGATAAGATAATTTAGAAATATTTCAACCTGACAACATAACATATCAGCTCTGGCTGCAATTTAGTGCGTGTTATCAGGTTTTTCATTGCTTTTCCCTCGCTGTGATGGATTCCAAGCTTACTGTTATTACAGCCATTACATCCTTGATTTTAATGGGGGGTGCTTGCAGCTGTCACAACGGGCTGAAAATATATTCTTTATGTCAGATAGCCCAGGAGACATTTCCTCCTTGAGTCACTGACAGGTCACCTCCCCAAACCAATTAGCTAATTGTCTCCTATCACTCCCTGAAGAGCAAGAGAAATGAGTGACTTGCGAATGAACTCTGCCAGTAGAAAACACTTGTTCTCTCTCTCCCTCTCTAATTTAAATTTTTTTTAAACCTTAATTTAATCTGTCAGCCATTCCAACAAACAAGGCAGTGTGTCTGCCCACTCCTTGCATACTGACTCTGCTAGACCATTTTATTTTTTTTTAAATAAAGGGGAATAAAAATTAATAGTGTTTCTTTCCTAGTGTATATAGGCAGCAAAGTGGGTCATCCACAATCATTGGGTCATGCTTGGCTCCTACTCCCAAATCTGCCATTGGCTCTTTCTGGCCTCAACCTGATCCTTGAGAGCTGTCAAGGCTCTTGCGTAGTGTAAGGACACATTCGTGTCTTCTTTGGCTTCAATCAGCTGTGTTAGAAAGTGTTACTTTACTTGGCAGAACTGCTCCTCAGGCAAAGCCCCCACTTGGCTGCTGGCTTCACCAGTGTAGTGAGCTGTCGCTCTTATTTCTCTGAGCTCTGCAAAACTGATGCATGTAGTGGAAAACAAAGAAAAAAATTAATTGCTCCTCACTGCGTATTAACTGAGTTGCATGTTGTATTTCAGAGAGGACAGAGGGGAGGTGTGGCTTTACATACAGCAGCATGGAGAGAGGAGACCCATTCCCCTGGCACAGACAGGGATGTGAGTGGATCAGGAGAGACAGGCTGGCGTCAGTACACCCATTACAGGGGCAGCCATGGGGGCAAATCCTGAATGACAAACCCCTGTGTGCTGCTGAGCTCCACAAAGAAGCCCTGTGCCTGCCCAGCAACACCTCCCCTGCTGCTAGATGTTACTACAGCATTTAATTTAATTACATTATCATGGCTGAAATGCTCCAAGAAAACTGAAGTATCTGTTATTATTTAGTTATCACTAAATCATGTCTCGACCTTCTACAATCCCCTCTGACCCCATGTGATTCTGCAGTAAGACCCCTAAATCACCCTTGACCAACACAACAGACATCTGTGGGCAGATGACTGGCTCGGTCAGAGCAGGGTGTGCTTCTTACTGGAATGTTAATAATGCTTTCTTTCAAAGCATCTCCCATAAGGTCCTCATATGCAAACTGGTGAAGTATGTGCTAGGTAACTGTATGGGGAGGTGGGTCTCGCTGGGGCAAGACAAAAATTTAAAACACCACCAGAAACACTATTTAAACATAAGGACCATCTTTGTTTTTAACTGTGAGGATGGCCAAACACTGGCGCAGGCTGCTCAAAGAGGTTGTGGAGATCCTAAGCAATCTGCACTTGGTGACCCTGCTTTGGGAAAGGGTGTTGAATGAAGCGATTTCCACAGGTCCCTTCCAGCCTCATTGATTCTGGGCTCCAGTGGATGATTCCCTCTCTGTCTTATCCTACATCTTCCTCATCTTCCTTCCAAGCTGCTGGTCCCTTCTGTGCAGCTGCGTCCCAAAGCTCAACACCCCGTCGCCCTCCAACCCTCCAGCTCAACAGAGGAGTTGAGACCCTCAGTGGGTCAGGTTTGGGAGGAACCTAATGAAAACAGCAGGTCAGGAGTCAGCATGTCCCTTGTGAAAGCCAGGTATCATGAAGGTGCAAATCGAGACTGATGCTTTGGCTCTGGCTTCTCCATAATAATAACATGGGATAATCACAGTTTACCTGAAGCTTTGCCTTATGGGGATGGAGAAGGATAAAAACAGTAAAGATCTTGATTTACGGAGGTACAACTCTAAAGGAGGTGGTAGAAATATATCTCAGAGAGACAGAGATGGTTAGGACGGGAATGTGACCTGCTCATTCATTTTTCAAGCACTGCTGGACTTGAAAAAACCTGTAAGTCACCACAGCAGAAACACTCCATAGAATGACATTTTCTTTACTGGGTTTTTGAAGGAGTGGGAGGGACAATGAAATAAACTGACAGACAGCAAAATACCTTAAGGTCAGGAGGAAAACGAAAGCAGTGAGAACAAACAAGGAAAAAGCCAGTCCTCACAATCCTAGAAACACTCCTAACAGCTACAGATTTTAATCCTTATTCAAGCTCACCCGAAAAGGTTCAACTTGGCTTCCCACAGCACCCTGACCCCACTGGCAGTGACCCATCTAGCCAACACTCAGGCAATGCTCATTAATCCAGCATTTCGAGGGTTAAGCACTTTAGAAGAACCTGCCTCAACACATCCCTATCCACAATCTCTTTTTTCCTTCGGAAAATGCTAAGTCACTCTTTAGCGAGAGGCCAGGCGAGAGGTTGCTTAGGAACTAAATTACTTCTCATTCTTAGACAGTGATGCTAGCTGGCACCCGGGGTGTGTGGAGCATTCAGAGAGGGGCCGGAGCACAGAGAAAGCTGCAAGCAAAGGGCTGCAGGGTCATCCCAAAGACCAACATCAGCAGCAATCACTTCTCTCTGCTCCTCTAGACAACCACCCTGGGCTCTGACAGGAAAACCTTGGGTTTCTTCCAAAAAAGGAAACCTAAAAGGCAAGAGAAGTCTAAATTAGAAAGGTTTAACATTATTATAAGAGGTGGTGCATGAGCTCATATTCAGTGTCAGGGTTTCTGCTGGCACTGTATCCGATGGGAAGAAGGAGGGATGCTTCAGGACGAGCAACTTTTCATCCAAGATTTCAAAAACGCTTTCAAGACCCAGATGACATGCAGCACACAAGGCTGTCAGCTGTGCCTCCAAGTCACTCACAAGAGCTGCCCTCTTTTAGGTAAAAACACTGCTGAAGAACATTTCCCCCTAGATGCTTTTAGGAGAAGTTAAAAACCTTGTAGAGAGCAGAATCACCCCGGAGGAAGCAGCCACTACAGCAGCCAAATTGTTGGATTTCCACTATGTGTGCTCTTGGGGAAAGGACTGGTTTGACTGAGCCATGCAGGAAAACTCAGAAGTGGTAAGGTAGGGATATGAAAAGTCATATCCCTTCCTCCTGCTCTGCTGAGATAGTCCATCAGCTTGTGTTGGCAGCTCTATTCAGGATTTTACACCATTAGCACTTGATGTAAAACATACCCAGCTTCCAGACTTTGTAAGATAGAAAATCCCAGCAATTCTCTGGGATACAGTCTCTGGATACCCAGAAAAGGTGAGGCTGAGCCAATGGATGAGTAGCTGATAAGAACCTTACTGGCAGGGAGCTGCCAGAGATAAATTGTTGTTCCTGCATGATTTTCTAGATGAGCATAACAGAGTTGGATGCCCATCTTCTGCCGGATTTCCCATCCATCCCCAGAGATCCATTTGAAAATCAGTCTAAACCCATTATACTCCGAGATGACATCTTGCAGCCACTGTGACTGAACTGGACCATGTCCTATCAGATCTTCATGCTAATGTTCAAGTTAGTCCCTTTTACCCCAGATGGGTTTTGTACTCCAGGAGATGGAGTTTCCCTAACACTTAAACAAAAAACCCCAAGGACCAAGTTAGACATCTAACGATACTTTCTGGGAAGGTCCTTCACAGATGGTTCTTCTCAGCACCATCAAAAATGATGGAGAGGATGAACACAACAAGATAATCACACTACAAAACCAAATAATTAGTTTTCAAAAGACTTGGCAGCCTTGCCCCTGTATCCCTGAGCCCAGTAGACCAGCACAGATGTCTATCACCTGGAGGGGACAAATCTCCATTGCAGGAACCACACTGACACTCTACATGAAAACTCTGTCACAAGAAGGTCAGGACATCCAACCAGATCTTTTCATATGTCAGTTTCTGTACTATTTTATGGAATATCATGGCTGAGTTCAGGATCTAGTAGAGTTTGAGATTAAACATATGTCCTGCAAGCATCCTCTCCCATCCTGTAGACCACAGATGTGGGGAGAAGCACACACTGAAGCAAAATTATTCCCTGATGGACAAAACTGCAGCTTACCAAGCTGAATGAGAAAGAGGTAAACTGGTCCTCTCTCCCGTACTCCCATTGCCTCCCTCCTGAACTCCTGTGGACCATGGATTCACATGAGACCATCGTTTTTCACCCCAGGGTAGCCCAACCACCTCAGGTCAGTTCCACAGAAGGAACAAGAGAAATTGCAACGTCCCCAGGACACAACCAGCTGGAGTGGCTATAAACCAGCTCATGGGATGTCCTGTTCTGGGCATGGCTTGTGCATGTAAAGGCCCTAGCTCTCCTCTCCCACATGTAGGTATCACAGCAGTCTCATGGAGAGAGCTGCCCAGACGGAGATGGGAGTTGCATGCCTGTAGCATGATCAAGTTGAGATGAGTCAGTTCACTATTAAATTCTCATTTACTGTCTTTGTATCAGCTCCCAGCCAGAAAACAAAACAACTGTCTAGAGAAAGAGCCCAAGGAGAATTCAGGTGGCTACAGCAGGTACTTGAAACTCAGTGCAATATGCCAGCTTGAAAACCCTTGTCTCCATCTTTATCTGGGCCATGGATTTTTTGGCCAAGGCAGGACAGATGTCAGCGACTAGCAGATGGAACAGTGGCTCTGCATTACTACCTTTCAGAGCAGTACCTTCAGGCTCACTTCACTCAGGTCCACCACACCTTTTGGAGACATAAGTATTTGGAGACATACTGGGTGGTATGGGTTTAACTTCACAAGGTGGTTTGATCAGTGAATGGTCTCCATGTTATAGCAAAAAAAATAAAGCCAGAAGGCAACCACCTTCCATTTTGCAAACCCTCTGCCCCACACCAGGGCACTCATAATACTCCGTTTTTCTCCAAAATTGCTAAATCCTGTGGTTCCCTCTTTTGCCCTACAGTCCTCCTTCCTAGCAGCTGTCTCAGCACGCTCAGAAGTTTCATCTAATGTATTTTTACATCCCCCATCTTGCTACCAGCCAAGCTTCACAGCTCCTTCTTGGGATGCACCATCCCAGTGTAGACAAACCCACACACATTACTCCTTGTACATATCCCCATGGGGCGAGAGGGGATTTATTTCTCACCCTGCTGCCCCTGCACAAACCCAAGAAAGGGCTTAGCACAGATTTGATTTGGACTTCAGCGCCTGCAGCCAGCTTCACCAGAACGTGCTGTACCACTTCTGCCTATCTCAGTTCATGATGAAGGGTGGAAACCATCTGCCCACTCTTCTAAACTGTTCCCCAAACAAATCCCTTCCCTTTTGCTTGCCAAAGGCAGCTCACATCTGCAGAGCTGCATTCGCTGTGCTGACAGCCAGCATACCCACCCTGCTCCCCCCAAAGGGCATGGGAAAAGGCAGCGGGGATGGCGCACAAAAATGTGCAGATGGGAACGTGGCAGGGGAAGGAGTGGGAGACTTTGACCCGCAATTTGTTTGCTCAGCATTTCATCTGTAGATGAAGCAATGTTTCATTTGTGGAGGGCAGGAGAGAGGAGCCTGTGTGCAAGAATAAACTGTGGATGGGGGGAAGGAGGGGGACAGATCTTCGCTCCCCAGTTTTAAAGTCCAGGAGCCAACTTTTCTTGCACCTTGTCCCTTTTTCTCCTACAGTAACCAAGTCATGTGGCAAGGAAAGAGGATACAGTGTGATACTGTAGCCCATTTCCTCATTTAGGGACTTTAGGGGGCCATGAGAAGAGAGGATGGATGGTCATGCTGGTGACAACGGTAGCTTAAGATAGGGGTTTTACATGAGGATCTGGAAGGCTCCTTAAGACTTTGCCACCTTTACACTCATTCATCCAAAGTAGGATGAGAACTCGCATCAGGCAGAAAAGATTTCCCTTTCTTGTATTTACTCAGCCCTGTGTCCATCTGAAAGGTATCACTCCCACCCTCCTCACATGATTCCCAAGCTCTCAGTAATGTTTAAAAAAAAAAGGAAGGAAAAAAAGTCCTGAACCACCTCTCAGCAAGCAATATACACGGACACATGTTTTTGTGCTCACTTGAACTAAACCTCCTCCACAATTTTTCCTTTCGCCAAATGTTTCTGAGTGGGAGCACTGGAAAAATAAACTCCCCTGGCGTGGTGGGATGCGGGCGGGTGGCCAGGCTGAGCCGAGTCCCAGGGGTTCACGGCCACGGGCGAACCCCTGGGAGCCCCTTCCTAGTCCTCTCTGCAGCACAGGCAGTCAGCTGGGAGACATTTACTGGGAACAAGTGCCTATTGTCCCCCATCAAGACTGAGAGGCAGCTTGGTGGGATAAAAATATAATAAAGCAGGGTTTCAGCCTTTCTTTTTGTCCCCTTGGGTCTACTTTTACTCTCAAGTCTGGAAAAAGCCCCAGCATTGGTCCTTTTGCCTGCCTTGCTTTTAAACACAGATAGGCAGCTTTGAAATGACACCTCGAGAAAATTATTATCATTATCATCTCCAGAACAGGTCTCTCCTATTATTACTATTTTTTTCTCCTTCTTTGCCTTGCAGCACTGCTACAACCCACAGCAGGCTGGGGGGTTTTGGGTAGCACAATAGGGAGGGTTGCAAGATTGAAGGTGGCAGGTTTGCTGGAATAAAGACCTGGGCAGTACCTGGTTTCCAGGACACAGCTGAAGTAGTTCAAAGCAAGCATGTGTCAATGATTGCAAGGTCCAAACTGCCTCTTAAGAAGAAATCATGAGCAGCTCTGTTGGGGCATGCCTGCAGCTGATGCCCATCTGGTTTCTTTCGTCCCTCTGATTCCCCATGTGGGATAAATACACCAATTTCTCCAAGGCAACGGCTTCTGTGATCCTTGCATGACATTTCTTGCATATATGTCAATTAATAATAATAAATATGCTAGCAGTATTGCTGAAAGGATATACAGAGCAATAAAAAACAAACAACACTTAGGAAGGACAAGGAGAGTAAAAGACGGCAAAGGAAAGCAGTAGCATGGAGTTAATGATCTGAGATCAAACTGGAGGAACTAATGGCCCCTTTTTCACAACCTAGTTAAGTGTATGAATATTGAAAACCTTCTTCAGAATCCTCCAGCAGTGAAACACACAGCAAGTCTAACAAGTGCAGAAAAAATTAGCAGCCACTTCCCCTAGGAAAACAGGGACATTGGTAGAAGCTGGTTCATAAATTGCCCACAAGGATTAGAAAAAACTTATTATTTTCAATATCCTGCTGCAGGATAAAAGAGGGTCCTGAGCAGGCATGAAACCCCTGTATCCCCAGAGGCCAAATTCTACTGAGGCTCAGCAGCATCTGTTCCATCCTCTTTTCCCCACGGCTCCCTCCCCAAGTGCCTGGGAACGGTGATGGTCAAAGACTCTGCAACACATATGCACCATGGAGCCAATTCAAGCCAGATGAGACCCCAAGCACATATCAATCAGTTTTACTTCCAGCAGACAAGGCCTCCCCCACTGTTAAAAATAAACCCATAAAGGCTAATTCAGTGTGCCGCAACAAGTCGGATGAATCCATCCAAGCGGACTGGTACTGCCTGGTGTTTCATTCTCTCTATCCCTCAGTCCTGAAACTGGACGAGGCATATAGTTGAGGACCAGCTGCCACGTGCAGATTGTCACCCTGACCTTGCTCCAAAGCATCTGCACTTTCAGTCAGTCCTTTTTACAGCTGGTTCCTTTTATTTTTATGGTGTCTGTCATTAAACATTAAGCCTCATTAATGCAACAGGAAGATGAGGTTCACCTCAATTTTGTTTAATGCTGTGAACCAGCAAATCTTAGACTGCACGGGAGGAGGCGAGGTCTTTGGGAGTATCCTTGGGCCGATGCCGCCCAAATCATGTCCCAAGGAATCCCCGAGAGCAGGCAGAGTCTCCATTCGGGGAAGATATTAAGAAGCTCATTTTGTCTTAGAACAAGCATTCAAGGCAAGGTTGGATGGGGCTCTGAGCAACCTGGGGCAGTGGAAGGTGTCCCTGGCCACAGTAGGGAGTTGGAACTAGATGATGTTTAAGGTTCCTTCCGACCCAAACCATTCTGTGACTCTTTGACACCATGAAGCATTGCTCTGACATTGATACTCATCTGTTGATGACATTCCAGCACTGGAGGTAAGTGTGGTGATTTCTGCACAGAGTGAAAAGACAGATATGACATGACATGACATAACATGAAGGCTGGTCTCTGGGAAAGCTGATGCAGAAACCAGATTCACCAGACAGAAACATGCCCCTGCTGCTTGGCTGGAAGCAATCAGAGTTGTGGGGTCTCTGGAGGCATCTCTGCTTTCCTGGGAAGGCCAATGTTTAAAAAATTAAAAAGCAGACACAGCAGTTCTGAGCTCCCCAGGACTTTCTGAGCTTTTTTGGATAGTCTTCACTATGCAAATAGGACTTCCTGAACTTTTTTGGGTATTTTTCACTACATAAATGATTTCTGGCTGCAAACCTTTATGGTTACAGACCCAAATTCTGATCCTCATGGCAAAGAACAAGATTTACCACACACGATTGCAACTCCAGGCTGTGTTTGTAAAGGACCACAAGACCACCAACTTCACTTGATCAAAGGATCATTCACAGGTCACAGCAATTAAAGATTTGGACCTGAAGCTTTGCTGAGGCGCAGGCTGAACTGATCCAAAAGAAATCAGCCTCATCTCTTCTCCTAGCATGTTGCAGCCATGTGGCATTTGCTAGATTTACTCTCCTGACAGCTGAGATTTGGTTCAGTTTAGTAAATATAAGCCTGATAGAGATGCGCAATCTGAACTCCATGTCCCTGTTATCCCCAGGCCAAGAAAATGACTTGGAGCACCTGCTGCTTGTGATGCAGCTGGAAGCTCCAATGAGCTCCCTTAGAGTCCACGCCACCATCAACCCTGTCCATGAGCCCCATCCATTCTGTGGATGCTCATAGGACTCACCTGCCCATTTAAAATATACTTTTTAGATTGAGACCCCCATGCAATGCCACGCAGACTGCAGCTTCTCACACTACCAAATGCTCCACCGGATGCTACAGAAGAGCTGAAAGTATTTGAAAACAGCAATTAAGCATTTCTGAAGTTTGGCGGTGGGATTTATGTCAGCCAGGAACTGAGAACTGGTCTCCAAAAGTTATCACTTCATTTATTTCAAATAGAACAAAGAAAATTATAGAGGACACATAGGTTATGGAGAGCAGCACACTATGGGCAGAGCTGGACCACAATCCCAATATTGCCCTGGCACTGATATTCATCTGTTGATGCTATCTGTCCAGCACTGGAGGGAAGTGTGGTGAATTTTATGCAAAATGGGAAGATGGAGCAACATGAAGTCTGGTTGAGCCATTTTCAGCTTAGAAGCAAACTCACACTTGCATGCAACAGGCAATAAACTCAATCTGCTAAGAAAAGCAAAGACAGGCTGTGTAAACTGAAAATGCCACCAGCAAACTCCAGCCCTGAGGCTCTTCTTGCTGGTCTTAAGCAAGTTTAAAAACAACGACTGAATTTTAAAACCTCGTTTGCTTCGGTGCTCTAGGACCTGGCTTTTTATTATGAAATGGTAGAAAAGGACAGAAAAATATAAAAACATAATCAGCCTTCCTTTTTTGTTGAATAACAGCCCCCAAACCACTCAAAGTACTTGAAACTGATGAGCTAACTGTCCTGATTTCAGAGAGGACGGTGTGGGTGGCACCTCCCGGCACGGGAGGGGACGTTTGCACTGGCAGCCGAGGCAGAAAACCTCCACACAACCTAGGGAAAAGGAAAAAATGAAAGAAAGAAATAAAGAAAAAAACCCACCCAGCAAATAAACAAAAGCATTCCTAATAAACTGGAAATGTCATACTACATCAGGGATCACAAGATCGAGCCCAGAAAGGTCCAAGTGGCAAGAACATGCTGTTAAAAACAGATGAGAAAAACAAGCCGGGAAAGGTTGAGACTGTGTTTCTAAACTTCTGTTCCCAACATGGCTTTTAGAGCTGGTGCTGGTGTGGCTGGGGAGACAGCGGGGTGAAATACCAGCTGTCTGCATCATCCCAAATCCCTGTGGAAACCTTATAAGCAGGAGGATGAAGGAAAGAGTTTTACACTAAAATTCCTAATCAACACTTTGGAAATGTAGATTTTTCCAGCTTCCTAAGCACAGGCTCATCACGTGTTGAGTCAGGTTAACAATACTGCTTTTAAAAATTTTATCCTTGGTTTTGTGGAGTCCTGCTTGGAATGGGATTTGCTCCTCGCAGCATGGCTGTGCCCAGGCAGAGGTTGAGGCTGGGTTTCTGGGATTCTCTGCAGCACGGGGATGGCCATGTCAGCCTTTCTGTGCTCATTCCTACTCATCTTAAGATGGACTTACAGAGGCAGCTCCACTCAGTGCCATAAAACCAGGTGCTCAGCAACCAAAAGAAAAGTCACATGCTGGGAAAAGTGGGTTCCTGTTGACAACCCCCTAAAGGTTGCACCATACATGAAAAGGAGAAAGGAAAACTAAAATAAAATGGACAGATGAGGGTACCAAAACATGCAGCCTGCAGAGAGCTGTGGAGAGGAAACCTCTGCGCCTGCCACCTCCATGCTCAGCCCATCATCCCAAAGGCGACTGGAGATGAAGCTCCTGATGACAAACTCCTAAGAGATACCAGAGGGTACCACCTATTCCCTGAGACGTTCAGAGGCCTTTCAATATAACCAAATAACAAAAGTTTATTGTTCTAGAGGATTTTTTAAATTGTAACGCCTTCCCCCACTCCTGAGCACAGGAAGACAGAGCTGGAGCCAACACAGCTCTGCATGCACAGGGACCTGTTAGGGGTCCACAATTTTCAGAAGCATTCAAGCCAAGATCTGTTACTCAGAGAAAGAGGGTCTAGCCTGGAAGAACTCAAATACTTTTGAGCTCCAGCACCTGGAAGATCTCAAAAGTATTTGTAAATATTGGGGTTTGGCTCAAGTGCCTTTTTACGCAGGAAGAGTGTGGGGGAGAACACTTTCTTAAGCACAAACCAAATGCTATTCTGAAATTTAACAAGTTTGACTGATTTCCTCTATTATTTTGCATTCCTTTATGCTTTAGGCTCCAGAAGATGCCTAAATATCCAAGTGCATAGGCTGTCAGCACAGCTTTTCCAGCCCAGCAGGAAGTAGGAGATATCTTCAGGGAGAGCCTATTTTTGGAGAGCTATCCAATTCCTAACTAAGCCTCCAAACTTTCTGTTGTTATTATTTGGATTAAGACAGCAGAGTGGGAGAGCTGAGGCATTCCCACAGCAGATCACATCACTCACACTCCTTGCTCTCAGTGGTGGAAGAGGGGTTTTGTATGGATGCAGGACATGGCTGGAAACCCAGGGCTAAGGTCCTGGGGATTATTGAGGTCCTGAGCTGATATGTGGGTACCTGGATACTTGGATGCAGTTGTGTTTAAATTTCAAAAACCAGTCCTTAGTTCTGAACAACTTATCCTGTGTGAAGCCAAGATGGATGGAGAAGACTATTTTCCCTTTTACCCAAATACCTCCAAGTGAAAAACATGTATATGACAAAGAAGTGCATTACAATAGCTTTGCACATTACCCAACATGCCTGCAAAATCAGCAGCCAAGAGCAGGACACCCCAGAGCCCCCCTGCTGAACAACTAGATTACACTAAATTAATTGCAACATCCAGTGTTGGGGTTTTTTTCCTATTTTATACGTTAAAAAACATTTATTAGCCACCCTCAGCTTACTCCATAAGATTAATAAGTCAAAACAGAAACACTGGGGAGTACGCAATAAAAAAATAAAATACTAAAACCCCCTTGGCTGAATTTAATTTCTATTAGAATCCTTAGTCATGATGGAAATGTATTTATAACCACAAACCTCCACTAAATTATCTTAACAGCCTCTAGCTGTTGCGCTGATGGCTGAAACAGCACAGTAAATTACTGTCTCACCGTACAAAATTATACACATCGCTATTACACCATGTTTCAGCCCCAGCCTCTCAAAAGCAGAGCAGATTTATTCTTATTACCCAACTGAGCTCTCCCACCAGCACACACATGTGCCCTGCCACGTGTGTACTCCCCAAACAGAGTAAATCCACCGATTTTGGTACAAAAGCCCTGCCCAGTACACAACAACCACTCACCTTTTCCCCCTCCTTTCCCATGTCTGACTGACTTTCTGCCCATCAGGTTTTCCAGTCTGGTAGCTGGACTGAGTTTTTAAACAGGCTGAATTCACTCCTAACCTTATCCAATGAACTTCAAGGCAAGGCACGTGCAAGTGAACTTGGCTCAGGAAACTTGGAATTTCTCAGCACAAGACTGCAGGGACTGAGCATGCTGGGATGCAGCTTAGAAATGGGAAGACAAAGATGACACTGAAGGATGTTGGAGTCTGGTTCCCGGCTCTGTGATAAACTTGTTGCAAGCCCTGAAATATTCACTTAGTCCCTGTTCACTGTAATTTCCTATTTATAAAACAGGGCCAGTAAAGATTCAATAGTCTGGTAAGCAACCTGGCAGCACAAGGGTGGAAAAGTTGGAAACCCACTGAGTGTCCAACCCCTTGTGCCAACTCTTTGCTCTGTTGGGATGTGCAAAGCTAAAATAATTTGTGTTTACAACCCATCTCAGTGTCATAATGCCAAACCCTTCTGGAATATTCAGGGTAGGTGTATGAGTACTAGTGAGAATTCAAAGTGCAAGGACCAAAGCTTGGGGGAAAGAAAACAAAGCTAAGCCCAGGCCACACCACTGGGCTTTGGGGACAAAAAGGATAAAGGTGGGAAAATGGAAGAAGAAGATATGATAGTATCCAGGAAAATATACATACCAGGAATGAAAATCTGAGTTACAACTTGAAGAGCCCCACAGCCACACTTCTGATTGTGCTTTGGTGTCTCGTTTTCCATCAAACCAGTATTTTGTTGGGGGTTTTTTCTTGTTTGGTTTGGGTTTTTTTTTTTTGTTTTTAAATATATATAACAAGTCAAAAGTCTCCCACACTTTGAAGGAAAGAAATCCAAGGTTTTGACCAGGCCCTTCCACACTGACAAAGGAGGGTTGAACCACGCCTAAATTACAGCTGACTCAGCAGCAATGTGCACAGCAGAGGGGACCATGTAAACACCAAACACGTCATTCTGGCTTCTCACCTTCCTCCACAACCTGAGCTACGGTTGGTTTGTGGGAGGCTCCAGGTACAAAGAAATGCAAAGAACAGGCTTTAAAAAGCTCTTCTTAATTACAAATGCAAATCTTGAAGCTTGTCCTTCCCAAGTGGTATTCAACAACTCAATTCTATCTGAAATTCCAAGCGTGTTAGAGCAGCAGGTCCACACTTCACCCCAAGGAGCCTTAATGACAACATTTAACAGCACTGAGTTGGTCATGGCAGACTCTTCCAAGAAGCAGAATGGACAGAGAAAAATCACCAACACTGTCATCAAACACCCTACTTAACCAAGAACTCATAAAAAAGCCTCATGAACATCCTACACATTGCACAGGACAGGATTTGCTTTACGTCCCCTTTTCAGTCCCAGCCCAGAGCAATGCATGAGGCTCGAGACAAACACTTATTGTCAACTCCACTGTGAACATCTAACACACACTCCTGAGCTCAGAGTATTTTGTGAAGCACCATCCATGACACCAACCTGTAAGATGCTCTGCCTTCTGCTGCACATGAAGTGCCTTCAGTATTAAAAAACCCCAAACAAATAAACCTTGCAGGCAACCTTCTTCTTTACACATGATTCTGTCATGAATTCTTGCTCCTCAATGCACCTCCCTGTGACAGCACATGATACATCAGCCCGTCTGCATGCCAGCTGGCTGTACTGATTTGATGCTAAAAAGAGTGTATTGATTGATTCCCAGTCGAAGCCTCAGCCAACATGTTTTGCAAGGGTTTGAGACAACGGCCTGATCCCTTCAGACCCTCTCTCCCTCGGGTTGACTTTGAAGGGAGTGTAAGGCAGCAGCTGAAAATGGCTTTGGGAGTGACTCTGTGGGTATGGTGCAGGATCTAGCTAGTCTTTGGACCAATTCACACCCCGTTACAGGTGGAAACTCTGAAAAGGAAAGAGGAGAGAGCCCTATCTCTTGGAAAGACCCATCCTCAACTGTTTGACT
The DNA here is from genome assembly GCF_020740725.1 of Corvus hawaiiensis. Classification (NCBI taxonomy): domain Eukaryota; kingdom Metazoa; phylum Chordata; class Aves; order Passeriformes; family Corvidae; genus Corvus; species Corvus hawaiiensis. The sequence continues at coordinate 34,511,634 of NC_063214.1, forward strand.
GGTTTAAACCTCAAAATACCAATTTTGTTCCTTTCCAGTGTTTTCTTCATGGTATCAACTTCTAAACTTGCAGATATTCACATTATTCATATCTCATCTACTTTATAAGGTGCAAATTCAGAGCTGGTAGGAGGAGGCAGTTTCTCTCCCATCACACATCAACAGCAAAGGCAGAATTTTCTGAAGGATGAAGAAACAAAAAGATCTTACAAGCTTTAACATCTGTGACCTGCTCCCCTTCTGTGTTTGATGCCGAGGGGTTGGACACACCTGGTCACCTCTCCTGAGCACAAATCTCGCCTCTCCAGGAGTGGGTTCCAAGATGGGATGGGACATCACTCTCTTTGGTGATGCGCCAAATGCTTTGGGCCACTTCCTGAAGAAGGACCCTGGGGTGGTCACATAAGAAGTCCCACAAGCCAAGCTGAAATGCTCTCCCCCCTCTGCATGGACAGCAGCCCTGAGGACTTTTATCAGGGCACTTTCTCATTCACTTTCCTTGGAAGGTGGCTGTCCTTCGCTGCTTCGGAGGCCTGTTGTGTAAAGCTTTCCCAGGCTCCTAATCACTCTCATCACCCTTCTCCAAAGACGCTGGTGTCAGGGGTCCACCCACACACACATTGCTGCAGGATAAAGTCCTGATTGCTGGCAGGAAAACTTCCTGCTCCCTGTCCTGCCTCGCTCCATGCACACAGAGGGCTCAGAGAAGGACCTGAACAGATAAGGCTCAGTTAAAACCTCAGTTGCCAATTTTGAAGCCTTGAGCCGGGACTGGCCTACATCATTTCTCAGCATCTCTTGCTCAGGACAACTAAAAGGACCCCATACACTCCCTGTCACTCCCTACACCCCATATCTTCTGCATCTCTTTTTTCTCCTTTCATTTATATTATTTTTTTCCCTCCCTCAAAGGCTTTAAGGAGCCATGATCACAGAGCGCTCACTGTCTGCACGGCTGCCCTATGGATAACATAAGGCCATGCTGGAGGTAGCAGCAGGGCTCAGCCGCCAGCTCCGCGCCCCTCTCTCTAGCCACCCTGGCCCTGCGCCCTGACCCCCGAAACAATGAGCCCTTCTATTCCCCACAGCCCGCTGGAAACTCCAGCCTGACATTACATGTGGTGGACAGTGGGTGAGGCAGGCAGGGAAGGTGAGACAGGGGGAGAACACAAGCCTCAGGTCATCGATTCTTCTTGGGTCAAAGCAAACGAGGTTTTCCTGGGAGATTCCTACCTGGAGGAAGCTATTTAGGAACAACACAGTGACCCAGAACCAAAGGAGCTGTGTGCAGTGTTGATGGCATGGAAGTATAGCGGCTGTTTTATGCTGTCAATCAGCCAGAAGGGGCATTTACAGAGGGGCATTTATGGAAGGAGCATGGAAAAGAAAAGGCTCTGGGGCGACCTCATTGTGGCCTTCAAGTACTTAAAGGGAGCTTATTAAAAAGAGGAAGAGCGAGTTTTTACACAGGCCAATAGTGATAGGAAAAGGAGGAAGAGTTTTAAACTAAAAGAGGAAAGATTTAGATTAGACGTTAGGAAGAAATTCTTTACTGTGAGGGTGGTGAGGCACTGGAACAAGTTGCTCAGAGAAGTTATGGATGCCCCATCCCTGGAAGTGTTCAAGGCCAGGTTGGATGAGGCTCTGAGCAACCTGGTCTAGCAGAAGGTGTCCCAGTCCATGGCACAGTGTCGGGACTAGGTGATCTTTCAGGTTGCTTCCAACCCAAACCACTGTGATTCAATGATTCTATGGTTTATTGTGTTTGCCCCTTCCCGTGCTGGATGGCTCTCAAACACAGCCCTGGCAGGCAAGCAGGGTGAGAAGGAAGGAGATCTGGAGTTGCTGACGTGGCCTCTATAGGAGTGGTAAGGGAGACTTTTAAATGGAGAGGCAACTACCGAAACCCTGAGCTGAATTGCATAGCCAACCTTCCTTTTTCCACAGGGCACTGTTTCAAGCCAAGAGCAGCCAGGGAGAAGTAAAACCACATATTTCCCCCTACAAAAAAAGAAAAAAAAAAGCCAAAAGATCCTTAAACAACTGTGTGGATGAAGATCTGAAGAACAGATCGGTAGCAATGACGAATAACCCCATTTAAACATCGTTACAGACATTATTATGAGATTAAAAATTGCAAACGAACAAAAGCATCGCCTAGTTCAACAGCAGCACACTGTATGAAACCTACCATGTGCAACACAGCTCTTTGAAGCTAAAAGCTTAAAAGACACCTCAGTGTCACCAGTAGAGAGGAGAGAAATGAAGGCTTACTAGTCACTTTTGGAAACAAGACATAATCCCTGGTTGGATGTTATGTTAAGTGGCTAGAAAGTGGATTTAGCAAGTCAACTTGCAACCTTTGGCAGCCATATGAAAGTCATGGGCTTGTTCTGAAGGTCAGCAAGGAATCCAAATGGGCGAGGCAGCAGCTGGAATCATCAGCAAAACTTAATCACTGAAAATCTATGAAATTCAGGAGACTGCAAATCTTTGACTCCAAATGTTATTTCCATCTTACCATATGGATGCGGGACCTGGAACTCCACCAAAGAAATGTCTAAATGCCTTCCAAAGCAAATGCCTTTGGAAAATACCAGGTTTAAATGGAATAAGATGCATAACAAGTACTGAAATGCTATTAGGACAGTATCTTCGATCCAGAAAACATGATGGAAATAGTTTGGATGTGTCCAAAAGGCGTGGGGAAGCAAAAGAAAGAATAAATAATAATGTAAAAAAATCCAACCAGAAGATATTTCAGGCAATAGATTTTCATTTCTGTCAATAGATTATTATTTCTGTCAACAGAGAGAACAAACATACAGCATTTAAAAATTCAGATCCAATGTGAAAAGGAGTCTGGAGTAGGCAGAGACAGAAAACAATCGGAACACTTAATACAGAAATGTCTAAGAGCTGTTCTCAACTGGTTCTGCCTCAAAACCAGATTTAAACTATAAATAAAAATGTCCCATTTCTGGCCCAAGAGTGAACTTCCTACCCTGGACACACATCATTTTAGGGCGAGAATATGCACATTTGGATAGAAAAGTTCATTTCTAGGTATTAGTGTAATGCAGACAACCAGACTGATGCAAGATTTCCCAGATCAGAACCTTCTCCAGGTAAACTGCACAAGAACTCAGAAAAAAATAGAAACCAAATATGAAAACACAAATCCAGAGATGAAATCAGCCTCCCCTTCCCCCCCCCCCCCCCAGTTGCTGGATTTAGTCCAGATTCATTGGAGAAACAGGCACCACTGGCTATCTTACACAGCAAGAAACATATGCTTCCAGCACTCAGTTTTTCCTCCTGTCCTTTAAAGGCACAGCTTGCAGGCTAAAGACAGCTAAGAGCAATTTTTTTGACCAAAGCTGCCTTTTACTTATTTACTACTATTTTTTAAAATTTTCTATGTAAACACAGCACGTATTTAAATTGCTGTATGACTAGATATGATTGATGACATATGTAAAACGGCACTGTGCAGGCTTGCACACTGACCTTGAGGAAATCCTCTTTGTGCATTTCAAGGTCATGGCAGGCACACCTTGGTGCAAGTGTGTTTGCCTGGTAGCATGAAAATGGTCTGGATCTCTTCTTAAGGTCTCAGGTCTGTTTTTGTTAATCCACACACTGAATATTTGCTTTTTCTGTCAATCACAAATAAGAAAGAAAAGTGATCATAGAATTACAGAAGATCCTGAGTTGAAAGGGACCCTCAGGGATTACTGAAATCCAACTCCTGGCCCTGCACAGGACATCCCAAGAGTCACACCACAAGCCCGAGAACATTGTCCAAATGCTTCTTGAACTCTGCCAAGCTTGGTGCTGTGACCACTTCCCTGAGCAGTCTGTTCCAGTGCCCAGCCACCCTCTGGGTGAAGAACCTTTTCCTAATATCCAGCCTAAACCTCCCCTGACACAACTTCAGGCCATTCCCTTGGGTCCTGTCACTGGTCACCACAGAGAAGAGATCAGTGCCTGCCCCTCTGCTTCCATGGCAGTTGCAGACCACAATGAGGTCTCCCCTCAGTCTCCTCTTCTCCAGGCTGAACAGACCAAGTACCCTCAGCCACTCCTCATAAGGTTTCCCTTCCAGAGCCTTTGCCATCCTTGTGGCTCTCCTCTGGACACTCTCTAATGGCTTTGTATCTTTTGTATATTATGGTGCCCAAAGCTGCCCCCAGCACTGGAGGTGAGGCTGCCCCAGTGCAGAGCAGAGTGGCACAATCCCCTCCCTTGCCCGGCTGGTGATGCTGTGCCTGATGCACTCCAGGACACAGGTGGCCCTCCTGGCTGCCAGGGCACTGCTGACTCATGTTCAACCTTCCGTCCACCAGCTCCCCCAGGTCCCTTTCTGTGTCACTGCTCTCCAGAATCTCATTCCCCAGTCTGTCTGTACATCCAGGGCTGCCTCATCACAGGTGCAGGATCTGGTACTTTCCCTTGTTAAACTTCATATGGTCAGTGATTGCCCAGACTTCTAATTTGTCCAGATCTCTCTGTAGGGCCTCTCTGCCTTGGAGGGAGCCAACAGCTCATCCCAACTTATTATCATCAACAAACTTACTTAGTATCACTTCGAGTCCTGCAATCAAGTAATTTTTTAAGATGTTGAAGAGCACTGGCCCTAAGACTGAGAACCCCACTAATGATCAATCACCAACCATGCTCTACACTGGCTCCATCTATAGAGCCTCCCACGTTCACTGCCAATTTGCTGTGGTTTAACCCACGGTAACCACATGATAACCACAAAGCTGGTTTCACTTGGCAGCAAGGTGGAGAAGCTGCACAAAACGGCAGCAAAATGTCTTTCAGCTCTACTGCTGCTCTCTGGGTGCCCTGAAGTAAATCAAAGCCTCTCTTATTTCTCCCGCCTCTTGAGATACATTTTATCATCACTGTAAGGTGCTGGAAGATCCACCTAACCATTATGATACGAAAGTGAGACTTTAAAGACTTTAAAGGAGTACTGAAAGGAAGGGCCATTTATATTAAAAGCAGTTATTTCCAAACCTTTTGGATCAACTAATCTCAGAGAGACCCCTGATGACCTTGGCAACCCTCATCATCCAAATCCCTGACAGAAATATTATGTACTTCTCTGGACCAGCTGCAATTGTTTCCATAGCTTCACACATCCTCAACAGCTTGTGAGCAGCTCAGAAGCCCCTGGCTCAGGTAGCAACCATAAAGCCAAGTTGAGTTTCCAGCTGTGGGAATGACCCTGAACACAAGTGCAGCCAAATCACTGACTTGCTCCGTGCCTTGGTTTCCCCATCAGACCAGACCTTTCAGGGCAGATGTGGTCTCCCCAAACACTCAGCGCATTGAGCCCCAGTTGCCTCAGCTGCTACTGTAATACAGATAAATAATTTTTGTTCTGCCTTTGAGTCACTACTATAAATTATGTGCTTCGGTCTGGTAAACACTATTGCATCATATCTTTCATCTGATACTGGCTAAAAGAAAAAGGAAAAAAAATGGTTTCAATATCACTTCTGCTCTCTTTCAAAGAGAAAAACCCAGCTTCTTCACACGCTTTCCCTAAGTATTGTTTGTCTTTCTTAAGTTCGACCTGTGCTTTGCCACCATCAATCTTTCACATCCACTGTGGACTGCCAGGACTATTGGCCAGCTCTGAAATTATGACAGATAGCTGAGGATTCACTCAAGCTATCCTAGCATAGCCAAAGCACCAGGAAAATACACCAGTTGCACCCTCCACACAACACACGGACTCCTTAACCTCTGTGGGCGTGTCCACCTCAATTGATGCAATGCCTCGGAACACACATGGGGCAGTCCTGACCAAACCAGTTTGGGTTTCAGCAGCTGACAAGCTGCCCCAGCATGTGTGTTGGCAGCAAACAAAACAAAGACTGTCCACCTTCACAGCGAGCTGGGCTACAACAGTTCTATTGCTCCTGAGATTGGTGGCACTACGTCACAGAGGTGTAAGAAATGTTGGGTTGGAGGCAGCTCAGGAAGGCTCCAGTCCAGCCTTGCATTTGAGGTGCAATTACTAGATCAGGTCAGTTGGAATTTCCTCTAGCCAAGCCTTGAAAATGTCTAAAGACTGAGAGTCTGCAGCCTCCATGGGAACCGGTTCCTCTACGCCATGACCCTCTTACTGGAGGGGCTTTCCTAAGACCCAACCTGATCCTCCAAAGCTGGGTTGTGGTTGCTGTGCCTTATTTTGTCACGTTCTACAATCAAGAAGAGTTTGACTCCATCGCTCCCACAACCATCCTCCAAGTATCTGCATGTTCCTAGATCACAATTATCATGATGACAATACATCACCACCTGACTGTTTCCAGAAAATGCTACAGTGGGCAAAGAAATGCAGCCCCACACTCAAACAAAATGACCCCAAAAGAAGGTTGTAGGGAAGAGGTCATGTTTTGACTCATCAGCAATGATGCAGCAGAGAAACAAGTTAGAGAGCGGGACCTTTGTGCAGCATTGTGCAAGAGAGCTGGTATAGCAGGAGTGCTGGCAGGCACTGCCTTTGCAAGCAAAATGCACCCCCTGACCTGCAAAACCTTCTCTGGTGGAGCAAGTGTTCATCCCTCCTCTGAATCATGGGGCAGAAGATAACAGCTAAAATACATTATGGTCTTTTGGAATCAAGCTGGGAGATTACATGCAAGGCGGTGTGACGGAATAAGTGCAAAGTCATGGAGTTCAGTGCTGTCAAAACTTTCTACAAAAAACTTGTCAGAGGACACTTCCCTGAGTCCCATCAGGAGATCCAGGTGACATAATTGGTGCCCTTAAGCCTCTTAACTATCCCTCCCTGCATCCAGCCTCAAAATCCGTAAGTTAACCTAAACCAGCACTGGAAGGAACTTCTGGAGAATTTGTCAAATTTATTCCACTGCCTCAAAACAGATTCAGCTCTCTGAAGTGGAGTTAGGCCAACCTGCACTTCAGAACTGCCACGATGGAGACTTCAAGCCCATCCCAAACCATCTGTTCCACTGCTCCACTCCTCCAGCAATCAGAGGTTAGGAAGTTTTTCCTACACTTGTTTCCCTTGCTGCAGTTCAAGCTCATCACTTCTTGGCCTCCAACCACTGCCCATGGAGAACAGCTTACTCCCTTCCCCTTCACAGCTACCTTTGACATAGTTGAGGACTGTTATTTCTGCTCTCAGCCCTCTCATCCTTAAACAACCCCATTTCCTTCAGTCTTTCTGTTTTCTATACTTTTGCTCATTTTTTGGTGCTTTTCTCTGGTGTGTCTGCAACTATTTCCTATCTTTGGTAGAGGGTAGAGCATCCTGAATGAGGCATGGCACAGCTGAGCATGGGAGTGACCGATTAAAACTCCTTAGAGAAAAGAAGAAAAAAAAGGAGATAATTTTGCACAATACCCATCTTTTGTACTTTGCTGCAGAATAAAAGGATGTTCTTTCTTCTCCCTCGTATAAAATTTCATCCCAATCAGCACTGTGCCAAACTCCACCTGGCATCTCCACCATTTGACAGCCTATGATATCGCTGCACAAATGGTCCTACTTCAGTCCACATCCCACATTCTCATTTAAGGAAGACATCCTTACAATGCATTTTGAGGTGGGATATGAAGCATCTACTTCAGGCACCAAAAGAAGCCCTTCATCAAGGAGTTGCCCCTAGGAATAAGGCTGCTATCAGTAAATCAACCCTTTAACCTCTTCTTGCTTGTCCCATCGGAGAGGAGTAGCTCTTCCAATGACCTTGATTAAACTGCTTTTGCTTGATGTAGGAACGACCATTGATGCACAAAGCCAAACCCAGATAAACCAGCTGGGAGAAAAAATAAAAACCCCAAAGCACTAAAGGACTGTAAAACCAGTACACGATGAGAAGCTTTTGTTTTAGTCAGAACTGCAGACATACATCTCAGCCAGACAGAAAATACTCTGACTTCATGGTACATAAATGAGCAGGCAGAGCACACTGATCTAACGATAGGGAGCTGAGCTGCTCTACAACAGCACTTATTTTTCACAGTGCTTCCCTGCCAGACAGTCCACCCCCGAGCCCATCGTGCCGGGCAGTGGACAGACACAAAACACTGCTCTAAACCCACATCTAACACAGGAGACAACAGACAGGCACGTCCAGCGGGAGAGGACCAGGAGACAGTGAGTCAGTACAGCACCGCACAACATGCGCTGGTCTCGGCTCATTGGTCACACAACTAAAGCCCAGGGTTTTGTTTAGGGACTGGGGTTTTTTTAAAAATTATTTTCATGTGTGTTTTAAGGAGGAGCCAGGAGGAGAATTAAAAGATGGTTCTGTGCTTTGTGGCTGCATACAAGGAGACCCTTTCATGCATGAAAGTCAGAAAGGCAAAAGGGACAGGCTTTTTTGTAGGGTCTGTAGCAACAGGACATGGGACAATGGTTTTAAACTGAAAGAGGGTACATTTAGACCAGATATGAGGAAGAAAATTTTTTAAAATGGGGGTGTTGAAACACTGGCACAGGTTGCCCATAGAGGTGGTGGATGCTCCATCCCTGGAAACATACAAGGCCAGGCTGAATGGGGCTCTGAGGAACCTGGTCTAGTTGAAGATGCCCCTGCTCATTGCCAGGGGGTTGGGCTAGATGAGTTTAAATGTCTCTTCCAACCCAAACCATTCTTGGAAGGTACAAAAAGTGTTTGTCTGAAAAAAAGCAGTTAAGCAAGAGGACGAGAGAGCTTGGTGTCCCAAGCAGAACAGAGGTGAAAAGAGTTATTTTGGTGCATCAATTACTTGGGACCTTCAATTATTTGCCTAGCTTTTATTATCAATATTACAGTAGCATTTACAGCCAAACTGCCCAGAGTCTACATGAACCCCTATTTGCAGTTATGAGCCTGAAAAAAGGCACACTTTGTCTCAACCTTAAGTAGTCATTGTTTGATCATTTAAATGTCCCACAACAGAAGAGAAACTCACAACACTGATATATCCCAGAGCATTGTACAAATAGGTCCCACAATCTCACATAAACACAATCCTCTGAAGTGAAACAAAGCAGGTATTTCTGTAAATGCAGATTAATGCTGCACAGATCAGGTGTGGAGAAGAGTTCCCTTTCCCAACCTCCCTGGGTGAAAGAGAGAAAATTTAGAGCTTTCCTCTCTTGCCATAGATCTCCTTGAAAAATAAAAGCAAAACAAACCCAGGCTTATAAAAGCACAGCATTTCAAGGACAGCGTTAGCAACACACCCATGTGCAGACACATACATTTGAAACGCACTAGTCAAAGAAAAAATAAATCTATCATCTACCCTGTGTCAATACAGCCAGAGCAGGAACTTCAAACCCCATTAGCAGCATCCTGCAGCCTGAGATTTCTCCTTTGAGGTCTCAAAGCAGAATATAAACCGAAGCTAGAAGGAAAGCAGCAAAGCCAGCGATTCAGCACCTTCTCTTTGAGGCCGTACAAAAGCTGGCGTAAACCGCCTTTTGTGCACGAAAACCAAAGTCCAACCATGTGGGTTTGTTGTAGATGAAGGCAGGTTTTACGGGAGGAAAGACATCACCCTCAGGCTCTGTACCAGCAAGCTGCTCTGAACTACTCTCGAGGAGAACTTGAACAACACACCAACACCCTGAATGCACACCACAGCGATATAAATACAGTATCAATAATAATGCATTAAAAAGCAAAGGGACGGGGCACCACCAAGTGAGACACAGTCCAAGCTAAAGGCCAACGCTTTCAAATCCAGCCACTGATGCAGGAAGCTGGTGCAACTGGTGTGACTGGAAGGGAAGTCCCACTGACCACAGCACTGGGACCGCTCCAGCACAGAGATCCCCTCGAGTGACATCTGCCAAGCATCGCTTCCTGCCCCGCGGAGGCTGCGTGGGCTGGCCGGGCACATCTCAGCATGGCCGCATTTCCTCTTGGGGGAATGAGGATGTTTTGAAAACATAGGTGGCTTGCAGAGCACTTTGGGATGTATGTGGATGAAAAGCACTCTTATGCACACTGATAATTAGCACTAACTGCCGGCGTGTCACACCCTCCACGTAGAGCATTTAGCAGATTTATTCAGCTCTTGCTGGAATGCCAGAGCACAAGCTGGATATTCAGACAGTGATGTGAGAACCCTTTCATGGGGCAGATGCTGGGGAGCTAATGATGTTTGATGAGTTAAGGCCATTGGTGACTCAGGATCAGCAATTAGTTGATTTCTACGGGAGGAAGGTGCTTTGCTCCATTAAGCTAAAAGCATCCTCCACAGTTCAGCATGCACAAAGTCATTCTGTCCACCTCCCACAAAGCCTGCCTACATTCATTAGGGGGTTGATCTTTCCCACATAAACACTCAGGTTTACCTTACTGGATTCCCTAGTAGTTCCATCCCACAGCCCTGTGCCAACCTGATATTCCCTCAAAGAGCATGAGGCACACAAGGAAAGGATTGCCAAGAGCAACTGGACACACAGTCTAATGCAAAGGGATGTGGTACCACTGATGTCTATGGGGCTGAACCCATTTTGGGCAAGGCTAATAACACTCTATCACAAATCAGACACACCCCCAGTCCTGCTCTAGCCTGCAATACGGGACTACAGACATCCATCTCCCCCTCAAGGGTAGGCAGTGATGCTTCCATCAATCAATAACAGGCACTGGGGAGACACCAGCTGCACTTGTTCTGCCTGCCATTGCCGAAATGCACGCAGGCAAAAGAAACAGGACCAAAGGAAGATCTGGCTGGTGTTCCCCCAGGAAGGGAGAGCATCCAGCTCCCTCCCAGAGGCTGCATTCCAGTCAACTGAAGGCTGGCTGAGGCTAGTCATTGGTGTCAGGGAGTGGGACCCCTGACATCCTGGGAAGCGATGTGCCGAGTCATAGGATGGCAGCGCGTTTCTGAGCGCTAATGCTCGTGGCACATGGCAGGACTGTCAGGCGGAGGACGCAAAGAACAGTTATTTCTTTCAATGAGTGGGGAATGTGACAGAGCTGGCATTTGGACCCTGTTTTTACAACTTCTTTGAAGTGTTTGATCTCAGCCGCTAACGATACAAAGGCTATCGAAGCGCTACTGGTGCTATCTTCAAAGGGTTCGGACGTTCAATGATTAATAGGAACCGTGCACGGGATAGGGGACAGGGACTGTTATGGGAATGCTGGGGGGATCCAAGATGTGTTAGGTACCTTTACTCTTTGACACCAAGGTATTCCCAGCCTCCCCTAAAACAGACGACTTCAAAGGCGGGGGTGTCGCAGGTCCCGAGTGAGCCCGGCCACCGCAGGGCGCAGCCAGAACGGCCCCAGCGCCGAGTGTCCGCTCCAGCCGCGGCCGTCACCGCCCACCCCAGCACCCCGGGGCAGGGGACAAGCCGGGGGGCTCGCAGAGGCTCCCACCCGCCTTTCCCTGGGGCGGGGAGCCACGAGCGCTCGTTCCCCGCCCGGGCAAGGGGCACCCCCGCCCTGCCGAGCCTCCGCGCCGCCGGGAGAGGCGGCGGCAGGTGCACCCGGGCTGGCGGCGGGGGAGCGGGGATGGAGGCGCGGGGGATGGATCCCGGCTTTCCCGGGGCCGCGGTAAGGATGAGATGGGGTGGGCTGAGACTTACGTATCTCCGTAACTTCTTCTCCGGCGGTGACTTTCGGAGCCAGCCCGAGCACACCACCTCCCCGCCGCTCATCGCGGCAGCCGGGCGCCGCCGGGCGCTGCCTCCCGGCGCTCAGCGCCGGCCGCGCCGGCCCATGGAGGGCGGGCGGGGGCGGGTGGGTGAGCGGATGGATGGATGGATGGATGGGTGGAGGGAGGGAGGGAAATAGGGAGGGAGGGATGGAAGGATGGATGGGGGGGCGGCGAGCGCCTCCCCCCGCCGCCGCGGCCGCTGGGCTGCGAGCGGGGAAGCAGGAAACTGGCTCCTTCCCGCTCACCACGCCTCCGCCCGCCCGGCGCCCCGCCAGCCGTGTTAAAGACACAAACCCCGCGGGGAGAGGGGCTCCCTGGCCCCACGCCGCCCCCGAGGGGCTGCCGCTCGTCCCTGTCCCCCCCGCACTCATACAGTGCCCATAGAGAAACTTTATCCATACTGCAGCAGGTGATCTCTAACAGCGCAACGTTTCCTTAATTAAAAAGTGCAGCTCCCCCCAAACCTCTCCCCTGTAAGGTTTCATTATCCCAGGACCCTTCCCCTCTCTTGATGGAAAAGGCCTTCTCACCTCGGAAAGGAGAGGCTGGCTTTAGCCCCACTGTGCTCAGGGGCTTGTGCCTGAGATGAAGGTGCCATAGGAAAACAAAGAGGTTGAGCAAGAAACAGCCAAACACCAGTGATGCCAAAAACCCTCCTGGAGAATAAAAATAGCAATAAAAAAACCACGAGGGAAATCAATAAAAGCTTCGTATTTTATTATTGATTTTTAAGTAATGGAGCAGTGGCCACTGAAAGGGGATTTGACTGCCATTGGAGTCTCAGGCAGACAAGCCAGGTTTTGTATTTCAATGTATTATACCCTGGCTGAGATTCACTATCAACTTTCAGATCTCAAAACATCGTACATTTCAAAGCCTGATCCTCTCCTCCCCAGCTCAGTAACTAATAAAACGTCCCTCCACAGCCCTGCAAGTTGGGTTATGCTCTAACCCTCCTTTCACTGCACCCTTTAAAGCAAAACTTGGGCATGGCACCCATAAAAGCTGACTCCTCTTAGCCCACGCTCACATGGAAAACACAACCCATTTGCTAGGGATGGATTTCTAAGACCTGTCTCTATACAACAGCTCTGCCCCAAACCTGCCTGGGCACATTCAGTCATCCCTGCCTCAGCTTCCCTGCCTGTCCAACCTCTGTGGGCAGGGATGGTCCCTCCTTATGTGTTTGTACCGTAGCTGGTGCAATAACTCCATGCTGGCTGGATGTGCTACTGTATGTCAAACAACAACCTTTATATAATGCTGCTCGAGCAGGGATCTTGCATCACTTTAGAGCAGTAATTGCAACTTGCAGTGCCTCTGGGAGGTAGGAACAACACCTCTTTTCAAGATGGGGACAGCACGGTTAAGCCATATGTTGTTTATCATCTTTGTGAATGCATAAAGTAGGGAAATAACCCCTTACAGAACAAGTCAGTCATTTGTTAGGAATGTATTTTCTCAACAGCTTTGTTTTTCTGCCAGTGAAATGCAAAGGCTACATAAGAAGATTTTTCTACCTTCTCATTACCCAAAGGAAGGGCTTGATCCTACCCCAGTGCTGGGCAATCTCTGCACAGAGAGGCTATGCTCAGATCAGCTTGCCCATCTCTGCCAACGTGGCATGTGTGATGGGGCTGAGAGCAGAGGAGGATGGAGAGACCAGTTTTGTGCTAGCCTCAGCCAGCATCACCTTATTCAGTGCACTGGAGCTATATCAATTTACACTGCATGAGAGCAAGAGTCTCACCCGCAAACTCTCCTGGGTTAGAGGCACTTTGTACATTCGTAGAGAAAACTGTGTCCTGGTGACCTGCACTTGAGACATCTTCCCAAAACACACAGTAGTTTCAGGGAGGCCAGTGAACTATTGGGGATTTAGAAAGACTCAGTCAAGAACAGATGATCATGATTAATACACAGGTATTGTGCAAAACTATTCCACGGTGTATGCTAATGATTCACAGGTTAGGAATTCACTCATACTGACACCATTGCAAAGTGGTATCAGTTTGAAGATCAGTTGCAGTTGCAGAGAACCCTGGCTGCATTTTTATGTTAACAACTTCCACCACACGGGGTTGGAACACTTCATTTGGGTGATGGATGTTTAAAGAAATGCTCCATAATTATCATTGTGTGAATTTTAATGAATTATTCTATGTGTTCTGTGACAGCCCTTGGTTTATTACCCTGCTCCTTTGCTCTACTATTCCTTCTCTCTGCTCATCCCTTGTTCTGGATCATATTTACTGATTTGGTTATATCACAAGATATATCTGAGCAGTGTCCAAAACATGAAGAACCCCTGTGAATTCTTTTTTCCATGCTTTTGGTGATGCCTGACAAATGTATCTCAGATTGCTGGGCCTTTCGGATGGGAAATGGTTACATTTTCTGTACATTTAAATATGCAGCTGTCTCAGATGTGACATAGAATCATAGAATCATTAAAGTTGGTAAATGCCTCCAAGATCATCGAGTCCAACCGTAATATAAGCTCTGTGCAGAAAAATGCTTCAAACAAAGATGCTGAACGTGAACGTGCCTTCCCAATTCCACTGTGGCTGTACGCAGAGTGGGAACAGTGAGTTAATTCTGGCATCGGGCTGCCAGATTACATATGATCCAATGCATGTAACATTACAGCACCTTATAATGCTGGCCCTCCTTAAAGCTTTTGGCCAGGAAGATACACAAATACTACCCTCAGTGCCCCTGGGAGTTAAAGACGATGTCTGTCATGAGCACGGCTCTGATTTGGCAGCGCTTGCACGTTCGTAACAGCTTTACCAACTTCAAGCTGTTCCTCCAACCGGCAGTGGAGAATGAACTCAGGCTGGCCCCAGCTGACTGCGTAAATCTCTGGAGTGTGAGCTAACAGCCAGCAGCCTTGGCGGAAAACTGTGTGAAAACCACATCCCTGTGTTGGAAAAACCCAGCAAGGGAGTTATGTGAAGCCATCGAGAATCCATCTCTGCCAGCAGGAGTAACTGAAGGAGGAGCAGCAGAATTAGCAGGCATAGCAAGGGAGAAATTAAGAGATGCCATGTAAGAAATAATGTTACTTGAACAAGCGTAAGGCTGAGAGAGAAACATTTTTCTAAGAAGAAGCCCTTGTACCGTCTTTAGCATGCTGGGGTGCACGACAAGTGACACTTTCTTCTGCAGAAACCCCTGGAGTTTTGAATCACAACCTTCAGTGTGATTTCTTGTTCATATCTGAAACTGACATCTATGAAAAATCAGAACTTCTAAGAAAGAAAACCACAATGTCCACCGCTACTTCTTCCTGCTCCAAATTTATTCAAATGAGCTGTGCCATCTGCTGGCAGACGGGAAAGCTGCAGGCGGAGCAATTCCCCTCCTCGCTCCCCGTCGCCGGTGCAAGCAGTCGGGATGCATGGAGACACTGGGCATTTCCTGTGGATTAGGGACCAGCTGGCTGAAACGCTTCGGGCTACTTACCCCAGCCAGGCACAAATCCCTTGGAAATGCCCTATACGGAGGTTAATATAAACCGAAACAGGCTGGAGGAAAAGGCTTGAAAAAATCTGCTGTAAGGCTTGGTGCTCCTTGCCTGCTTTTAATTCTGAGCAAATGCTCAGTCTCCTGAGATCCAGCTCCACAACAAGAGGACCCGACTTTATCTTCATGCAACAGTTCCTGCAGCAGAGCGGGATGGGAGCAGCATTTTGATTTCATGAAGAATTTTCAAGGTTAAAAAAACCATAAATCACCTCTTTCAAGAACCCGAGTCTTTTCAAGCTTTCCACCCTCCGTAAAAGAGCACAGCAAGCCCTCCAGAACAACTGCAATTGAAGCCAAACTACAAGACAGTCCTTTCCTTCTTGTGACAGACAGCAGCTCCAGCAGCACTGGCTGCTTTCCATGAGCAGAGGGAACAGTAGCACAAGGTGCTTTGATCAGATAATGAGACAGTTTGAAGCGTCTTCAGTACAGTGTTGTGGGAAAGACGGGCATCAGAGCTCTGATGCCTTAATACAGGCTTGAAACAGAGAAAAGGGAGATGACTTGCAGGTCAGCAGTGTTCAAGGCACACAGGCTCCCTTGGACTTGATGGTCCTACTTTGTCCTCTTTCTGTTGGAGATCCTGGCTAAAACCAGCACATCTCATCCAGAATGGATACAGGGAGGGGCCTGGGGTGCTGAGCTGGACAGCGTCTGTGGATACAGACGGAGGACACTTCCAGTCCTCACACTTAAAGATTAATAAATATGTTTTCCTATTCCTAATCAGTCCACACTGAAGCCCAGTCCTACTTCTCTCACCAAACTAGACACAGAAATAACTGCTTGGAGCTGAGCTGGGACAGAGTGCTACTGATGCATTTCTCAGTTCTGGACCCAGGTAAAGTTTCTTCATGTCTGGTGATTCCTTCTAGATCCTCATGCAAACTCTGCTGCCTGGATCCAGACACATTTTTGGCAGCTACCTTTACCTCCCTCCCCCCTCCATGCTATTTTTACCATGGAAGAGAAGGAAACTGGGAGTTTTCCCATTTTTTTCTCACCTCCTCAAAACAGAAAACCATTATACAACTGCCTGGTGGAAAGTGCACCAGGCAATGCTCCAGACACAGACACTATTCTGACATAAGCATAAAGGCCACTTCATCCTTGTTTTTCCCCGATGAGACCAGCAGCTCGGTATGGGAAGGACTCCCTCTACGGACACTATTTGGCACAATGAGGCTTTGACTGCAGCTGGACCCAGGGCAAGCAACCATAAAACAAATGATAATAAAACAGGCAGGGAGAAATCTTCACCGGGCTCCTCTGCCTGCTTACCCGACCCCGGTGTACTCTCACATCCTTAGGCATTACTTCAAGAGCAGATGGTGCTCTGTGGTAGAGCAAACGAGCAATTATCCTCCCGACACCCTGCAAGGCCTCCCCACATGCGATTGCAAGAAGTTACTTTACCCCAAGCTAAGAGCTGTTGTCTGGCTTTTCAGCATAATTGGATGTAATCAAGTTTAATTTGGTTGGTGCAGTAACTCTGAAGACTTTTGTAACTGGATTACTGTTGGCTCAACAGTCATGTGCCATTATATCTGCTGGCCAAAACAGAAGCCAGAATAAAAACAGATGCTTTTCCCCTACTCCTCCTTCCAGTGACACCCCTCCAGGATATGAGCTTGCCCTGTACAGACAATATAATGAACTAAAAATTCTATTAGAAGAAGGAAGTCATTGCTGTTGTATTATGTCCAGGCCTCTTCTACAAAGTGTAAATTACTTAGAATATGTATCTCTACATTTGTTTACAATTATTGACCGTGCACATCTTAGAGCTAAAACTGCTGGAACACAGACCTACTGTGCACGTGAGCTTTTAGAATTATAGATCTTATTACTCTAACTATACAAGTGGGGAAGCTGAGACCATGAGAAGGAGTGAGTGGCTGATGAGGATGGACTCCCCCAGGTCCTATGTTCCACTGTACACCACCATCTGAGAACAAGGAATATACAAAATGCTGTGTTTATAGCAGACCTATAGCTCTACTGCAGGTAATCTACAGGTGAGAGAGGGCCATCTGGTAAATGTAACAAAGCCAGCAGAGTAAAGACCTCCAGCTACTACCAGTGTTAAGCCATGGAAGAAGCATGTGAAAGCCATCATGCTTTAGGTCAAATTTTGCAAATCCAAGAGCCTGTTGTCTTTTGTAATGCCCCTCAAATGCTGAGAGTTAAGACATGCTGATATCCTCCTGACAGATGCTGAGGCCAGGCAAACAGAGACTGAAATATGGCACTTTTTTAACAGTGAAAATAATCACTGGAGCAGCACGTGGAGGGGATATGCCCTTGTGGTTTCAAAGCATTTTAGCCCCTCTGGAGTGTATTATATTCCTGGCTGAGATGTTGATTTCATTTTAAACAGACATCTCCTAGAAGTCTTAAGTGTGAAGAGACTTTGCTGAGATCAGAGCAAAAGCTGCTCTGCAGCTGCCAGTCCCAAATACTACGCAGCAGCCACCCTCCCAGCGGAATGCTGTTAAGCTGTGGTTGCAGGCATATGCACCTCTGGTTTTGGCCAGATGGCTATTTCAAATTTCTAATGATCTGGGAAATTAACATTCATAATGTTCTATCTCAGAGGGTTTAGCACAAACTTTCTTCCTTTTATCCATGGCAGCACTGTTACAAATAGTACTGGATCTCAATTAGGGTCTGGAGTAACACAGTACTAAAAACATCGTGTTTTAGCATGTACCCGAAGGACATGGCTATATAATCCTGCCTGGCAAGTCATCCATCAAGTTCATTAACAAATAGGCTCATGAAATTTGTTAAATACTTGAACCTCATACTTCCTAAATCACCATGAATGCTAATAATTTATTAATGCCATTAGTAATACTGGAATTTGAAAGACTGTTTGTAGCCACTGCATAATCCAGGCCCTCGGATTTGATTTGTATGGTTATTTGAGTTTCGCAGGTGGCAAAGTTCAGCCGTGGAGTGTGATCTGGAAAAGCACCACCCATGCCTGTTCACAGAAAGGCACCTAAAGCACGCCTTCCCCAGCACTCCAGCTGCTGTGCAGAGCCCCATCTTGGCAGCTATGACGCCACAGACACGCTGCTGAGCCAGCCTGAAAGCACACGGTGATTTATTTATACTAAACAACTCCAGAGGTCATTTCAAGTGCTTCACAGAGATGCCATCATGTGAGTCCAACCTGCCAAAAGGAGACCTCCTCAGTTACAGTGATGATAGAATCTCTGCAGTAGGTAAGTGCTCACATCTGGATTTCCTGGAGCTGCAAACTGGCTACTGGTTGAGCACTGAGTTTCTCTAACTTTGTGCAGAAATGGCAGAAACCTGTTCTCAACTCTGATAGGACACCCTGGAAATTGATCCCTGATCCTGACTCTTGCTTCCCTCCACAACCTCTGGCAAGCCCCTTCATCTGCCACTGACCTGGAGCGTCCCAGCTGTGTGAACAGCCCTGGCAGCACCGACACTGCAAGGTCAGTCAGCCTTTGAGTTGTCTGTGGTGGGGGTTCAGCTGTCTCCCACTTGAATGGGCAGCCCATGGCCACGCATTCTTCAATGGAACAGCAGCAAAGCTGAGGGACAAGCAGAAAGCAGGAGACCTGTGTCTCAGAAAAATAGGGATCATACGCCTGCTTCACACAGCTTAACCACAGTACTGAGCACAGAGAGCCCAGGATCTTCAAAGGGCCATCAAAGATATTGGAATTATTGCTCAAAAATCACTTTGAAGGTAAAGTACCTTATAAATAAATACCACAGAAGTATTACTAAAAAAACATTTTGTTAATGAAGTATAATTATTTTCCACTGTGACTGGAAATGCAGTCTCTTTTTGAAGCCATGGCAGATAGTAGGGAAGAGTCCCATACTGAAATTTAAATGTTTACATGATTTACGCAGGCCTCCTCCCAGACCACACTGATTTTTTTCTGAGCAGTTTGCATACTTTTTTGCCAGCAAACTGGATGATCAGTGACTTCTAAAAACTCTGAACTCCATTCTTTCAGCACAAGTATCAGTACATTAACCTGCTGAAGACAGTAAGATACACAGGTATCAATGAAGAGCAAAGAGCAAGATCAAGCCTTGCAAAGAAAATTAAAAATCTACTCTGTCGGCTGTCTCAAATTATTCAGGAAAAAAATCAGTTGTAAGAGTAATAAAAATAAACAGCAGGACTTCTATCTCTGAAAGGCCCCAGGACATACAGGGATAGATAAAAATCACTGAAACACAGTCTAAGATCTTAGAAATGCCAAAAATGCATTTGAAACCAGATCAGTTGCAAACATCCTGCTTTACTTCTCGTGTGGCAGTGCACCCACAGGCAAACAGAAGCAAGTCTTGTGGGCAGGTGCCAAGCAGGGATTTGGTTGATTTGGGTCAGATCCATGCTTCTGCCACACATCTTCCATAACCTTGGGCAAGCAGATTAATTGCTCCGTGCCTCAATTTCCCATAGTAAAATAGTGTCAGCAATAAGAGCAACATGGATTCTAAAGTAATTTCATCCGTATTTCACTCACAACAGAGCCTACAATTTCTGATGTAGCTGGTACATGACTTTTAAATGGCCACACTTGTCCCACATGGTCTTGTCCCTCTCTTGCCCCTTATGAGAAAGCCCTTCCTAATACAGCATCTTTTCTGTACACCTCGTGTAGCAGACACTGCGGCACAGCAGCCATAAAACAACGGGAGCCATAATTTCTTTGAACTCTGGGTCAAACTTGTTGTTAGCCAAGTCTGTAAGAACTCGTACAGTAAATTACATATGTCTCTTTATCAGCAGGATCATAAAATAAAACTTTACAACCCCTCTGAAGGTCATGGCTCTGCAACAAACAGTAAGACAAAACAATAAATTCACCCGAGACCACCATTTTTGTGGCTTTGGCAGCTTTGGTTAGATCTGAGTAAATTAGAACTCTGTCAATCTTTATACAAAGTCTTTCTTATTTCTCCTTTGGACCCATCTCTCATTTTTCCCTGAGTGTAAGGTAAAGGCTAAAACAACCGTCATAATGGCTGTTACTGCTTTCAGCAACAGCAAAGCCACATTTATCTCAATACACACATTTAATGGAAACAATGACAAAAGTGTTTCTTGGCAAATTAGTCCCCTTCACCCCCTGAAGAAAAACACATCTATAAGCTATTCCCAAAACAATCAATATTAGTCCAGCAAGCAAAACTGTACGTTATGGTTCCCATCAAAGTCTTGGCATTCCCTCAAACAATGTGATGCTTTATAAATTACTACTACTACCAAATAAACCGGAGAGAGAACTGCTGAGCTGGACACCTTGCTGCTTTTCCCTCAGGTCTGGGGGCCTGAATGCAGGTAACTCAGCTAAAATCCCTGTGCTGGTCTGCTGGGCCCAGCAATGTATCTTTTTGTCTCTGCTTGTACAGAAGGTAGTACAACAGTCCAGGATCTGACCACTGCCACAGTATCACAACAGAAGGGAGAGAACAGCCATCTCTACTTCTCGCTTCCAAGTGTGCATTTGCTCTTCTATGGATTTAAAAATGAGAAGACTGAAACGTGGCATTAGTTCTGCAGGTATTATTTTTTCTATTAAAAATAGAGTACTTTGGGATACTTTGATCTTATGCCTTAAAAAATTAAGTGAAGGGATTATCTGATATTCTTGAAGCAAAAAAACCAGACGTTTTCCTCTAAACACTTCTGAGAGGCTGGCATTTAGTTATGCAAAGTTTATGGTGTAGCTCTTTTATCTCCCATCACTCTGCTCTAATGTTGCAAAGCTACTGACACAGTAATCAATGACACTCATTCCTTCCTCTGAAGCTCAGAGTGAGGACAAACTTGAAAAGAGGCAAGCACGGGCTGCCGAGGAACTGAAATTTCAAGAAATACTTAACAAAGTGATGACAGTCCTCGTCACCTGGGCTTGAGAGCTGACTGCTTATGGCACTAAAACCACCCCAGTGTTAGCTACTGCACTGCATGGTCAGCCTAAGAGATGATTCCTGTGTGCCAAAATAACAGCTTTTTACTTGAAGAAGTGTCACCGTCTTTATCTGGCTTCAGTCACTGTCAGGGTGCAGTCTCTAAGAGAAGATGTAGCAAGGAAAGCTGCTTAAATTAAGAAGACCTTGGTGCATTTCCCTGCCTACATGTCCAAGGAAATGAACTCCCCATCCTCCAGATTAACTTCCGTTTCATTCTAGGGAAGGAGATTCAAAGGAAATACATGACATTCCACATGGAAATCCCAGAAAAAACATGTCACATTCCTTGGCAATACCAGTCCGTGTTATATATACACAGCACGAGGTGAACAATGCCAGCCTGGAGGGAAACAATGGCTCCCACCCTTGCTGGCTACCCATAAATCAAGGTTCTCACAGGAACACCAATCTCGGTATTAACCCTGAGCAGTATCATAGTGCACAGGGCCTCAGCCTCTTCACTCTCTCTCACCACTAGTGAAAACAGCACGTGTTGAAGGCTGTTACCAAGACTAGACAACCTTTCCTTCCCCTTCTGAGCCATCTGGTTACCTCTCTTGGGACAACCCTGCTCAGCTCCTGCTTCATCTGCCGAACTACTGGGGGTAGTTTTCTTGTGCTTTCAGACCCAAGGACAAAGCCCCCTTAGCTCACTGGATACTCAGCTCATCAAGCACCTTGAAATGAACCAGGACATGTAGAAGACTGGGGAGACTGCTTCCTCATGGACAGCTAGTTGGAAGCACACAAAAAACCACTCACAGTACATCCTTGTTCTTTCTTTCTTACATACGTCTACCTATCTACAAATCAAAGGTTCAACCTTTACCTTCAGTCCTGCAACAACCTCTGAAAAGGGCAAAGAACGAAAGGCAGATTAGACCAGTTCTTTGTTCTTTCGGTGTCACCCTGACAGCCACCCTGCAAACCTGTTTGAAGCAGTTATGTCCTTCCCTGTACTTGTGACTCATGCCTAGTTAACCTAGAACTTTTTGGCACCTTCCATTGTCTTCTTTTTTACATCTTGTTTTTCACCTGTTGCTGTTTGGCCCCACCTTGCCCATCAGATCTGGCATCTCACAGAAGGATCAACAACCTCCTGCTGATGCCAAAACCAACACAGGCAGCCCAGAGCTGCTGTTGGGGATTGACAGCAGAGTGGACAGGAGATGTTTTGCTATCCCCCCACTCTGTTCTCAGAAGATGGGCTTCCAGTTCAGGCACTCTCATTTACAGCGACTGTGACAGAATCAGTGACTAAGGACCTCAATAAGGACCCCTGCTCATTGCAAGTTATTTAGGGAACATGCTATGGATGGGGCTGTTTGGCAGCTGTACTCTTTCCACATATTTCTGCAGAGAGAAGTAATTCCAAAACATAAAGGCCAGCAATAACACTTAAGACAACATACTAAAGGAGAGATGGTCCAAATGCACGAAGATAGTTGGGTGTCTGATGTAGGAACTTCACAGTGGTTTCAAAAGGAAGGCAGGTGCTTGAACTGTTTTGTGGAACCAGACTTGTCAACTCAGGGCTGTACTGGGAAATGCAAACCAGCAAACGCACAATTAACAGCCGCCTAATCAAGTGGATGAAGGAGACATGAAAAAGTCTTGATATGCAGGAGATGTCTCAGTGCACGCAAGAAACCCCCCAAAGTAATGACCTCATGGTGGATGCCTGCATGATCATAACAGGTAAAAACCCCAGCCACAGAGCACACCGAGACATGGCAGGTGCCACATGACATAAACAGGTATTTTTAGATACTGCAGGTGCAGTACTACACAGCCTTACCAGAGAGAACTGTGACTGCACTATTACCAGTGCAATGCTAGTTGACTGCTATTTTTCAATCTCTTCCATCTACTTGGAAAAGAAGTCTTCAGGGCTGTCCTGCAACCACTTCATGTAGTGTGTGCCAATTTACACGGGGTTCATCAGCAGTAAGGCCACTACCTTGCTTTTTCTCTTTATATACATTGTTTATACTCCAGCAGTAGTGGGCTCCAGAGTAGCAAGCACTGTGCAAATGACCATTTGCTGGATTGCAATAATTTGGAAGGGAAGAAGGATGCTGGAAACCCTCAATTCAAGTCCCAAATAAATTACTGGTTTCCAGTTGCCTTAGGCAAGTCACTTGGTCTTTGACAATAGTCTTCGAAATAGAAATGAGTATTTCTTTACCTGGCAAGAAGCTGAGAACATAAACCCATTAGAGACTGCCAAGGAGTTCAGATCTTAGAGTGATAAGCAATTACTTCATACATAGCAATGCTTGGGAGCATCTGTCAGTTGTTTTGCAATAAAGACCAAACTGCTTGGTCCGATGAGCACATGAGAGATTTTCTCAATAACAACAACAGAAAAGCAAAGCAACAACAAAACCCCACCATGAACTCCAAGTTGGCTCTGGAGAGATGAATGAACTCTCATCTAACTGAACATTTCTGTCTGCTATGAATGTGTGCTTTCTTGGAGACAGATACTTTCTGCAGAAGTTGTGCAACTAATTTGGTTAGACAGAAAACGAAACCTCTACCAAAGACACTGAAGGAAACTCTCTGATGCTGAGACCTACAGTTTTATAACAGAAGAAGAAACCATACAGAGTTATAAAACAACCCAGTGTACATCTTTATTGATGATTCACAAAATCAAACATCAATTCACCAAACTCCCTCCGGCAGTTCCAATATGACATTGTTCCTTGCTAGGTTTGGCTGATTTTTTCAAGGTAAACAATATTTGCTTTTAACTTGGAGTGGGGAGAATCATGCTTTGCAGCAGCCATTTCATGACAGCAAGTGCATCACAGCCATGACAATATTTTAGGCCACACTTCCTTATTAGTATTTCACATAAAACCCCCTGCTGCCTTGCAACGATGCTTGATCAGTACTTCCATGGCTTGTACTAGTCTCATGAGAATCGTAACCCTTTAGTTTAGTGGGATTTATTAATAGTCCCGAAGTGCACTGAAGACACAAGCTGCTATCAAATTAACTGCCAGTGTCCTTCTATAATCTCACCAGAACATATGTTATTTTCAATATCCCACATTAAATTGACCAAGAGTTTCATTGATATAAAAATTATCTTGATTTCCTACTAAAACACACTCAGTCATATCCTGGTATGTTATATACACATAGTTATGCCAGCAGTTTTCTCCATGTGAGTCAGCTGCTGAGCTACAGGAGACAGGAGTGAGAAAACCTGGGGAAAGGAATAACATCTTTGATATTGTCAACTCCCAAGATGTACTGCAGGTAGCGTTCAAACCCCATTCCAAAGCCTCCATGAGGAACTGATCCGAATTTCCGCAGGTCTAGATACCTGTAATTCAAACAGACAGTTACACTTGCAGCACAGTTATGCTCATGCCATTAAAGTCAGCTTTTTATCTAAGGTTTTGCTTTCCATCTTAATTACTTCCCTTTGACCCTAATCACTGTGATTTCTGTGTTGGTCAGTGGTGTGAAGAAGCAGAATTGTGTTAGCAGAAACCCCAGGTTTGAACCCATTTAAACCAGCATAGCTGTGCTTTGCCAATACCTTACAGCATATTTTGTTTAGGAGCAAGAACTTATTTGGGTATGAAGTACAGCTTGAGCACCATAGCTCTCCTCGTATTGAAAACACCTTTGTAGTTTTAGTACCTAAAATATCCCTAGCAGAGGCATAAACCCAGGTTCCTACAGAATCACAAAGCATTTCCACTACTGGAGATGAAGCTCTCTGCTTGGGCTTGTCTAGCCCTTGCCATGCTGGTGTTGAAATCTGCCCTGCAAGTTCTTTCATTTTCTGTTTGCTTTTCAGTAGCCTAAGTCATTTCATTTCCAGTAATTTCTTCAGAAGCTTAAATGGGTCTTGCTTCTGTCTGCTCAACATTCCTTTTTTTTTTTTTTTCCTTTTAAGGTAATTATGATGGCTTTTTGCTATTATTTCCCCAATCACTCTTACAGACTGATTCATTTATTTCCATAGTAAGCCAGAAAAAACCCCTTGAACAAATCTTCTCTAAAAATGAGATCTGGAACAAGACATTTTGTTTTGCAGAACAGCAGCGGTTGTGCACAGAAAATTCAGAGAACGTTTGGAAGCAGATACTCCGAGAATGTGGGTGTCAACAAGATTATGATGGTTCTTCTATAGTTACCCATTTCCCAGCTGGACTGTGGCTGATGTGATACTGTATTTGCAGCTATAAATTGTCACCAATGGTTTTATTTTAATAGAAGTGAAGAACATCTCAGTGGGTCTATTGATTTGTGGGGCCACTTCTGGGATTGCTGAGGGCACAAAGTTATTCTGCTTTATATGAATGCACTAGTAGGAGGGGATTGAGTGACTCCAGATGTATTACTTGCTTCCAATCTCGGTGTATGAATATTTCATCATCCCAGTTAAAAAAAAAATCAAGTGCACTAAAATATGGATGCATATGTTTTACTACTTATGCAGTGGAGTAGAGGGGAGGGAAACACTGTGAAAGAAATTAAGATTGGATTGATTGCAATAAATGGCTTCCCAGATTTTATATACTGTTAATAAACTGCAAGGAAATATTATATTTGTGTGTATATATACTTACATATGTATATATGCTTATACATGTATAAATATGTAAAATATACGTTATGTATATTTGAGTGTACTTGCTTGGACATCAGAACTTTCTGTATTTTAACAGAGTGAAGACAAAGTAAAGCCCATCATCACCCTTACTTGCAAAATAAAAGTAGTCTCCCACAAATTCTACAGCTGCAAGGTTGCCCTGTCACTCAGTTTGATAGTATGCCTTTCATACCATGAAATACTGTTTTTCCTTACAGCTCATTAACAGCAGTTAAAATTTGGGAAACCATTTATTACACTCAATCCAATATTCAGGTTTTTTCTTCTCCAGTGTTTTTCCCCACCTCTCCACTGCCCAAATAGCAAAAAGAGAAGCAGAGCTTACTTCTTCCTAGTAGCATTGACACACAAAGTACAGTTTGCAGGTTGAACAGGAGGCCCAAGAGTGGGACATGTTTTCTGATGACTGGGACCCGTGTGCTTTTCTCTCTGTGCTGCTGGATGCTAGCTTGGCTCACTAAGGGTCGGTGTATGCACCCCACACCTTGTGATGAGGATTATGCTTAGGATATGTTGCACACATAGGCTGTGCAGCAGTATGGTGGTGGTCTTCATCTCTATCCACTTTACACAGACTTGTAAATTTAAGAAGAATTTGTGTCTCTGCAAATACCCTGGAACTGCTCCCGTGGGAGCTCCGCTGCGTAGCTGTACAAGGGTTTGCAAGGAAGGTGATGGGCAGACCTGATGCTGAGGGTGGTGACTCAGGAAACAGGAAAGACCTCATAAATGTGAGGGATATGGGTGCTGGCCATGGCAGATCAATCTGACCCAGCTCAGGAGTGCTGAGCAGAAGTGGCAAGCCAGCTGGTAACTACTTTAGCTGTAACTAGGAATACAAGTAACAGCATAAACTTTTGTGATGATGTCTGTAAGTGCATCAGCCTGTGCAAAGGCAGTTGAGACTAAGCCCAGCATCTTCTCTCCCTTTTTGCTGGCAACAGAGTTTATAAAGTCATTGTAAGAAGATGAAATAACTCAGCTTCTTCCAGGAGTACAATAATAATAATAAATTCTACCCTTGCTTATCCAGGACTTTGATCTGTAGATCTCAAAGCACTTTGAGAAGCCATTTTGGCAAAAGGAGTGAAACAAAACCCATCAAAGTTAATGGAAAAAGTCCATTGAATTAAAATGTGCTGAGGATCAAGACTGTGAATCCTTTCTGATGACTGTGCATAGAAGAAGCAGAAGAATTGAGAAATTTTCCATTCTTCACAGATGAAAGAAAAAGTAACTGCCTGCAGATGAAGAGAAAAATCTCTTTAGGCTGGAAAATGCTCCCTGAGGTTTTCCTCCATTCAATAGTCTACAGATATTGGATGTTTCTCACCTCAAAAAGAGTTGTGAACTAGTCTAGCTGTTTTTGCTAGTAGCTCATACTTAAGAAGAGAGCTGAGCACTCCACTGGCAACTGGTGGACTGTACAGAATTATTCCATAGGGGAAATAAGTTTCTGTGACCCCAGCTAGCCCTGGTGTTCCTGTTCTGGACCTCAGGACTGGTAGGTCTTCAGAGATTTGAATCTTACCAAAATGTGTGCTGTAACAACATCCCCCAGCAATGAATTCCAGGAGCTCATTATGTGCCATGGTAGAAGAGCATTTCCATTGATCCTTTTAAAGAGTTATATTCTTTTATCAACATCATGAGCTGTGTTGCACAGCAGGACACTATGAAGAGCAGTGCTCTCCTAGTGACCATTCATAAACAGAATGTGTTCTTTCCAGTCTCTTTTCAAAACAAATAAAATCTCAACCTTTTATACAATCCCCTTACTATACTGAAGCTTCTGTGGCCAGTTTGAAAAAAGTAAGGCTGAAAGAACAAAGATACCACAGTCCATGAAACTGAATATTCTGCTGGGGAGGGGTGTGTGTGTGTGTTGTGTGTGTAAGGAAAGAATCCCTGACTTTCTGCCTGCCTCTGTCTGGCCCAGCACTGTGCTCCAGTTTCTTCTCAAAAGAGGAGTAATAGGACCAGGTGGCTGCCAAGGACAGTGATGGGCTACCTGTTTTCACTGGGCTCTGAAGAAGGATAAAGGATGATGTGAATGTAGTCACTGGCCATGGGCTGCAAGTGGCTCACCAGTGCTACTTTTCCCTAAGCCCGACTCCTCCTTTTTACCCTGCCACACAGGGACCCAACAGAACAACACTCTGACATTCAAGCTTCAAAGAAAATCAGAAGTTAAAGAGCCCAACACAGCTCAACCTTCTTCATTGAGAGCAGGAGCAGGGTCAAAACAACACAGTAACATCCACTTGAAGAGAGCAGACAACACCTGCTCTTCTACTGTGTACTTTCACCAGGGTTACACCAGAAGATCAAAAAGGTACCAGCTGCAAAGGGTTCTGTATGAGACAACTGTCTCCACTGAAGCACAAGGTGATAATCAGAGTAAGGAAAGCGGTGCCTAACACATAGGAAGACTGTCTGAAACCCTGCTCATGCTGATGGCTGTGGGAACACATTGGTGATTACAAAGTACCTGCTTTGTTACTTTTAAGATGGCACGTGGAGGCTGCAAGCAGGATCAAGTCCCCTGTTCACAAGGCAATATACTTAATACTCCCTGGTCACAGAGAAATCAAGTGAACTCCCAGAGTACTCACATCACTCGACTTTCCCACCTCATTTCCACAGACCTCTCAGTTTAGCCAAGATCATCATCTATAGCTCTGAGCTATTTTCTATCTACAATTCAAAGCAAAAAGTGTGAAAATAAGATAAAATAGCTACAAAGTCATGCCAAATACTACTCCAAGTCATATTCTATATGGAAAGAAACCTGCACAACAGCAAAGATGTAGTAAACTGAAGAAAACTCACAGAGTTTGACCATGTCACTCTATCTATTTTCTGAAAAGCTTGCTAAAACGTAGGAATGGCAAGAAGCAGAGCAGTATTTCAGATCATCAGTTGCCTCTGCCCTACAATTCTCCTACAAATAAGACAATCCTGAAACTGTCCTAGAAACAGTCAGACCCCACAATATCCTCTTGCTTACTGGGGCAAAGAAGACAGGTAGAATCAGAGATATAGCAATGGTTAAAGAACTTCAAAGAGATCACATTCAAAAGTCAGCAAATATTATATTTAAAAAGGAATGACTCAACTGTTCTTCCAGGAGTTTTTGAGCCAGCTTTGGAGACTCAATTCAATCACTAAATTGGAGGAGATTAATTTTAGTCTCTCCTGCCACCTCCACTGAAAAGATGGATGCTGGCAAACCACCCACCTGGCAGATTTTGGACTGCAATTCAGAAGCATCCAGAATTACTACTGTCCTGCACCTTCCTAGGACACCAGACCCTGCTATGGCAGAGAGTTAACAACAGCTTTCATCTTCTCCAGGAAGTTACATTGTCTGTGATGGAGCAGAGGGAGTAAAGGAGGAAAGAGTCTCCAAAACAAGATTACAGCAGGAAGAGTTTCCAGAATGTGATCACTACACATCCCATGAGAATGCAAATGGGTGACATGCAATGTCCTAATCTTTTTCTGAGGGAAGCATGAGGCAGGGCTGTGCGATCTTAGTAGTGCTGGAAGGCTCTGCCATTGAACACCAAACTTGCTTGGGCTGTATCTCAGTATCTAACCCCACAATTTATCACCCTTGTTCAGGATAACCCTTCCCTCAGATAAAGGGATATGGTGTATTCTGGCCCACAAATACAACAACAAAGGAAGAAATTAAATTCACCATGTTTGCACGTGGATGATATGAAGATCTGCCATACACTGGGCTGTTCCTCAGTCATTTCACACGGTGGAAAGGGGAGAGTGAAGAACCTATACCTTGCTTTCTTTCAAGGTGGCCTTCCTAATGATCAATCCAAATACTGCAGAATATTTGAATATACTCTTCTAAATTTAAAATTCTCTGCACCAGCACTCTCTCAGTAGCTATGACGAAGTATATGCCAAGGAACAATTGTCAAGAGGAACACTAAGAACCTTCTGTCGTTTTAATAGGTTAAACTTTTAATTCAAAGGTTGATCTGTCTCCTTAGAAGGACAGTTTTAATTGCTTTAACTGCTTTGCTAGGGAAGATTTTTCGACTCAATTGCCCTGTCAATTGCTAAGGGAGTTTTTCATAGACCTCTTAAAGGTCACAAATTGCTTGTGGTTCTGTAACCTGTTTATCTCGTGCATGGTGGTCAGAATCTACCCAACTTCAAACACAGCCTAATGATTTAATATCAAAAATCATTATGGGTTGTAAATTAATCCACCTCATGCAATCCTTAGAGGAATGACCTGTGCCATGACTGGACAAACTGCAAGCATAAACTAAGAAGCATTAGATTAAACTTTGTTTAAATGAACTGGCTCTTTCATTTAGACTGGCAGTGATGGCAGGGCAACAGGCCAAAAAATGTTCCCTCAAGAACAGGACCAAAATTTTAAAAAAACAGAAAACCCCAGCTGCTTAAATAATCTCAAAAGAAGAAATAGAGCTTGCATCTTACCATTGATAGGCATCTGTGAGTCCTAATCTGTGAAACAAAAAGAAAACCCCCTGTAAGTAAAGGAACAGTTATTCTGCACAAGCAGCACTTGCCTGGAAGAGGATGCTACAAGAAAAGGGAAAGTCTGGTGAATTAATGCATAAGGAGACAAGAATCCTGTTCTTCTCTCTAAGGTTATGCTGGTTCTGCAGGAAATAGAATTCAAAGGTCTAAAGTATTGGGGCTCAACAAAATCAGATCCTGAGGACTCAAAATTGACAAAAACGTGAAAGGAGGTGTGACTTACTGAAGACACACCCCATTTGTATCTTGAAATGCTTTCTGTGACTTTCCTGACAAACAAGAAAGTCTGGCTTGAAACTCCACATGGACCATTCTCTTCTTCCTGAGGACTGTGGACTCAGATACTGGCAAAAAGTTTTGATTGAAAAAGTGCAGCAGGCAACACTGTACTTTACATCAATTGAAGCATCCCTACCTCAGAAAACCTACAGGGAGAGTAGCAGGAAGCACAGGGAATATCATTATCCTATACTAACAACAGAGAATTAATGTTCTGGTGATTTAACTGTCCTGTGCCTTTTGGATTCATTATGCTGAAATAGATTTTGCTCTTCTCCACTGACTAGACCTATCTGTGTGAGCATGCGGCTGATTTAAACAACAAATTAATTCCCAATGTGCAAGTGGTGTTACTCTGGGATTAACCTTCCTCCAGAACTACATTGCACAAGTGTATGACTGGCCCAAACAGAAGTGTTCAGGTGCTGGATGGGACTTTGCACAACCTGATCTCATGGAAGGTGTCCCTGCCCATGGCAGTGGGGTTGGAAGTAGATGGTCTTTAAGGTACCTTCCAACCCAAACCATTCTCTGATTCTACAAAATTTTTGAACAATCAGATAGGATCCAGAGAATAACTGTCTATGGAGAATTACCCCATGTATAACATCAATAATTGTTAATTAAACAGCAGCTTTGATACTCTGACATTGAAGTTAGCCTAAAATTACCAAAAGTAACAAGATGCTGACCTAAGGCAGCAGGGAAGGAAGGGCCCACATGACACAGTATAGGTCTTGGGCAGTTTCAATGAAGTTTCCCATGAAACTATTAGCAAAGAACCATATTCTCTGAAATCAGGCCCATCACTGAGGCCAGCTGCATCACAACTGGCAAAGCTTCTGACCAAAACTGCAATTCCTCAGTTACACAACGTGATGACAGATATCTAAGTTCTGTATATGTGACAACTTCCACCTTCACAATCCACTTTCAGCCACAAAAACTGTGAAGAAAAGGCTCAAGGATGAAGTCTCCCACAGCAGACCCTGCTCCAGACAGTCACAGCAGAGCTGAGGCATTCTCCTGCCCTGGCCTCTTAGCATAAAGAAAACTTTTCTTCTCTGGTGAGCTAAAACAGAGAGGCCCTTTGCACACCTACAACAGAAGCACAAGAACCTACTCAGATAAATTGATATCACAAAGACAAAAATAGGCTTCTTTTAAATACTATTAGCTGCCCTTGCACTCCTCTGTCTTGCCAACCACTGAGAGCTGCTGAAACACTCTCTTGGTCAGGCTAGTCTCCTGTCATCTGCAGATTTTCCATACCTCTGTAAGCGTGATTTGAGGAAGGGCAGTCGCTCCTCTCTCAAGCTGCCTCCACACAACTCCCCTACTCCTGGTACAAGGAGATCAACAGCTGCAACCTTCAAAGAAAGAAAACTAATTCAAGTCATGCCACACAGTGATTAGCAGAACAGTTGACACTGATGGTTTTTCATAAAACCCTACTGTAATTCTTCCAGTGTCCAGGACACTTACATAGGGATATGCACATACCTGAGAAGTCTCCTGTTGACAGGAGAAGGCTGGGAGGAAATTTTGCAAGGATAAACATCACTAATCTACAGAAACCTAAATGATAGCAGTGATGTCCCAGATTGAGGACATCAACTGCAAGTGGTTTGAACTGAATCTCACCAAGTTATTCTGGTGACAACCTGTGTGAGGTTATAAAGAACCCAACAGCAGCTCAAAGACAGCAAGACACACGGGCAAGTTTTCTGAAGCCCTGATTCCCTACTCTGATGCTGTAGCTTGTGTTCAGCCCTTTCTACCCCCATTCCTTGAATGGATATGGAAGCAATGGCACTCATGTGCTGGATCCAAGTGTTAGGATCCAAGTGTTACCACTTAGGCTGTTAGGTTTGGGCTGTCTGTCTTCTCTGTTTTGTCTTCTAGGGTTACTTTTCTTATCCCACAGCTGAAATGTTGCTAGAATTAAAGCCACTGAAGCCACAGTGGTACATGGTGGAGTAGTTGCTCTGTTTAGCACAAGCAATGCTTCAGGTTGTCTCAGTTCAGTTGAGAAATCACAATTTCAAAGCATGAGACTTGATAAAGAGCTTACTTCTTGTGCCTATCTGCTATTTGAGTATTACATGGATGCTACATTTGGATGACGAGAATCACAGACTGCTTGAAACCATCCAGTTCTAGGCATTTCACCTAACAGTACAAAAGTTTACCAGGAAAAGAAATAAACTATGATAAACTTGTCTGAAGGAAACTAAACAAAAAGTTAACACTATCCCAACTCCAGAATCTTCCTCCTCCTGTTGTTCCCGCTTTGGGTATTTTTTCAACAACAGGAAAAAAAATGGACAGGATCACCTGATGGTCATATCTTATCTTGAACTTCTTGAGGGCAGGCCCAGCAGATGATGTCTATCAGTAGGCCAAGGCATGTGCCTAGACAAAGAAGTGGTAGAGGTGTGACCCATGGACTCACTGTGTGCTGAGGTCCATCTTCATTGTCCCGCATGTAGAAAGGTTTGAGGTCATATGGGTAGTTAACCACAAACACAGGAACCTCACCACAGTGCTTCACCAGGTACTTCTCATGTTCCGTTTGGAGGTCACAGCCCCACTGTAAAGACAACAAAAGGGGCCTGGGAATCTGCTTTGGTGCCTCTTGACCATGGCAAGAGACCCAGCAAAATCCCTGTACATATAGAGAGATGTGCTGCTTCGAGTAACATGAAACCAAACAAAGCAACTTCTCATACAGGTCACTGGGAAGTAAACAGCTTCACAAGTTTTCAGGCAGAGCAAAGCATGGAATATAGTATGATTTAACTTCACAGAACAGGGCTAGATCGTCCCTGCATCAAGCCAAAGCATCTGGTCTCAAATCAGGAAAAATCACAAATGAACAACCAAAACCCGCAAACCACACTCTGCATACCTAAAGGGAAACAGGCACCTATCCGAGGCCAGCTTACTTGACCCAGCAAACCAGCCTTCTTTCAGTATTACCTTTGGTGTATAGAAAGCAGCTCTCCTAGGCTGATTGCTCTCTTCCCTGCTGTGTCCTGTTACATGCTACATTAATTCTCACTTAAGAAAACCTAGCATCCTATTAACCACTTATTTGTCATCAGAAACCTTGTCATTTGCAATGCCCCTCACTTTTCCTTTTTTCCAGGGATGTTATAAATCCTGTGGCTTTTGACTTGAGACTCCCAGTCTGTTTATAGGACGTGCAAAGAATATTGGGGGAATGGAAGGGGAAGAGTCTAACAGACCTCCCCCAGACCCTCTTCATACTAAAATATCCCAAGTTTTCTGTCTCAGATCCAGGTAGTACAGATGCAAGATTTGAGGTTCTACACCCACTTGTGCACAGAGATGAGACAGTTACACAACTGGCTATGAGGGTGGCTTCAGCCAGAGGGTTATTTTCCTCAAAGTATCATAATGAGATAATGATTAAACAATATACACATAAGATGAGCACCACCACAAATGCTGTCTCATACTGGAGTGTGTGTGTGTGTGTTTGAAACTGGCCAAAATAAGATTTTTAGAAAACCATAATCTAACAGCTTTGAAAGACTAGCATGTTACTCTTTTTCCCAGTCCATGTCTATGCTTTGGAAAGACAAGGAATTCCTTTTACCTACGTTTAGAATACATGGTATTTTGACATGGTATTGGTTTATTAATCCTTGTCAAACTTTCAGTGCTATCCTCTTATCTTTCCTTTTTTTGAAAACTATTACAGCAACTCTTCTTAGAGGATTGCTACTGAATCTGCAACACTCTCAGCACTACTCACATACAGGAAAGAGAAGTGCCTTTGCTAAAGCCTTGGTCCTTCAACTGCAATCTCATCACTTCCTTCCCTCAAGTGTTACATGTTCTTCTGCTACACATCTCACTGCTTGTATTGCTCCTGTTTCAACCCCAAAGGACAAAAAGTTACACCTGATTTACAGCCCAGCAAACAAAACACCCCAGGAGGCAAATAATCTGTGCAAAGTAACAACTTTGTGATATGAGAGAAAGTGCTGCTTTTCTGGAGAGCTGAGGGTGGACAATCCCATGTGCCACGACCTTCCCAGAAAGAGTGTCCTGCAAGGAACAACTCCTCCAGGGGCCGTGGTTGGCTTCCCTGGGCAGCAGGTGATTTCAGCAAGTGTAGTGATTTCTCAGCTACAGGTGATTCCAGCTCTTGTGATTCAGCTCTTTGTGAAATCACCCGAGGCAAACTCGGGGACAGAGAGACAGGAGCCTCGCATAGCAGTTCCACAGAGGTGGCTTTTATTGTCCAGCAGCCCCTGTGAAGGGGAGGCCAGGGATGAGAACTCCCTCCATCAGGGCTTGGGGACAGAGGTCATATGGGGAAGGCAGGGGGTGGGGTAGAAACCAACTGGCCAGCTGGGTACAGGCTATTATCATATAGAAACAAGGCATGCTGGGGATGGTTCACTTTCTCGACATGACCCAGAGGAAGGCTGCTTATCTCTGGGGAAGGTCTTCTTGCCCTCAGGCCTCTCTCCTCCAAGGGAGTGCAGAGGGCTCTTGTGCCAAGGGCTCCCAGCCCTCCACAAGAAAGTTCAGGCTTTACATAAGGACACACCAGCTGGTAACGACCTACCTCTGGCTTGAAAGTGAAAGTTTGAGGAGCTTGCTTCAAAATTTCCACTGCTTCACTGTAGGAAATTCTGCCAGAGGAAGAAAAAAGTCTTTAAGATAACTATGAAAGAAATAACAAAGTTTTCTGGCTAAGTGCCACGCTGGAAAATTAAGGAGGCATTTCCCCACTACCATGCCAACTTGTGTGTAATGTCAGACTTCCCAGCAATGCTTCTTTGGACAGAAACCAAAAAGCATTTTATATGGCAAGAATCCTATGCTTTCCTGTGCTTTGGCTACATGCAGGGCAGGAAGTGCTAAGCTCTCAACACTTCTGCATTATTGCAATGTTGCATTTCAGTCAGAAGTGAGCTCTGCAGAGAATTGCTTCATAGAAATCTGTGGATTTTTTAAAAGAAAACAGTATGTCCTCATCAGCATAGCTAGAACAACATAGTTCAGGGTGTGTTAGGCAAAAATAACAGCCCAGGGTGCAAAGGGCTTGTAGCTCAAATGTTTCCACTTTACTTTGTAAAAACCATGCAATTTATGTACACCACTGTTTCTCTACTTCTCTGGCAGATTTGAGAGCAGATTCTCCACCAATTTCCACCAGCACAAAAGAACAGCATCATGGCAAAGCAAACAGAAAAAGTGCAGTGAACAATGCTCCAGGTTTGGTAACTGGAAATCAAGACTCACTGGAAGATAATGTGGCAGCCAAGTTTTCCACATACCAAGCAAAATGTTGTGGACAGAGAGAAGAAAGAATAATAAATGATCACAATAATTTCATCTTTGTATCACCACCTAAATCCAACTAAAAACCAAATTCCCTAAGGAGCACTCTTTACACCCTGTTACAAGGTTTCACTAAACCACGGAAGGCTTCTGGAGGAAATACCTCAAGAAGAAATATATTGCTCCACATGTTTGGGTTATGTGAGGCCACAGACCAAATGAGGTATATCACTGGCACACGTTCAACACATGTAACCAATGTGTGTAAGCCAGGAATGCCCCAGACCTGCCAGCAGCTGATGAAGGGAGAGACAGAGAGGGAGAAAGGGATGGTCTGACTCTCCCTCCTTTTCCTTGGAGCATGGGAGAAGCTGGGTGCAACTTTGTCCTTTCAGGAACATCAGTTAGGTCCAAAGAGAGGACTGAAATGGGGAGATGGTAACTTCACTGAGGTGTCCCCTGGTGCTCATGCAGGCAGAGGCACAGGGGGGATCCATGATCCTGTTGCCCAAGGGTGGCTGTAGCTGCTTAACAAGATAACCAAGGTTGGGATGAGAACCCCTACAATGTTCTGTGGGATAAATGGAGAGCTCCACCATTTGAAGAGACAAGCAGGAGTAGGGAGGACGTGGCACTCCTGGGGGCCAGTGAGGGATACCCAAACCCTTAAGTTCTTTAGCACGAACAGAACTGGGATTAGGAGTTACACAATCAATTGGGAATAGAAAACCAATTGGGATTTTTAAATAGCATAAAATACTTTCATAAAAAGAGAGCCACTGGAGTGAAAGTGTGAATGAAAGCAGAGCATCAAAGCCAAAACCAAGCAAGACTGTGAGCAACCATTGTGCAGGTACATTGTGCAGGCTGGAAGGAGAATACTCTTGAGGATCTTGTTCAGGGGAGCAAAAGCCAAAGGCCAGCAGATTCAGGTGTCAGTCTCATGCAGAGGTGAAAGGGTATACCTGACAAACAGTAAAAGGGAACTGCAACTCATGCTCTTTTAGAGACATTATGCTAACCCAGAAGACACTGAGTTGTGAAAGAAAAAGAACATATACAAAATAGGAACTCTTTCCCCAAAAGCCCTCTGCAAGATCATTTTGAAATAGTACTTACATCATAAATTTGTGCTTCAGTATTTGTTCCAGCCTGCCCTTGGTCAAAACAAGAAAAACATAAACATGTAAAGCTACCCTTAAGGGTTCAGGGGAAAACTCAGGAAAGTGATCTCCCTCTACAGTGCAATTTGTGGGACTGCTTTCTGATCTAGATATAGGTCAAAATCCATTCCTGGCCATTCGGTGCTAAAAGGGTACCCAATTATTGAAACTGCTGATTCAGAGGCTGCCAGATGAAATGAGAACTACAGTCCTACCACACTTGCTACCAGCTACACAAAGTTGTGTGTCCTCTCTCTGTTGGCCTGAACAACCACTTAAGCTCAAGCTGATATTTAGCTTTTTACACTTTCTTAACACAGGACAACACAGTAAAAAAAGAAAAAAATTAAAAAAAAATAAGCCTTCCCATAGCCAAGAACCCCAAAAACACAGGACAAGATTGCAGTTCTTTCCTGTCACATGCATTACCTTCTGTGCAGGAGCTATGTATTTATGAAAAAGCTCAACATCATGAGCACATTTGGAGAGCACAGTGCTTGTCACTGTCTTGAAGAGATCTTCCATAACCTAACAGAGAAAAAAGGAATGCATGAAAAATGAACATTGCTTAGGTGTCCCAGACTATAAATGAAACACAATACACATCAGCCAAAGGGTACAGAAGGAGCTTCTGTCCTTCTGCATGGCCAGACTGCATAGGAGGGAACCATCTTGCTAATGCTCCTAATCAGCAGGCTTGCTTAGTAGCTGAAGATGACTGGAATCTTTATTTTTGCTATGGGTTTAGGGCTTCAATGTCAGCTGATGGTCTCAGTATCTTCAGTCAGGTATCTCCAGCAAAATAAACCACAGCTAAAATATTCAAGCAGCAATCCTGGCCAGCCACAGACACATGTTACAACCATTTGTGGCTCTGGTCTTGACTAATTCTTAGTGAGGAATCTGTCCTGTGATGAACAATTCCAGATTTATGCTTTGTTGTTAGAAAAGGCAAAACCGAAGGAAAGAGAATAAACATGTAGTGTGTAGAGCAAACCCATCAAACAGATCTCAGCTAGGGAGACTCCGTGCAGTAAGGGCAAAGATGAGTAGAGAGCTAAAGCAGAGGACACATCAATGCAGGGATGTTTGAGAAACTAAAAAGATGTGGTTCCATTTCCCTAAACTAATGTGGATTAACTAAATGACATTATCATCCAATTTGGATGTACTTATCCAGTAAAACGGGCTTCACTCATTAAGAAATTAAAATGCCATTAAAAGCCCCCATATGGGATGCTACTGCATTTTCATCAACCCATTTTCTCTTTTGGTTGAGCAAAGCATCCAAGCCACTTGCTGTTGTGCAGACTAAGAGTTCCCATGGCTCCCTGTAGTCTTACACCAGCACAAAGCAGGTAGTTGACACCTGTGGTATCAACTGATGATCATCCCACCTCTTCTTCAAAATCACCCTCCTATTCTCATTTCCTTTGTAAGAACAGAGCAATGCAGCTGGGGCTGCACATCATCTCAGCCTGGGATGGGACAAGGTTTTTCCTAACAAAAAGCATCTCAAAGTTCTGGCACATTCCTGGTTGGTTTTTTTGATGAGCGTAATAACTGCTTTATTAATTGCAGATGATGCCATGAAGATTTTTTGCCTTTTCTTTTACACCTTTTTACAACTTCTGTATTCTTAGTGCTTTTTGCCTTCATTCTTGGACTTGTTTGTCAAACTAGGAGACTAAACATTTTAGAAGCTTCGTAGTTAGGGATCAGTGTGCCCCAGACCCCAAGGTCCTCTCCAGAACACATTCTGTAAACTAAGATAGAACCATCCAGGGGAAGGTTCCTTGGGGAGGAGGGCTCATTTGAGCCTCTCACTGGGCAATCTTTGATAGATATGCTAATTAGTAAGACATATAATGTTATACCAGATCTATTGTGGGTGGGTGTGCATTGCTGTGTGCATTGAGGTGCATTTGACCTAAACATAGTGCACCTAAGGATCCTTAAAATAAATACAGAGGTAAAATCCCTTTTTCCCTTCTAACAGTGTCTGACTCTTGATTTTAAGACCAGGAAAAGGTATCACAGAGTTGACAGAAGTGAAGTTTCCCCTAATGATACCTAGGTGAGCAGCAGCCCCTAGATACCACAAAGCCTGTGACTGAAAAGATGAACCTGTTGTTCAGTCAGCAAATCTCAAGAAGAAGAAGCAGTAGGTCTATGCCTTAAAAGGAACCAGATCTTACAATATAAGAGGAACACAAGGCACAGAAACAAAGGAGCTAGGCTACTGACATAGGCAAGATGAGATTTCAGGCATGTTGTTCAAACTTATGTTTAGAAGAACATCCTTCACACTTGTGCCAAGCTGCTGAAACACTGCTCTGTGCTGGTGAACAGCCTCTGCATCCCACCAGCCTAGTGAAGCAAAGCAGTCCATTTGGACTCCTCTGGAGCCAAACTCAGACTCAAGACTCCTGCATCAACCTGGGCCCTCCTTTTAAAAACGGGAAGATGCAAATAAGGGAACAGCATTATCATATGCAGATGAACAGTTTTACCCCTCCTAATACTCACAGAGGAAATGAAAAGCCAGCATTCCTGCTGCTGAGTGGGAAATAACCAAACAGTCAGGTTTGAACTTTCTTCAAAGTAGCTAGAAAAAGGCTTATGCAAATGAAATTAGAAAACTTCTTGGCAATTCATCTGGTTTCACCAGGCAGAGACGAAGGGATTTTACATTAAGCTTCCTCTTTCTAGAAAATGAAAGTATCATCTGGTTTCAGAAAAGCATGTTGTTTAATTAGCACTTTTTTTCCTCACTGTGCGATAAAGTAACAATTAGGTTCCCACAGCACTCAACATAAGCAGCTTCCTCTTGTGGAAAAAAGATGTGGGTGGTATGGGAAAAACAATCTGAGAAATATTTCCAGGTTTGAGACTGAGGTTTTATCCTGGCAAAAAAGACAGACACGTGGGTCATACACTGGCCTCCTCACTGCTCTTATTTATGACAAATGTGTACTAGGCACAAACAGTAGATGGAAAAAAAGAAAAGGAGGGAAAAAATCACTCAAACTGAGAATTTATGTCTTTAAGCAGAGAGTATAATGAAGGACTGCAAAGTAGGCTATAGGAAAAATGAGTGGAGAAGTGTAACCACTGGCTTGCTGGTTTAAGGCAACACATGAGTTTGAGATACAGGTGACTGGTTTGAAGACACTCTGGAAGAAACATGTTTGACAGGAGACCTATACAGGGAAAAAGGCACTGGAATCACATCAAGTAGCTCATCTCACAGGTGGGACTCCAGATATCCCAAAAGTCCAACAATGTGGTTGCTTCACAATGGCAATGTGGAAACTGTGCTGGTAGAAGGGCAGGTAAGGACGACAGAGGTTAAATCTTTCTCCCTTTCTTCAACCCTTTTAGTCCACCTCTTTTGATTTTCACTTTTGAAACTTCAGCAGTATCAACCTTGGCCTTCCCCAATGTTGCTCTGTTATTTAATGGTTAACAGTTCAATTTTGATTAGGAGCAGCTCCCAAGGGTATTGCTTAATTGTACCCTGGATCTTTTGATACTGCAACTTACCCTCTTCCCAAATAAAATTATGACCAGAGTTGAAACAGAGCAAATCATCAATAAAGCAGCAGTAAAAGTCAGCAGCAGCAACTGAAGATGCTGTGTACTCCAAGGAAGTTCAAATAATCATTTTTATTACGTAAGAAAAATCGCATGACCTGCCAGTAGGATTTTTATTTATGGATTTACCTGGGCATGCATATGAATGCAATGTAGATCACAGGCTACTTACATATGAAACACTCACCAGTGGCCCACTATTTGTTGCCTCCATGCTTGCTCACACACACTGTACATGTGTGCACACACACACACACACAGAGGGGAGGATTCACATCTGGTCTTGGTCATAAAATCTTTTCTCTCAGCAACACAACCAACAGGTCAGGCCCTACTCTGAAGAGATGCTGTTGCTGTGCAAGGAAGGAGACTTGTCTGCCAGACCACTGCTCCACTGGCCATTGAAGCTGAATGCTGATAAAAGTTAGGGAAGAGAAAAAGCCTCAGCTATGGCAGCTGGATGCCACCTCAGACAAGGCACCTACAGTCCTGTAGATACCCCAATGTCCCTAAAGAGTGTTGTGCAAGATACTTAGAACAAACCTCTCCATGTGATTACCAGTGTTTGCTCCCTCAAAACTGCAGCCAGACTTGCCCAAGTGCCTCAGCCTTGGTACTGAAGACAGAATGCTGAGTGTAAGCTAGTCTGGAAATCAAATCACATACATCTTTTAGATGCAAGCTCTCTAAAGCTGACACCCAAAATTGGTGCTACTGATTTCATTTCACACCTGACCTCCCCTCTGTAAAATGGAGGTAACAATGCTCCATGTCACTAGGCTGTAATGACAGCAAATTAATTTTGATGAAGTACATAACCAGTGGAAGACAATACTTCTGCCCTCAGGACAGAGCTCAAATACTGAGTGTTAAATTGTATTCTTCATCTTAAAGAGACATATTCTCCATCCCTTAAAGAGACAGTGGTGCTAGGACGTGATCTTGTTAAGGAAAACTAACACTATGCATAAACTCCTGAAAATGCCCTCAGGAAAACTTCCTTCTGGCATTTCCTAACTTTACAGCCTAAATAATGTCTTTTTTAGTAGCATCGCTTTGTATGTGCTTTTGATGAAATTCAATAATGACTGTATCATATAGCCTCTCTGAGACTCCATTAGTGTCATGAATGAAGGGGGATCCTTTAAATCTACTGCAGTGCTGAGACAGTGGAATGAAAAATAGAAGACAATGGCCTACAAATACAACTACATGACACAGCATTGAAGAGAGAGGGAGAGACTGATAACAGGCATCTCAGGGAACAAATGAAGCTGGAGACCTTGGACCTCCAATTCAGGTA
Source organism: Corvus hawaiiensis (assembly GCF_020740725.1). Lineage (NCBI taxonomy): Eukaryota > Metazoa > Chordata > Aves > Passeriformes > Corvidae > Corvus > Corvus hawaiiensis. The sequence continues at coordinate 34,553,650 of NC_063214.1, forward strand.
CTGGAAGGCTGACATCTCTGGTGAGTCCAGACACTTCCACAATTGGACCTCTTCCACTGCTACCTGACCTTCTTCTAAATCCTTCTCTTTCTCATCCATTTTGGAGGAGAAGTACCTTGGGGCAACCTGGCCCAATTTCTTAACTGGACTTAAGGAAAGAGGCTACAGAAGTCCCTCCTTAGATACCCTTACATGCACCCTGTACACTAAAGCAGAAATACTATCACCCAGCTATGCAGTGTAAAGTGCTGCACTGAGCACATGGGACTTTCCACAGAAAGCATTGTGAAACCAGTATTGTGAGAGTTGAAGCTTCTTTGTAGCACTAAAACATGTTTTGGCACAGAACAGAAATTTAGATTGCATTATTAAGACACGTGAGACTTCACAAGAACTGTGCTACTAATTTAGGAATAACTGAGCACTACTCTGTGCAATTACAGTGGGGGAAAAAATGCTGCTCTAAGATTTCAGGCTCTTTGTTCCCAAATACATGTAACTTGGTTATTAAATCATCTTTTTTCCTTATATTTTGTAAGGAAAGCTATGTTTCTTTTGGAGCTTTGGCTGAAAGATCTCAAGCCTCATAAGCAAATGGCAAATGTACATCTTTGTAGCAAGGCTCTTTAAAGGTGTGTATAACCAAATACTTCAAGACGTCCATGAAGAAGCTGAGCATTCCCAGCATGCAAACTTACTCAAGTGAGAGATACTTAGTCCAAATGTTGAATAGCAATTTAAAAAGTAAATTTTAAACAATCCAGCTCCTTATGTGAGGACAAAGTTTGGATGCTAACCCTGGCCAAGAGCCCCCAAGGCTTTCAACTGGGCGTTTTGCACTGAATAAAGAACTTGCAGATGACAATAAACAGACAAAACACCCGACGGGCAGATACGTAAGGGAACACTGAATTTAGGTCAGTTACACCAGGAAAGAAACTTAGGGCTTTAGAGCAACTGGCAGGGTTTTCTGTTGGTTGCGTTTTTTTGTTTGATTCGTTTTAAGAGAGATTGCCCAATGATTTAAAAATAAACAAAATGGGAACTCCACTTCTGCAAGTAAGAACACCAGAAAATTAAGCCTGTTGCAATACAAACTCACTATGAGAAATGCAAAATAATGGCTACTAGGAGACTTCCTGTTATAGGGAAAGCTGCTCGTAAAAGACTTTGGGACAGAGGGAAGATTTAAAAGAGAGCACAAGCTGAGACTTCACAAGATACTTAGCAACAACAAAGGCAAAATTGGGGGGGAAAGTTCCACCTTTCACTACAAATAAAAGCCCTACATATTCCAAAACAGTTCTCAAATCTAATTCTCTGATTGTCTGAACTGGCTGTTTGTACTTCAAAAGCCAGGAAATCAGGGTTCTCCACACAAGATATGTTGACTCTGTGTTGAAGGGCTCAAACACCACTTAACAGAAGACCCTGCTTATTATACTAGATAAAAGCAGTGAATATTTCAACTGGCTCCTGATTACCTAGAGAAACAGAGGGCTCAGGAATTAAGGTGTGTACACATACATAGGCTGTGCTTTACAAATGCTGTTGTGGAGAAAAGGAGAGAGAAGAGGAACAGCAGGATGCTATTCATAATGGAGCACAGACTCCCAACAGGTCAGTCCACACAGCCCAGTGCCATCCAGACATCCCAGATTCAGAAGCAGCACACAGAGCACGTCAGCTCTGCTCTCAGGCCATGCTGATTCAGCACTGTATATGACCCATGCTGAAGAAACCACCACCTGGATGTTATTTTATAAATCTGCAGCCAGTGCCCCAGGTAATTTTTTTTATAAGGTTATTTCTCCAATCGCTTTCCACAGAGCTTATCTGATAAATGAGAGTGCGTGTGGATGTTTACTCGCAAGTCCTACTGGGTATAAGCTGGCTTATGCTGAGACTAGTAAGGTGCATTAGCATCCCTCATGTGGTTAAACTGCAACTGAGAGATCAATCCTGAAAAATCAAAAGCCAGCTAAGGATTTCCTCCAGTCTTCCACTAAAGCCACAGTGAACAGTGTATGCCAGAAACTGTTCTTCCTACTTGAGATTTCAATGCAGATTTCAAGGAGGCCTTTACAGAGAACACCAAGGGACACACTGCTTAAACACTGCTCATTCAGTGGAAAGGTGCTGAACATTTTGAAAGGGAGACTGCCACTTTCATTAGCACTATTCAAGCACATTTACGTTCCCTGGCAATACAGCAACTTTGGAGCTTCCCACTCAGATGAGGGCTGTGTGCACCTGTATCTTCCCTTCCAAATCCCCTTTATGGCCTCATCTCTGCTGAGAAAACCCTCCTCCTTGGGAAATACCTGTGCAACCTCTACATGGCTCACACAAAGTGAAAGGAGCTGTGACCTCAGCTGAGGGCAGGGAGCACAGCTCAGGGAGGACGTAGGAATTCTGGTACCACTCCTGCATTAACATCTGGAGTGCCCACCTGCATGATGTCCTGAAGGCTTTCAGTGAAGGACAGCTCAGCCTCCACCATATAGAACTCTGCCAGGTGCCGGCGACTCTGTGAGTTTTCCGCTCGGAACGTTGGGCCAAAGGTGAACACGTGAGTAAAAGCCCTGCAAGGCAGCAAGAAACAGGTAGGTCAGGTCCAGCACACAACTGAGTCTGTTACACCTAAAGTCCTCACTTTTCTCCCAGCATCTAGAAACAATCATGTTTCCAATTCATCTTCAATCAGTTTAATGGCACTGCTGAATAAGCTGCTGTTCCTGTTCCGTTCCTTCATGCAGGCATGGAGAGGGGTTATTCACAGCTCCAGATGCAGGGAGGTTGCACACACACTATTCACCTTTCTCTGAACACAAGTCGTGCTCAGGACACTTTTTGTGACTTTGTGGGAATAAAACCCAACATTCTGCAGAACCACATAACTAGAGAAGCACCCAGGTATTGTACCAGTCACGCTCTCCTCATCCACGTGCCTTTACATTTCTTTGGCTGCAGTGCCTGACCTTCATGGGTGCTGTGAGACCCCAGTGCTCAACAGAGCAGAGTGGGCCCTGCTGCTGGAGTTGTTGGGCTTGTGAGCACTGAGGGGTGGCCAGTGAAGCCCAGCAGGATGGGAGGTCTATGGCGTGCAGTCCCCCTCTAGTGGTAAGACAGAAGTTCATTGCTCAGAGAGCCATCGAGATAAAGAACTCGGCTCTTCCACACAGCTAAAAATGGTTCAGCTGAAAGGGGTCCCTACTGCACAGAACACATCTGGGATAGAGGCTGATGCTGAAGCAACCAATGCATTTCCTATTAAGAAGCCATTTCTCCAGCCACCTTTTGAGGAGTCTATTTAAATACATCCTCTCTTGTTCTCCAGTCATGTCACGCTGTGTTTCCACTTCCTCCGTGAGAAACCTTCCTATCAAACACCAACACACCTTTAAAAGTTTTGATTTTATGTGGGAAGCTGCACTCCAAGCAATACCTTTTACACTGTGGCCTATGAACACTTGGGCTCCTGGATGCCCTCAAGCCAGTGAGAGGTTCCCAAATAGATGCTGTGACATCTGTGCTTCCTCTCATGCTTCATGGGAAGATAACCATGACTGGGGAAGAGAGCAAGCTGCTTCAGAAGAACCATGAACTGGGCAGCTGCTATCTTTGGTACATCTTTAACTTGATGTTATTTTTAGCTCCTAGCATGTAGGAGAAAAAGAACCCGATCAGTAGAGATTAACCACAGTCTGACACTCGAGAAAGGATGCATGCTAATTGCTGGGGCTGCCATTTGACTTGCATCTTGATCTGCAAGCTTTCAACTTAAAAAGGATGTTCACTGAAGTTTCTGAACAGGCTAATTTTGTTAAACTGAAGTTTAAATAAATAAACACTACAAAAAGCAGCATTTTTCCTTTGCCCCTTATGGAGACATCTGTGCTACAAATAAAAGAACACACATATTCTGCTTCACTCATCTGTTCCCTCATGTCACATGTTGGTTAAAGGTTATGATCCAAAGAAAGAGCACTTTTTTTTCCTTGAGTTGCTAGTAGTAAACACACCAGAAGAAAGTTTCAGGTCAAGACTCTGAATACGTAGCCTGCCCGTAGGTTTCTTTTCCCCGTGGCTCTCTTTTCCCTCATCCAAATAACACACTTTCTGTCTCCACTTTGCTCTTGTACCTGCACTCTCATATATGACCACAGCATTTACAACCAGCTAACTAGATTTTGCAGCAAACATCTTTCTTCAAGCATAATTTTCAGCATGACACTTTTCCCTCTGCTGCCTTTCTCACTTGCTGCGATGTTACAGAAAACTTCTGCCACTCCGTCATCCTCCTTCAAGCTGCCCTTTGCTGTAGCATCTACAAAACCTCAGCAATGTTTAGATAAGCGATGTACCAAGACTATTACTCACTGCACAGGTCATTCATTATTATATCATCAGCTCCTTGTGATCCCCCATCTGTAGCCACCTGTTGTCCTGGGTGATACAGAAATTCATGTTCTTCCTCACACAGCTTTTTGGTTTGTTTTTTTTTTTTCCCCCATGTTCCTAACAGCACCTGGCACAACAAGGTCTTGGATCCAAAGTGTGAGAGCCTCGACTGCTATAGCAAGACAAACAACAAGTATGAAACAATGAGTCATGCAGTCAAAATCATTTTATGTTTAAGGCAGAACTGGTCAAAAGCTTTTGTTTTCCAGGTTGCAGATGATGGCCTACAGTGGAAAACAGGAGTTAGATGCAGGTTCTTGCTCTACCTGTCCCCATGTTTCAGGCTTTTGCTAAAATATTTCAATTTGAGGCCCTTCAGTTAAAGAAAGAATTTTTCCTAAATAAATGAGTATAGTCACAAGTTCAGTTTGTGACTGAGCCAGGATCAGATACAAGATGAAAGTATTTTGACAAGCTTGCAATTGCTGAAGTACTCACTCAGGTCTGCACAGTTTGATGTGCAGGTCTCTAATGTCTCACTGACATGAAGGCCTCAAAGTAACACTGAAAGCTAAAGCGTGACACCAGCTGGCGAGCAGGAGATCCTGTCCCACAGGGCAACAGTCTGGCTTCAGGGAGAGACATTTCTCAGCAGCTGTCCAGGCACAGGCACTGACACATCAGTTACTGTAGGTTACCGTGGCAGAAGGACAGTCTCCAGCAATGCAGGCTACTAAGACCCTTTTGAACTGCACTTACTTCCTACTGATCAGCAGCCCAAGCATGATGACTAGTTACTCATCTTTCAAGGGGCTTGCCGATTGCAAGATACCTAAAACCAATAAAAATTAAAATAAACCCCATCCTCTTACTGCTTCAAGGTGTCAACGATGGTCAAACACTTCATAGTCAGAGATCAATTTTGTACTGCAAGAATAAAGCCTCTCTGTGCCCAAGACAGAGCTTTTGGAGAGAGCAAGTGCAGAACAACTCTCACAGGAATCAATTTCTGTCTTTCCTCAGCTCTAGGCACTTGTACACTGAGAACCCCCTACATTTACAAAACAAACCATTAGCACGGCAACTCTACGGACTATCCTGAGGTGCCCATCAACAGTATGTGTAAGGGCTTTGTGACAGCTTGTAGAACCTACCATTGCTGGAGTTAGCTCCATCACTGGTGTGGGGCTGAATTTGCCTGATCCTTGAAAGAAGGGAAAAACAACACTTCCCCTCCCCCCCCATCAAATAAACGCCCATCTGCAGGGAGGGGAGGAATCATTCATTTCTCAGGCTAACTGTAAAGGGAAAAGACAGAAACAAGTAACTGTGAGAACTTCACCAGAATCATGGGACCCTGGCAAAGGGAAACTAGCCAGATGTCACGCTGGCAAAGAGATCAAAGGAGCGCAGTAAATGCAAGTCATCTGGTAACAGCAATGTAGCACTGACCAGAGGCCTGGACACAGGCATAGGCTAACCTATGACACAGAGAAACACAGCTAAAAATACAGTCACTGTTATCAGCCCTGTGTGTGAACATATACAGTTTAGTGTGCCCTGCCACTCAAGATATTAAGCGAATGCACGCTGTAAAAATCCAGTCTTTACTTGTACTTCATCTGCTATAAAAAATGTATCTGGGATTTGATACAGTATCACACTGAGCACGTACAGATATATCAGAAAAGAGGGATGGGAGCTGACTCTGCTCCGATTTCATGGTACTGAGAGCAAACCCAGTCATTTTGCTCTGGGTGCATTCAGCACCTAGCACAATGGAGCCTTAGTGCAGGGCTGTGACTCCTATGCTCTATGATGTAAATAATCAGTCATTTAACATTCCCAGACCTCTGCAAGACTTCCAGCATTTAAAAATAACTTGAAAATTCTGGCTAAGTCTCCAAAAGTGCCTAGGTCAGTTCGGGTTGTGGGCACTCAAGAGTCTTTAAAAAAAAAAAAAATCAGTAGTGCTAATTCCTCATCTCCAACAAAAGCATACACACAGGAGAGGAAAAAAAAGCCCACTAATCTGTTGAGCCTTTTTCCTTAGCCATTACAGGCAGAGCAGTAATGTCTGTAACACTGTCCTTGTACGTGCTACCACAGAATACAAGAGAGGCTTTGAAATGGGTCCCTTTGCAGTCAGCTTTGCCCAGATCAGAGCTCTGGACAGCAAGCCTGAGTGCATTTATGCAGTTCACAGGCGCTGCTGGGGTCGACACCACAAGAAGGCACAGAGCCACTTAATTAATTGCTCCCTTCCTGTGACTGTATTTCACTCTGCCCAGTTCTCTGGGAAAATTCGAGAGCTTAATGTGGAGGCCAAGAGAATATCCCCAGCACTCCTTCCGACACACTGAAATGCACGAAAAGGCAGGGCCCCATCCTGCAAAATGCTGAGCTTGCTCGCCCCAGCCCAGGGAAGGGCCCAGCCACTTTTAGCTACAGGCTCCCAGGAGTCCCTTTGGACACCGAAGCAGTACCTGGAAGCGTTGCTGGGGCATAGCCAGCCTCTGCACGGATGGTGGAGGCTCGCTGTTGCACAGGCCACACTTGTGTTCTCCACCCTAAGATCAGCCACAAAGGGAGAAACTTCCCCCCTTTCACCTTTATTTTACACACAACTAAAACAGTCTCCAGAAGCAGCCACCTTTGGGTGCTTTCTGCCACGCAGAATGAAAGCTCATTTCGTCTGAGTTCGCTGACACTTCATTATAGAGGAAGTGATAGAAACCAATAGAGAAGTAAGAAGTATCCATACCCAAAGCTGCTTAAATCATTCTTTTAATTAAACTCATGCAATGTTTGTAGGCCTCAGCATCTCTGCCTCACTGGCAACTTTTACGGTGCAATCCAAATAGAATTAATTGTGCTGATGGTTCCCAAGCCAGGAATGGATTGTGCCCATTTTCTGAGCCAGGACTCCACACTGCTACCGAGGCAATAAAGACTTATTTGTGCTGTTGAACCAAGGGGATATAACTCTGAACAAGGCTATTAATCAAGAAGGTGCAATCCCTGCACAGTCAGCTTACAGCCAGTGCCAAGGTCACACCACACAGTAGTGACACAGCTGGAGGCAGAAGCTGGCTCCTGTGACTCAGGGCTGAGCACTAAACCACACCAGTACACACAGGGAGCAAAGATGTTTTTCAAAACTTCATCGCCCCAGTGATTCCTACTGTAAGCCATAAAAATACATTACCAACATGGCAGAGGGGGAACAATTCATTTCCATGGTGCCCTCACTGTCACTCCAAAATACAACACGTCTTTGTAAACACAAGTATATTGATTACTCTGGCAAGGTCTGCAGGGACGAGTTAAGCTGAACAGTGACTTGTGCCAAATCTCATCTTTGGTCATGCCAAATGAACACAGTATGTCCCCCTGCACCATAATCCATCAACCCCTCTGTGCCATACACACACTAAAATATAGAAAATCTAGAAATAATAACTTCTAACCCAAATACAAAACAACACATGACATCAGCAGAGGAGGAGAGAACAGCAAGGTGACCCTAAAGCCCAGGAGTTTAGCTTTATCTACCCATTGTCCTTTCCCTTAGGAAGGGAAGAAGTTAATAAAGTGAGCCATCTGATTTAATTCCACTCTGTTCTGACTATATTCACTTTGAGCATGGAGGACCTGCCTGCTCCACTGAAATAAGCAGGTGACTTTGCTCAGCTGCCAGGAGACACCAGTTGGCTGCAGTGCTTGACCTGAACACGAATGGGATTGCTTAGGGATGCTGAAATTTTTATGTTGAAGGATATTCTGGCCCTGTGCACAAAACCACACACACACAGACAACCACTCAAAATATCACCCCAATGTCTCCAGGGTCTAGTTTTTGGAGGAGATGGAAGCCCAGAGCTCCTAATGACAATAGTGAGGGTACAGGTGCCCAGCAGTGTGGAGAACAGGCAGAATATTTTATTCTTGAGCTGGGTAGACTGTGTTAAAAAATACCTGTCCGATTTGGACAGAAATATCTGGGTTTTAATCTCAGTGTAAAAATAATACTCCCATTACTATTGTCTGGTGGGTGGGATTCTGCCCAATGAAAATGAACATTTCTGTTGAAAAGGCAGCAGAAGGGACTGAATTTTATCCAGAAAAAGCAGTTTTCAAAGACTCCTCCTAGGACATGCCATTTCTGCCTGCCCTCTGGGGAAATGCAGATGAGAAAAGCTGCGTCTTGACAAGGACTTTTGTAGCAGTATGTGAAGCTCAGGCCTGGCCAGCAGAGCTGGGGTGCTGAGTGCTGAGGTTTCAGCTCATGCTGCGACAAGATGGGACTGTACTTCCTTTTGTAAGCAGCCAAAATTAAACACATTAATGAAAAAAAAGAAAGCTGTCTAAGTTCCCAGACAGGGACTGGGAAGTGCCAACTTCCCCCTGCAGCAAGTCAGACTGAAGCAATGCAGCAGCTTCTCTCGCTGCAACCTCCAAAGGGCAGGGATGCACGATGCCCGTGAGGTCACAGGTGCACAGCACCCTCCTGCCATGCTCCAGGACCTGTTTTCCCCTTGCCACAGCTTCTGCTCCAGGTTCAGCGGCACAAAACAGGAGATGGGACAAGGATCCTTCCCAGGTCATCCCCCTCTGCTTGAATATGATCCAGGCACACTTGAGTAATTAACAACAAAGTGACCCATATACCCTAATTATCTGGCGAAGCACCCAGAAGTTTATTAAACCTCACAGCAGAGCTAGACAGTGGATTGTAAGTCTACAGATGGCAGGAGAATAGGGAAAAACTGAGACAGAGGACACAAGAGTTACTCAGAGCCATGTAAGTCGTGTGCTCCAGGCTCAAAGACCTCATCAGCCTGGGTCCTCCACCCTTTTATGCAACAGTGTTGTACTTTATTCTCAGTGGAGTCTTGCTTTGTCCTAGTTTTGATATTATTGTTTCTAATTAAAGTCAATAAAATGACCGATTAGCAATGAAAACTCAAGCTGGGTTGATGAAAGCCACCAGAGTAGCTGAGCATTTATTTAAATAACCATGTCCCATGCTCTAGTTAACAGAAATATCCTACATAGGAGTGATACAAAATGTTTCAAAGATTTCAATAAAAAAGGTAGCTAAGATGTTTTTCAAACTTAATCATCCCATTGACTCCTACTCTCTGCTATAAAAATTACATTACCAACATGTTGAGGGGGGGGACAACTGAGTTAAATCTTTTTCCTTTCAAAGCGGAAAAAACCCATCTTCTCTAGAAACTGCATTATAAGAGCCATGAAGAGGAGATTTAATTGTAATTTATTTTTCAGATGAACACTGGTTTTACAAACTCTGCAAATATCAATGACAACAAGAAAAAGCATCAGTGGGTGCATTACTGAACAAAAGCAGTCATGGTTCAGGCCACATTCTAAAGTTTGGGTGTAACTATTTAAAACCTCCAAAGCCTCAAATTCTGTACTAACTAAACAAAGTAAGCAACTGTATAAAAAAAATTACTAAAATCCACATAAAATGCAACATGTTCCAGCTGACTACAACATGTATCTATATTCTATTCTACTTCAGTACAATGACAGCTAATTGAAGAATTTCAGGGCATGTGCTAATGGATTTGTGCATCTATTTTAAGGAAAGCTGTGGAAGCAAACAGGGATGAAGCTGCCTGACTTCACATCTTATCCTGGAGTTGCTTTCCAAGGCATAGAGACTCCCTGAGAAGCAGGAGCTGCAGCCTGGACACAAGGCAGGTTCATGCTCTCATAAGCTATCAAGTTTGCCACAGCATTGGTTTGCCACTGATGGTCAGCTGAGCTGCCCACAGGCTTCTTTGCTTGCCTCAGTCATAATGCCAAACAAGTTTGGAGAAGTCACCATGAATGTGGCTACTATGGCACAGGAACATGTGGGCAGAGAGCTGTAACAGCCCTATTGTCACTCACAAAGCCACAGCTTCTTGAACCCCTGCAGCTCTCAGCGTTGTCTGGGCACACAGATGAAGTGGAGCTGCAAGGCCCTATACATACGTGGATACTGGGCTCTTATGACACAGATCCTACAGCACCTACCACTGACTGGATAGGGATGATGAGGTATTCAGCGAAGGAAAAGGGACCATGCACTGGATTCAAGACAGAAACATACTGGTTTAGCTTAGCTTACTTGTAAAATGAGGACTGAGAATTTCAGCTGATGACACCTTTCACCAGATGAGCACAAAACCTGTTCTTCTCTTGCTACCTGCACTTGATTTTTACAGCAAGGACATAATACAAAGACCACATAGTCCAAGACTGCTGGGATTGCATTCAGCCCTCCATGTGAGGACCCCAGAATATGGCTGAACTGCAGCTCTCCTCAGCACACACTCACCACGCTTGCAAGCAGATTACCTGCTTCTTCTCCCAAAAAGGTGGAGAGGAAAAAAGGACCAACAGGATACCCATGTGGACTGTAAAGCTCCAGCTAGCCAAGCAACTCTAGACTCACTGTTGTACCTACAGAGTTCATGTATTTGACTTCCCAGTAATATTAAGTCACTAACAATCACTGCAGCAGTCATGAACCAGACCGAAGCATGCAGTAATTGATTAAAACCAGACATGTCACGGTTGCTTTTTATAGATCCAATTAAGTGTCAGCCTAATTAATGGAAGTTAGTGCACTAATTATAAGAGTCTGCATTATGACTCAGACTGAAACAAATGTTGTGCAAGAAATGTCAGAAATTTTTTTCAGACATCCAAGATAAATAATTACACTTATTTTTGTTACTTCTTAGCAACAGGAATGTTATACAACTGGACATCATTCCTGCAGCTGCATTCAGAAGTATTTAAAATTATACAGTGTAGAGCAAATATTTGTTCAAAGACAATGCAATCTGTTTCATCATTAGCAAGTCATTTTGGAACCAAATTTTAAGAGTGTGTGTTGCCAGACTGCTGAGAATGAAACCTCTTTTATGGAAGGCAGCCTCAAACACATCTCTGGGTTCTGCAGTGTTTTCTTGAACATCAAAATGACAGCTCTCTCTCTCATTCTCCATCCTCCATGCTTTGAAAAACACTGAAGCAGTGGCATTTTAAAAGTGAAATCAGTGTGATTTCAGCACCTTCTGCAAACAACAGGAAATTCACTGAATTCAGCTCTCTACAAACTCAGGCAGACACAGCCAAAATAGTCTGGATGACTGAGATGCTTTTTAGACTCTCTCTGCAACCTGAAAAACCAGTTGCAGGATTGCAGAGAATATTTGGATTAGGCAGAAGAGCAGCCTAATACATGATGGTTTAGAAATCAAGAGGATGTGCTTGAAGAGAGGGGGATTAATTATGCTGCAACTAAACCAAGTTTGATAATTAGGTGTTAGCAGGCAGAAGTCAGTAAGAAAGGCTGAGATTTTAAGATAGCAGGAAAACACAAGTCCTGGGGATGTTGAACTGAAATTGAGCTAGAGAGATAATTCACCAAGATGCTATTGTGCCTGAAATAGGTGGAGAGGACAATGAGAACAAAGGCAAGAAAAAACTTAGAAGAAGAAAATTACTTGGGCTGGAAGGGAGCTCAGGAGGTCATTGGTCCAGTCTTCTGTTCACAGCAGGGTCAGAAAGAAGGCCAGACCAGCTCAAGGCTCCATCTAGCTGTGTCTCCGATGAAGAGCACATAGTTTCTCTCATCTTTTCCAATGCTTGACTGATTTCTTCATGATTTTCCTCCCTAGGTCCACTGAGACCTTCAGTTGTTTCAACTTATCCCCACTGCCTCTTGTCCTCCTGTCATTCACCACTGCAAAGAGTGGGGCTGTCTTGTGGAGAACCTCCTTGCAGGTCCTAACAGGCTGCTATCAGGTTGCCCCTCAGCCTTTCACCCACTTGCAGCAAACTTCAAGAGAACATGAGATGAACAGGAGAGGAGAAACCTAGTGAAGGCCTGGTGAGAGAAAAGAAACAGGTCTAAGGAGGGCAAGGAATAAGGAGATAACTTATGCTGCCATTTAGGGAGGGGATAGCTCCCAGAAGTTTTAGGAAAAGCAATTTTATTTAAGCTCATGATGCAAAAGGCAGAACAGACAGTGCCTGGGATGAAATGTGGCACCAGGGAAAAACACTGATGTTAAACTATTAACAAGAGGGGCTGAAAAGAGAGGAGCAGATACAACCTGGGGGAAAGGAGAAGAAAAGAGAAGAAACTGCAGCCAGCAAGCTGTACTTCTTGACAACAATTGGCTTTGGCTTGTCTCCAGTATGCCTCTGAATCATCTTCAGCTGTCATGGACCCTCTGGCCCAGTTCAGGTCCCCAAAGGGGCCTTTGCCCTCCCCAGAGGATCAGGGGGCACAGAAATGCCACATGGACTTCACAGCAAACCAATGACATTTAAAACAGATATCAGGACACAGACAGCCCTACACTTTTACCATACACACTGGTTACTGACTCATCTGAGACTGAGGAGACTGAAGGGGAGAGCTGTATTACTGAATAAAGACTTTTCTGGAGACCTTAAAAAGCCCATAGATTTACAGCAGCTGACAATGATTCAGACACGCTGAGCAGACAAGCTAGATGCCGTCACCGCTACGATGAGGCACAATGAAATGAGAAGTTGTGCCAAGTAGGCCATTTGTGTCACACTGAGAGACAAGATGAACTCCTCTGACCTTGCCTTCAATAACAAGCAGACATAGCACAGAAGACAGTCAATAAACGCAGGAACATCTCTCTCCCCACTTTTCCTCAAAGAAAAAACCTGCCAACTATGAATGGCTCACTGTTCTCTCCTGTGATCAGGAATAGCATCCCAAGCAGCCCTGCCATGAAACAGAGCCCTGAGCCCTGGACAACACACAAGCATGGGCACTAAGGTGATACTCTGTGGTCTGCAGATGAACTCTCTGCAAGGACACAGAAGATGTGATTCCAGACTCATCTGGTAAGTCTTCTCCATACCTCCCCTTTCCAGCCTTTTCCAGCCACAGCTTGGAGGTTGCTCATGAGCTCTGTAAAAGTAAAACGTAACCCCAAAAATACGTGACTGCCTATTTGACCTTCTGTTACCTACTACATACACCCCCATGGACAAATTCCTACCTGCCTCTCATACCTATCCTGCTCCACCTCTGGTTTCTAATGGACTTCTGCAGGATCAGTCTGCCTCCCAAGTCCTGCGAGTCACAACAGAATATGGGCAAAGAGTGGATGGGGAAGCTTCTCCTAGCGTTTCCATCTCAGTCTCCTCCCACAAATTCTCAGGGACAAAGTGTTCTTGAGAGCCTTAAGACTGCAACATGTCAACACTGTATTTAAGCTAAAGGTAATTTTGGAAGCCTGGATCATTTTATGGACATGAAGAATTTAGTCTGGCTAAAACAAAGGGTAAATTTCACAGAATCAAATTCAAAACAGATAAATCTTAACTGTTTTACCTGATTTGTTTATTGGGAAGACCAGAATATTTCCATTTTGGAGGTGGAAGACTCACTTTTTACTACTCTAAAGATTAAGGGTGAAAGTGTCAAGTCTGTCAAAGAGAGAGTTCTCTTTTATAATGGGTTTGGTCTTCATCTACACTGAATTTTCCCAATAAATTAACTAAATTAGTACATTGAGCTGCTGGAGCGAAATCAGCACAATAAGCCTTATTTGAAGGCACATTTTTCTGAGGACTTGCAATGTGGATTGTCCTCAGACATGGTACTTCAGCCAAATCACTGCTGGCCAGCTGACAGAGCCTGCCAGAGACCAGATCTCAGGCAGGTAGCACTGCAGCTACTTGCCATGCGTCAAGGGGCTTCATCTTGCACTTACGGTGACTTTAAAAACACTTTTAAAGTGATCAGTTTCTGTCCAGTGGAAACCTCCTGAAAATGGAAGAGATAAAACCTAGCTTTGGAAAACATGAACTGTAGAGATCAGCCTTTTCATGGGGGAGTTCTGACCTGTACTTCTAACAGTATTTGCTGTCCATACTTCATATGCAATGTTGAGAATCAGTGCTGGAGTTTTTTTATGTAATCACTGTTGCACAGTTTAATTGGATGATGATAAATAGCTGCAGTGAAGTTGTTCAAAGGGCAATTTTTGCATATAAATCAATACATACAAATGTTTTCAGAAATCTCTTTTCTGCCTGGTTTGTTCTCCCTGAGAGACATGGTCTCTTCTCAGACTGGCTCAATGTCTGCAATATGCTGAAATACTCAAGCTACATGTTCTTGATAGACAGGATGTTTCTCATGTGGTGCCCCATCTGCTGTGGCCAAAGCACAGGTCACTTGGCAGCCAAAGACTGGCGTCATCTCAGATATTAGCTGGGGAAAGTCAATGAGGAAGAAGTTTCTTTAACTGAAGGGGGGGGAGGTTTTGGTCCCTGGAAGATGGGATGACATGCATTTGTATGCGTTAGACTTAACTGACTGTCATGTCTTGTGACCTTTACTGAAAGATATAATTCCACAATTTAAATAAGTCCAAAGAAAGAATATGGATTCTAATGATCAACCTGAAATACAATCTCACTCTATTACATCAGTCTGTACCCCTTAAATAGCACACAGCATGCTCTAAGATAGAGCAGAAAGCTAAAGTGGGCAAATTACCTCTCTGGTAAATACTTCTTCCATTGATATCACTCAGATGCACCTTGCTCTCTAAGGATGGATAAATAAAAAAATCAATGCTCTTCAGCATGCAGTACATTACAGCTTCATGTTCCTATTTTACAGTAGTGTGTTGTTCTTACAGGTATTTTAAATGAATCCACGGCCATCTAAATTTAGATAAGCTGTGTTTATTCATAATGAGCATAGCTGTTCTGGGAACCTGCTCCTTTTATTTTTATTTTATTTAAGTACACTGAGTTTTTGAGGCCTGCAGCTCAAGTGGTATTGAATCCCTTCAGTCTTCAAAAATAAATGAAGTTCTTCTGGATGAAAAAGCACTGCAGTGATGCATCACACAGCATTAACTCTCTAGATGCTGTGAGACCCTCCAGAGCATAAAATCATTGAATGGTTTGGGACGTGACCCCAAAGACAGTGTTGTTCTAACCCTCCGGCCATGGGCAGGGCCAACTTCCACTATCCCAGGCTGCTCAGAGCCCCATCCAATCTGGCCTTGAACACATCCAGGGATGGGACATCCACAACTTCTCTGGTAAACCTATGCCAGTGCCTCACCACCCTCAAGTAAAGAATTTCTTCCTAATTTCTAATTTAAACCTTTCCTCTTTCAATCTGAAGCCATCCCCCCCTGTCCTGTCACGCCATGCCCTTGTCCAAAGCCCCTCCTCAGTTCTCTTGTAGCCTCTTAAGTACTGGAAGGGGCTCTAAGGTCTCCCCAGAGCCTTCTCTTCTCCAGGCTGAACAACCCCAGCTCTCAGCCTGTGCCCATATGAGAGCTGCTCCAGCGCTCTGTCTAGGCTGGCCTCTCACTGCCCATCATCCAGTCACTGCCACTCAGTCCATTTCTGGCAGATATCTAACTGATACCAACGGGGCAAAATTACCAGTTGGAAATATCCCATAGACAAAAACTTCTAATTTTGCTCACCCTGCCATTACTTCCAAATGGAGCTGGCCAGAAACTGTCAGGAAGGCAGGCACATTGAAGAAATGGGTCTTTTCTGCAGATTCCTTTGCCTCACTTGATGTCTGTAAGTAATAAAATGAGCAACAAGTCAGACTATTAGTGTTTAAATAAAAAGCACAGCACCCGGCTTATTTTCCCTCTTTTCAAAGCATTGATTTTCACTTTCCTACCAAGATGAACAGAGAGGAGGAAGAGAAGAATCTCTATCATTTGTAGTTTGAAGCTTCATACAGCACTGCCTTCAAAATTCAATTTCAAGCCTGATGAGAAAATGGAGGAGTGTTTTCTGTGTCAGTGCCACTGACTTTCAGAAAAAACTTTAAAAAACAGTGTTATTTTCTTTTCATGGGGAAATGAATTTGTTTCCATTGGAAAAAGACAACCAGTAATCAAAAAAAAAAGAGAATGCAATATCCTCTTAAGACTGTTAATTGAGTTTTCAAAAATATCACGACTGAAACAATATTAATTCAGAGACACATCACAGCTTACATATTACATAGGCACTGAAAAATAAACTATGTTTCATTTCAGCTTTTGCATGCTTTTTTCAGGTCATAAGATATTTTTAGCATAAAAATCTACAAGTAATGGAAAATTTAGGAAGCTCAGTGTTCCATTATGAAAAACTTAAAAAAAAAGTCCCAAGAGACAATAGCCACAGATTTTAAAAAAAACACACAAAAATTGGTCTGAAAACAAGAATAACCTTTAATATTTACTGAGGCTGTCAAGCACTAGAACAGGTCGTCCACAGAGGCTGTAAAGTCTCCATCTGGGGAGATATAAAAAACTCAGCAGCAGAGTACTGGGCAACTTGCTCCAGCTGACCCTGTTTGAGCACAGTGAGATGGTTTAGATGATCTCTAGAGGTCACAGTCTGTGACTTTTAAAGAAACATGAAGATAAATGATACTGTGTTTCACCATCTTGTGTATTTCAATGTCATCCCTAAGCTCTGGAGGAGCCAAAGGTTCAGGAGAAAAACAGAATGAAACTTCAAAGCTAACCTGAGGTCTGGTGGACCTACATTCATTTCCAAACGAAGACTTTCTTCTGAAGTAAGTTTGAAATACCCACTTTTCAAAGTGTAGTTCCTAGGAGTTATGCTAAGTGTTGCTACCTCAGCTAAGTATGCCACTACCTCCAGCCACCCTACTCCTCAACTTGCTCTGTCACAGGGAGCCTTGTCTGCCAGCCTTTGATAGCCTACAACCTGCCATTTTTCTCAATGGGTTTGAAGGTGTTGCTTTTGTTCTCAAAAAGCTCTGCTGCTCATCACAAAGATGAAACAGTGACTTCCAAAAACCTCAGATCACAAGGCAGTTTTATCTCTTCACAGCATCACACTAAAGAAAATAGCAAGCTTGCCTTGTTCCACAGACATCAATGAAAATATGATAATTTGTGGCTGTAACCCCAGGACTGCTTCCTTTGTTTCAGAGGTTTTGAGGTTCTAAAAAAACCAAACACCAAACTCCAAGGATGCAGACGCATCCTATTGTTTTCATCAAATAAACCCAGAGCATTTGCTCAAAAGCAATAAGGATATTAATAAACATCAAACATTCACATAGCGCAGCCCTAGAACCATGGCCAGAACACTAAAGAGAAGAGCCATGTACCACTGGTTTCTCTCTCCCTGCAAGCTTACTTCAGCTCTATTTCCTGTTTCACCAGTGAAAAATCCCACCTAATCCTGTAGGATGCAACTTCTAAACAATGAGAAAGAGACAAACTGGAAGCAAGAAAAGAACAAGAATCAGCCATGAAACCTCAATGCTTCCCCCCCAAATCCACAAACAGGTTACACCTGTCTCCAGGAGCTGGGGCCTGGTTCATTTATAATGACTTTGTGTCAGTTTTCATTCTCCAAATCAGATGTGATCTCAGAAAGACATAGGGAAAATAGAAACACAGGAAATGACTGGAGAAAGTGAGACAATCTACAACTCAACTGGGCTTCTGAAAACCTGCAGCCCATTTGAGAGGACACTGAGAGAACCCAAGACGTATGTTTGCATTGTGAGCAGCTCCTGGATGGCTTCTGACAGAAGGTGAAGGGTAAACACAGCAATATTTAGATAAAATTTTACTGCCCCATCACCATTCGATCACCTCGCCTCTCCACAGCTGCCCACTTCCTCTCCCTCATCCTAAGGCACAATACTCAATACAATGGGTATTGTGAGCTGCAACATAGCTCATGCAGAAAACTTTTCCATGCAGGAAAAATTAAATGCCTCCCTTTTTGTTCAGAAAGGGCACCTTCAGCAAGGGGAGATCCCATAATTAGCAGCTGCACATTTCACAGGTACAAACATCAGCTAAGCCACTGGAGGTGATTCCTCCACTTTACACACTTGAGCACAGGCAATATTCCCAAGCACCTGTGCCCCAGATTCATGCTCAGCCTTTTAGATCAAGCTGGCTTCTTTATTACATGAAACCACAGCCACTGGTACAAGACAAATAAATGGTAGGGGACACTATCCCTTCACTGCTGACACTGGGTGAGACTGGTTTTCATGACCATGACTAGCAAAATGAAGCAACAACACTGTGGTGTTTTTACTTCAATTAGATGGATGTTTCCCCACTTCCCAACCCCAAAACACGGACTTGATAAAAGATTAGGAGGGAATTATGGGTGTCCTTTTAAGCTCTCTCAGTTCCAAAGTCGAAAACCTACCCAACTTAGAATGGGGGAAGAGGGAGAGGGAATCTGTATGAAACATCTTGGTGTCTCAGAGTAAATGTGCTATAAACATACTATTATTTGACATCAACTTCAAAGGCTTTTTATTCTCATTCTAAATACAAGAACAACTGGATTTAGTACCTGTTTTGTTCTCCATCTCCTCAAATGTCTAATGATTTAATTTAAAATTATTCCCTTTGATGTCAGTCTTGTATTAACTTCTCCTTGAGGCAATTAGCTTCAGGAAAGTACAAACTGTTTGATTCTGTCTTACACTCTATGCAAGCCAAAAGCATGAAGGGATCAGAGAAAACTTGAAAAGCTCATAGAAATCATTGCTGCAGCTCTACCCCAGGCCCACTCCACTGCGCTGCTGCAGCTTCCCAGCAACACATGTTTAATCCAGATTTGCCCTCTGTGACACCCCATTATAAACATGATTGGATTTTCCTTTTTAGACAACCCCTGCAAAATTCCTAACTTCCAAGAAGTCCTCCTTGCAATTCCAGTCCTAATTCTGATCAGCTGGACTTGCACCGAGCAATAGCAGCTGGTTCTGCTAAGACAAACATCTCATAAATATGTACTGGAACACATAACATCTCATAAATACAGATTGGACAGGCGGATATGAATCAGGTAGAAACAAACAGAAACTGGGAGAGCTAGAACATGAAAAAGCAAGCCCTCCCTCATCTCAGGTGCAGCTTACCCTGATCCCTGCTGAGCACATCTCTGAAGTACCAGTCTCCCAGGAACTGGCTGCCTCCCAGACCATCACACATCTCTAGAAGGGAAAACACCTGACAGACACTAGTACTGTTATGTTTAGCTGTGATTCTCCCCAGCAGATCCCAGCTTTCTTTGGTGCTGACAAGGATATTTTTCAGTAGTACCAAAGGGATGGTAGGAGTAAGTTTCTGCATGTTCAGCAGCAGGTACATATTGCTGGTGCCACAGCCATAAACTTACACCTTCAGGAATCTAAAAGCTTTGACATTCACTCCTGTGGGTGAGGGGCAAAAAACCCCCAAAAGACCAACACTGTACAATCTCCAGATGCATTTTAGAGAAGAACTATACCTGGAATGGTTCTTCAGGTTTACAGTTAAATATCCTTTCTAAGTAATGAAATGGCCTGATCCAGATTCTGGGTTCAGCCAAACACCATCCAGGTGCCATGAGGTGTGTGTGTGGGAAGAGACAAGCCTCATATAGAGCACATTTTACCTCCACTGGAGCCAACAGGGAGAATGCAGCACTCTTTACACGTAGAGAGAGAGTGGTCCCAGGAAGGGATAAGGCCACAGGCAATAAAAACTGCATGTGAAATCTACTTAAAGGAGCTGTGAATGCATGATACAGCTGCTGGGCTTTGGAAATCACTGCATGCTGAGTTCTCTCAAAAGGCTGCAGCTGGGCAACAGGGAAAGTGCTGTAGAGACCCACACTGAACAGATGGAGAGTCCGGGGCCAGACAGGCTCTTACAGAGCACAGAGAAGCCCCCACCTTCTCCATAGCACCTGTGGGTGGCCATACAAAGAAAATTTTCCAGGGAGCAAAGTGGAAAACAGAGCAAGAGACCCAGAACGCAGGGAGCCTTCAACACTGCAGACAGAGTGGGAGGCTACTGAAAATAGCAGGGAACAGACATGCAGCTGGGTCACAAGGACAAAAGTAAGGCAGATTTCCTAGGACGCAGCCACAGAAGGCGAATGGGTAAAGTTTCTTGCAACATACAACGCTGCTAAGAATTTTAGACTTCAGAAGAAAAAAAAAGGGGAAAAAAAGCAAAAAAAAAAATGCAAGGAAAGAATCTGTGCTGAGGTGGAGGTGCTAAAACTGCTGGTATAGGGGAATTATTTTCAGATTAAAATAAAATAAGGGCTATCTGCCCCTGCTGATCTGCATTCTCCCTATTTCAAGAATTACCTTGTCCTGCTTTAGATGATATTACAACACTGCTTTCAACAGTCAAAGCTCTTCTAGTGTTTTCAAAAAATTTACTTTAAGGAAAGAAGCACAAACAAGATACTTTCTCCCCTGCGTGCTCTCACCACAGGAAGACAATGTCAACAGTGCAGAAATCCACAAGCTGGTGTTGCTGATGTTCTCCATGCGGGTTAAGGTCTGCCTAGTCATTTTCACACTTCTGGAAGTTTCTCCTCAAACCTACACTTTTCAGGTGCAGAAGTTTCCTCTGGAGTTGTTACCGTCTTGTGACTTATTTATTTTTTAAAATGTCCTCTGCTTACTGCACTCTCTTCACCACTGCAATACTTCATTTTAAAAACATTCAGTTGATTTGCCCAGCAGAGAGGGAATGGATTCTCCCCCATCCCAAGTCCTAGTATGAGAGCATCCCAGCCAAAGCTATGTACAGACTAATCAGTACACCCAAAACCAAACAAAGATAATGAGGAAGCTGAACATATAAACAAACACAAATCCTACAGGATTAAGAGTTTTAGGAATCAAAGACCATATTTCAAAAAGCCTTTTCATTCTAACTTCAGATACGTTTTTCCCCCATCTCTTCAAGTTCACATGTAAAAACATATTCCTACTCTCTTCACTTTCCATCACGTCTAAAGAATGCACAGGCCTGAGCAGCCATCAGACATTAGTCAAAGGATTAAAATTGTGCCAGTCAGAGAAAACAGCTATTTAAAGGCAATAGTTTGCAGTGGGTACAAAAGCAACCTCTACTTGGGTTCTTAAGGCTATGCAACTGAAGTTTTCAACTTACTCCACCTGCAGCAGGTCAGCTGAACTGGTGAGACTGTTAGTTCTATACACTGCCCAAGGGAACTGAAAAAAACCCCAAAAGGCAGAAAAACCCCAACCCGTTAACAGAAGATGTATTGGAACTACTACAAACTCAGGAGCAATAGGATACCAATTCTGGTTGCAACTATAAGATAGGTCTTAAAACTTAAGGAATAGGATTTAAATATTTTTTGAAACTGAAGAATCTAATTTGAGGGTTGCTTTCATCAATTCCATCACCAGAAATCTTAGCTCCTCCTCAAATATAAGAGGAACAGGAATTTATATTCTCCCTTGGCCTTTTCAAACAGTGAATTAAAGGCTAGTTTAAAAAGTGACTGAATAGAGCAGACAGGAATGTCTTGATAGCTGGTTTGGTTAAAAGCACAGGAAGATTCTGGGCTTTGTTGCAAATACCACACCCTCATTATTATGTCTGACACCCTTCTACCATTCTTATTTTGTGTCTGACAGCCTCACATGCACGGCCCAAGGCAGGCTTAATCTTCCCCACGTTTTCACTGTCAAAAAACAATGTCACTGCTCCAGTGGAGTGAAGTGATCCCAGCAGGATAGCAGGCAGTCTTAGATCTCTGCTAGCCAGGACCAATTGTGAACAGGGCTTTGCAGAAACAAAACTAAGTGCTAAATGAGGCCAGACAATGAAGCTGTACTCAAAGAAGAAACAGGAAATCAGGGAGAACTTCCACGTTCCCAGCAGCAAGTGGGTTTGTGAAGCCCTTCCTTTGTGGCACAGGCCATTTAATGGGGTCTGACTTGGCACTTACAGCACACCTTTCAAGCACAGCTGTAGCTACATTTCTCCAAGACAGGTATTATTTGCACCTCAGCAATCCCATTGGAGAGGAGTAAAATATCTGCCTTGAACCATGATCCAGTTTATACAAGTTTCAGGCTCACAGCTGAGCACCTAATTCAACATTTGCATCAGGGCTTCTGTCACTACCAGCCACCTACGCTGCAGTCCTGCATCCTCTACAGCTTTCAAGTGGATACAATTTGTACCAAAGACGCAATACACTGTACAGCTGCAAACTGCATAATGTTTCCATCATTAAGTGTCACTTGTTTTCACATCTTAATTTGCATGCAACAGCCCGGAGTGAACCCTGGGTAGCATTAAGGCATCTCATTTAAACAGGAACAATTTAGTTTAGCTAATCAACCCTATTGTCCCGGCAAGCAAAAAGCTGAGCCACATGTACTGGTCTGGAAGGGAATCACTGGTAGCACAGGTTAGACCTTGAGATCCTGAAGAACAAGTAGACAGAAGCCTTTTTTGTCATGAGGCTGTGCAGAGTGGAAGACACGATCCCACAGCAAGTAACTGCTACCTCAACAGTTTTTCTTTTGCTTACAGATGAATCACCAGCAAAGCTGGAGCCAATAAGCCTAAGTGGCAAAGGATGCCGTTGCTTGAGACAGAAGAGTGAATTTCAAATACAGAAGTACAAAACTCAGATGGAATTCCGTATGATTAATGACTGTGGGGTCAGGAATCATGAGAAATCTGTGGGGAAGATCTTAGTGGTTAGGGCTGTGTTTCAGTTTCACAGGAGGTTCCGACCCATGATGTGAAGTACTCTTATAATGATAGAGTGAGGCAGTAATTTGGTGGTTATGGGGAGGCTTGACAATATTGGGGGAGAATTCTGACATACAACAGGTGTAGCTGGTAGGGACACACTGAAAAGGAGTTTCAGGTATTGCTGACTTCTTTTTAAGGATTATCTCATGGTGAATTATATTCTTTGTTTCAAAGCTAAGAAATATTTGAGTGTAGTAGTCTGTCCTGAATGACCCATCCCATCTCTTGGGCTCTTATGATCACATCTTTCTGTTTACTAAGATGTTCCACCTCCCTCCATTATTCCTTGCAAACTTTTCCACAGCACCAGGGATAGAAAAACCTCATCAGTACAAAAGGTGCTGATTAATGCAAAAAATAGCAATAAAAAAAAAAGATAATGCATCTGTTTAACTGTCTAAATTATAAGTTGAAGAAAAGGATCGCTATATTAAAAAAATAATCACAGGAGTACATAAAAGGGTTTATAAAGAGAGACATTTCCTCTAACCTTCAACAACTCAAGAATTGCTTTGCCAAAAAAAAAACCAAAAAAAAAAAACAAACCAAAACTTTATGCAACCCAACTTACCCCAATTTGAAAGAGTTCCCCAGCACCTTCACAGTCATTGGATGTAATTATGGGGGTATGAATATGCACATATCCATTATCCTGGAAAAGACAGAACAGCAAAGTTAACGAGGTAAAGATATTGAACATCACCCTCAAGGATGACATCAACCAGCACACGTAACTTGGCCATTAGCCCCCAACCAGGACAGCACATGTAGTCTTTTGGGCAGCTTCTGCCTTACAGGGACAGAAGACAAACTAAATGCCAGCATGATTTACAAAGCAGTGTTTACTACCTGTGTTTTTTCCTCCAGGCTTCATAACCCAAAGAGATTTAGGTCATTACTATGAGTTTTTTTGCAATGGCCTGTTTCCACACCATTCTCCTTTCTTCTCACTTCCCCCAGCATTTTTATATTTTTGGGCAGTTTCAATCAAATTCACCCCTATGACCTCAACACCTTGTTTCTTTCAGCTTTTTGGAAGGCAGTGGTTAGGCAAAGGACACTCTTCATGCGCTGCATTAAAATAAGCTATCAAATGTTTTAGATGACAAAAATCACACACAGGATGAAAGAGACACCTTAAAAACACCCGAACACCAATAAAGTGTCAGTCCTACCTCGCATCTTCTAAGATACTGAAGTCAAGCTGATTTTAAGAGACAGGGTATACCCTGGCTTGGTCATGTTCTAGGTACCTGCAGAATTACACATTCATGTAATAGTTCATAAATCCAGCAGAGGCCTCCAAAACAAGGAAGGCTGAATGAAGAAAGAGCCCCTGTTCTCTGGATTTCTCTGCAGTGCAGCCATAGGCTTTTAAAACAGCTGCAACCCAATATTCAGTGGATGGATACATCTTAGCTTCACAGCTTTTACCAGAATAATACAATTCAGTCAGTCACATGAGAAGTCCTGGTCCTTACCACCAGCTAGTTAAGGGGCTAGGAAGACAGGAATAGTATTTAGTGCCCACTCTCAGAATCAAACTAAAATTAATTTGGAATGAAAAGCTCATATGGACATGCAATGCCTTTTGTGGCAATACAATAACACAACCAAGAGGGAGCAAAGTCCCTGCAGTCAGCTCTAGGCTACCTTGGTTACAGGTGCAAAGACCTCAGCTCCTCACTGGGATCCAGTTACTGCAAAGAAAGAAGTTTTGGATCCAGAACAACTTGCTTTGCCTGGGGGAGGAAGTTTCAGTCTACCAGCACAAAATGTGGGCCTCTGACACAGTTCCCTGCATATTCAGAGCCCTGTTGGTTACACGGCCTCCCAGCTCTACAGGAGATGTTTGAAAAAGGCCTAAATTCCTCATACAGTGCTAGCAGATGCTGTAAAGAAGCACATTTCACACAGAAGATTCCTTACATGCTTTGGAAAGTCATGCAAACTGCACAGATCTGAAATAAGAGAATCCCCTAAAAACCTCTGGGATAATTCCCCTTATAAAAGCTTCTAAAATAATTCACGTTGCATTACTGGCCCTCACAAACCTGGAACTTAATGTGCAGAGTGGAAGTTGCCATACACAGTGCAACTATCTTACTGTGCCTAGGAACAATGCTCCTATCCTGCATGGACCACAGTTCTCAGGAGAAGATTTAAAGAGGACATTTTAGCTTTCAACATCCAAACCAAAGGCACTTGGCAGTAGTCATTCATTCCTGGAAATGAACAGGCTAAAAAAGAGATGCTTTTAAAGTTACAGAGAGTCTCAGTAATTTTGAGTGTGTATTCAAACAGCTCCACTTCTTTTCTTCCACTATTAAGCTCCTTACAGCTCTGCAGAGTGAAAACGGTCATATTGTTCTTTGTAGCTATGGTATGTTCTGACATCGTCACATTGGAAATTGCAATATTCTTGGGATGATGCAGGTAGCAATTTTAGAAGACTTCCTTCCATTAGAAATGGAGCAAACAGATATAGTATAAACATTCCTGGTGCTAGGAGAGTTCTCACATGAGCACGTGTAAATATCAAGTCTGGGACCAAATCTTCCCTATTCCTTTAAAAATAACTTTAGTGTAGCTGCTGCTGCTAAATTGATGATACATTCTATTTTATAATAGAGCTCTGCTCTTGAGCACTGTAAACAGGAAGGTATGTCAGAGCCTGAGCTGGAGTTGATTTGGAGAAGCAAAGCCTGAATAAGACTTTTTTGTATCTTGGCTGCCTTCGGTGCCCAGGTTTGGAAGCCCATATCGTTGTAGGCAATGCCATCTAGTGGCTTGACACCGGCACAGACTGATTCCCAACAGAGCTAGCTTCTGTCTTAGGAGCAGGCACAATCCTGAAACCAGCACCTTTACCTGACGTGGGATTTCTATTAAGCTCTTAAAAAAACCAAAAAACACCCCCCACCCCAAAAAAACCCACAGAAGTCATCCAAATACCATGCAATTCCACAGACACTTCTTAGAGCAAGCAAGCCTTCTTTGCCACTGCAGGCAACAAAGACCAGCAAACCTGGGACCAGAAATTCATCTTGACATTTCTAACCTCTTCCTTGGGCCACACTAATTATTACATATGAATTTTGTCATCAGAGTGCTCTGAATATGATTCTATTCAAACTAAAGCCAGCTTATCTGAACTAAAACACGTTTATTTCCAGGAATAGCTTTAAAAAAAGGGCTCAGGTGTGCTAGAAGACTTGTTACCTTTCTTTATCTGCTCACACAAAGAATCGCATGGCCTCTATGTGATCTGGCATCAGAGCCAATTCCCTGCCCCCCTGCCTGCCCAAAGCCTGTGCTGTGCCCATAGCTTGAGTGACACATTCAGAAAACACAGGTGGCTCCCACCCATCAGTTTGAAATGCGTCAGAACAGGAGTCTCCTAATGTCAGCCAACAGCATCCACACAGATTTGTACTGCACTAAGAGAAAGGCAAGAACTGAGAATAACAAGAAGCTCTGAGTCAGTTTGTCTGTGTTCCTGTACCACAGATTTTTCCATGTGGGAGGAGGTTTCTGTCCAAGGACCGTAAGGTCACTGCAGAGGATAGGTTAAACAAGTCCACATTATGTTGTGTTCCACAGACCACACGCTTGCAGGCAATTATATTGCAACTCTGTGAAAGGGATAAATAACAGGAAATGGGTGGAAAGACACTGACAGGCCACAGATGCGCTAACCTGATCATAAGCAACAGTCTGGCCAAGGCCCAGGCCTGGAAAGAAAACCACTGTGTCCAAAATCCATACCATGCAGGCAAGATGTCACACTCCTTCCCTCCTAGGCTGCTCCCATAAAGCCAGCCTGGGTGGAGTGCTCTACACGTCAGGCTCAGTACAGAAGGGAGTACCTGGAAGAAGGAGTGGATGCCCGCAGTGGCTTCGCTGCGGATTCGCAGGAGGGCGCCCAGCATGTTGCTCCTGCAGCGCAGGTGGGGGAACTGTCGGACATACTCCAGAGGGTGCCTCTCCTTCATCTTCAGGGGAAACGACTGAAAACAGCAGGGAAATCAAAATAAGGGGATGAGAACTTGGGAGTGAATGCAGTTTTATTGCTGTTCACAGAACACCATCTCTCCCTACTAAAACTCAATCACAATTACAGACCACAGAAGAACTAGATGCTTTTGCCTCTCTTTTCTGGTTATTTTGTGTATTTTATAATGCTTACTGCAGAGCAAGAGCCATGAACACAAGAGGAGGTATTAGCACTCTAAAATGCTCCACCTTCTGGATGCTGAGCCCCCCTAAAACCCAGCTGTTCACCTCACTGCTGCAACAACAAGCTGGCTCTGAACGTGCCTGTGGTAGATACGGTTCTTCCAGCTGCACAACCTGGAGTGTCTTGCCAGTTCCGCTGTTTCTCCAATACATATCCGAGCCAAACTTACCAGGTAAGCCACCTGCACAGGTAAGTGCTTCAGGGTGGGACAAAGGCAAACTCTTGACTCAGCCTGAGCAAATTTTCCATGGAGAAATGGCTCTGTCCCAGAAACAAGCTTTCATGGTGATCCCATGTTTCTCCTTTGACGCAACCTACAGACACTGCTGACAAATCAAAGTCTGCAGGACCACTCAGACTGAAAGAAAATACAGTTTCAAGTATGCTTTGCTGGATACTTGGACCTTTAAAACCTGATTTCCAGCAGTCCCACCCCTCTTGCTATAGTGACATACCCAAATATCACAAGGTCCCACTACACGAATGGTTTCAGCTTGCAGCTCCATGTTTTGCATCCTATGAGGGCTTTTGACAAGCTTCCCTTGAACTTCCACTGCACTTCCAAAAGTCAGGTCTCTAAGAAACCAAGAAAAAAAACCAGCTTAACTAGGTGCTGATACAACAACATTCAGAAGAGAGATTCTTGTTAATTTAGCTGGACCACTTGAGATCACAAGAGATGCTGTAGCCATAGAACTTAACTGATGAAATGAAAAATTATTAAGTGCAGAGGTGGGAATGTGAAGAGATTCAAAAAGCTATAGAAGAATTTAGGACAAGGCAGGAATGTTGAAAAAGTGGGGAGAAAAGTGACAGGTTTCTATTAGAAGGGGTTCTTGGTGGGGACAAACACAGTATATAGTAAAAAATTATTTTAAAAATCTTTAAAAAACCAAGTCACACACAGAAGTTTCCTGGATCATCCCAATACTCCCAACCCTAGCCCAGTAAGCAACTGAGAGTAACAAACAAAAATTAAGCAATAAAACAAGTGCATTATTTTACAATAGAACAGATGTGCCTATCCAGGGGCTATGCCTGGTGTGCCAGCCCTCCAGTCGTTACAGAAGAGCAACAGCACCCTCCAGAACCTGGGGGACAGTTATCCCTGGCTACCTCATGCCATTTCCAAGCAATTCCAACAGCAGACAAGAACGCCTACACTGCTGCAGCTACTAAGAAAATTGGGTCCAAACTGATCTCATAGGATTCATCAACTGATCCACAAGGCCTCAGCAAAGTGGAGACAAAGTAGTCTGACATTCTCCCTCCTAAAAGTGCATCTAGAGACCACAGACTGCAGTAGTGTTTTTCCTGTGGTCAGGTGCCAGAGGCTGGCAAGTCCCTGGCACAGGAAAAGAGGCCTGAGCAGACCCCTCCAAGCACTGCTCAACACATATATTTCTCCAGTTATTTCAAATGGACCCACCTCTTTTCCAGGCTGGGATCAGCAACCACCTGGAGGCTTTCCAGAGAACTCCCATCATTTATGTGCAGGAACAAAACTTCCTTCTGGGATCGGACAGAGCGGACCCAGCCCTAGAGGAAAAAGAAAAAGAGATTTTGTTATTTCTTGGCAGGAATGCTGTGAACTCATGCTCTTCTTCCAGCTGAGCTGGACACACCACTTCAGGCCAATTTCAGCTTCTTACTGAAATCAAAGTAACTGTTTCTTTAGGGGCAAAAAAATAATGATAATAAAAAACAAAAAGAGAAAAAAAGTCAGTGTCAGTTTTTCTTCTGACTTCAAAGCAGAGAGAAACAAATCCTCAGGCAGAGACATCCATCTGAGGCAGAGTTTCTTCCTGAGAACAGCAAGGATTAATAAGATGTACCTGCATCTTTGCGGAGCTGAGAATAGAGAGCAACAAAGTGCTCTGAAGATGTAATGTGTTTTGGCAAAGTACATATTCTAATCAGTGATATCGTTTCCAAACACTTCTTACTAAAACAGGAGAGACCAGTAATGCACCTTTCTTCATTACAACACACTCAAGATGGTTCTGATGGTTCTTAGCATCAGTTTTGTTGTATCCCTATAGAACGGTTACAACCTTTCAAATGTGTTCACTAACTAAACTGCTGGACTGCTAAAACAACGATGCAGCCAACAGATTCACATGAAAAGCTACATATTCATGCAAAACAAAAATAAAAATTATTGCATTAGATGTTTCTCCTTTCATCTTAAAATCAAGACTGCTTCACTGCGCCCATGGGGAAAAAAAAAAAAAAAGATATTAAGAAAAAAAATTAGAAATACTTTGTCCAGTTTCATGAAAACAATTAAACTAGTAATACCCACATTCTTTGTAACAGCAAAACAGTAGAACTGACTGTGTACAGCTCAGGCTAATGTCTTAATTTGTGGTTTTTTATGACCTATACATTTTATTTTCTTTTTAAGGGAAATATTAAGTCAGTACCAAGGCAGTAAGCAATAGTAAGAGTGATGCCATGAAGATTTATGCCTTTTCTTTTATACCCCTGTTATACCTTTTTACAACTTCTGTATTCCTAGTGCTTTTTGCCTACATTCTTGGACTTGTTTGTCAAACTGAGAGACCAAGCATTTTAGAAGCTTCGTAGCTGGGGATCAGTGTGCCCCAGACCCCAAGGTCCTCTCCAGAACACATTTGTAAACTGAGATAGAACCATGCAGGGGAAGGCTCCTTGGGGAGGGGGGCTCCCTTGAGCCTCTCATTGGGGAATCTTTGATAGATATGCTAATTAGTAAAGCCTATAATGTTATACCCAATGTTGGGGGGGGGAAGAGGAGGAGAGACACAGAGACACAGGGAAAGACTCGGTGGGGTACATCTCGATGCATATGACTTGGACGTGTGCACCTAAGGATCCTTAAAAATAAATACCAAGGTAAAATCCCTTTTCCCCTTCTAACCGTGTATGCCTCTTGATTTTAAGACCAGGAAAAGGCATCAAGAGCATCCAAAATATAACTCCCATAGTTGCTCCTCTGCTCACCAGAGTTGAGAAAAAGCTGGCCTTCAAAGCAAAATTATCTGCTGGGGGCCTTCAAGCTCATCTTCTAACAATACTGTAGAGAACAACCAAAACCAGTGCTGATTAAACAACCAAACTACCTCTTTTCCAACTAGTTTCATCTTTTTCTTAACTGGAAGGGACCAAATAGTCCCAATGACTTCAAACTGTGCTTTAGGGGCTTTATACCAGACAAACCAATGCAAATCCATCTACTTCTGTCACCTAGACAGAACAAACCAAGAATTAAACAGCACCAGAAGAAAAGCATGTTATAGTTTCAAGAATGACTACTAACACAGGCAAAGCATTACACAGGCTTGTATAACGTGCTTTTCATGTTTGATGTAAGAACCATGGAAGATCTTAAAGACATGAACCTAGTGAGTCAGACAGGGTAAACCCCTGCAGAGTGTTCCACCTGAACTGGTGCAAGAAACAAGATTATCTGGGCATCCTCGAATTTGTATGGTTAAAGTAAAAAACATTTCATACAGTAACATGCCTGAAGCTGTTGTGTTTATCCTCTGCATTCCAGCAAATCCCCAGAACACACCATGTATGTTATACTGGATGCACGTTTAACGTATAACGGCAGATGTTTTCCTCCGTTTCCTTCTCCACAAACGCTCCTTTACCAAAACACACACACAAAAAGAAACAAAGAAACATTCTCAAGAGCTTTTTTTGCCACCTCCTCAAGCTGTTCTGGGATCTATTAAATAATTGCATCCTGCAATAGGAAGTAAGAGCATACCCACAGGCCTGTACTGGAGCAGCAGAGGCTGCGGCAGCAATGTTTTAACCACTTCACACCTTACCAGAATGAATGTGCAATGAAAGTGACAATTTTGACTCTGATTAGACTGCACATTCCAACAACCTGGCCATAATAAGGTTGCATTCAAGCCAGACCAGATTCTTAGCCCAGTTTAATACAAACCCCCCACATTTTGCCAGCACAGGGGAAAAGCAAAGCAGCAAGGGTCTGGAGGGTAGGGAAGGGGGAAGAATGGCAGTACTGAAAATTTTAGCATCAGTTTATTCTAGCTTGCATTATTCATCAAACTACATCTGAAAAGAACCTACACTGGAAAAGCTTCTTCCTGCCCTATTAGGCTTCACCTATGTGCAAGCAAGAATACCAGTGTGCTACAAACTGGTTTTTGGGCCAGTAGAATCACAGAAAGGCTTGAATAGGAAGGGACCTTGAAGGTTATACAGTTCTAACCCCACTGCCATGGGCAGGGACACCTTCCACAAGACCAGGTTGCTTCAAGCCCCATCCTGGCCTTAAACACTTGCAGGGATGGGGCAGCTACATCTTCTCTAGGCAACCTGTGCCAGTGCCCCACCCCCTCACAGTACGAAACTTCTTTCTTACAAATCTAAATCTATCCTCTTTCAGTTTTGTTTAAAACTGTTACCAAGTACCCCAGTCCTTTTGACATTCATCCAGAAATACTGACAACTGCACAGTTCTGCATTGAAGCAGGGACTCTGTGCGTGCAACCACTGCTCTGCCAGTTGGAAGCACCAGAAAACAGGGGAACGCACAATCCTATGGCAAGGCAAAGCGCTCCATAGCTAAAACGCCCATTAATCCCAGGCTACCTTGGTTCACAACAGGAGCCGAATACAAACGGCAGTGGAAGTGTTATCGATGGTTCTACTGACACTGCTCTAAACCTGGACGTACGTGGCACAAGACCAATGAAAAAGCTTTAAAAACAACAGAACAGAGGCAATGGCTGGCTCTCCGGAATAGAACAGGTGATAAAGCCAACACTGCGGAGAGCACGTTCAGTGCAACCCATCACAGTGACAACGCTCCTCTCCACGTGCCGAGCGACTCCAAAGCTTCGTTGGCTCCGACAACAGCGAACTGAGCACGTACAGCGAGAGAACACACGGAGAGGCTCTGCACGACTGCAGAGCAGATCTGGGAATTCAGCAAAACGCTCTGCAGGGCTCCCCCACTTCCCTCCCAAGCACGGGCGTGGGCCGCGCCCCTCCGGGCCCTCCCCTCGGCTCAGGCTCCGGACCGGGCACACTCCGGGCACACCCGGGGCACACACCTGCACTCTGACCGCGTCCGCCGGCTCCCGCGCCCCCAGCGCCTCGCGCACCCGCAGCCGCAGGGGCCGCGGCAGGGAGGCGCAGCGGCGGAGGGCCCGCCACCCGCCTCGGGCCCCGAGCATGGCGAAGCCTGGTGGGGCCGCTCCCCCAGACCCCCGGCCCGAGCCCGGCCGGCCGCCCGCTCCCAGCTCCCGCTCGGCTCCCGGCCCACTCCCGCACAGGCCCACGTGAATCGACCTGCCTCCCGCCGCCCCACGTGGCCACCCGCCCAGCCAATGGCCGCTCGGACCGTCCCCGGCCAGCCAATCGGAACGGAATGCGCGACTCAGCTCGCCTTTTCCGCCGCCCGGGCGCAAGCGCTCTTGGGAAATGTAGTTCCTCGTAGGGGATATCGGCTGCCAGCGGGACACGTGGGGATGGGATCCCCACGAATGAGGAGGAGGATCTTCCATGGCTGCGAGAGGGATCCCGTGTTGGGAGACAAGGAATCCCCGTGGCGGGGGAAGGGATCCTGCTGCCCTCCGGGACCACCTCAGCGGTAGCGCGGTCTGGGGATGGCGTACGGTGGTTCTCAGGGACGTTCAGCCACTGTCCCGTCCTCCTGGGCTTCTCTCACGGACCGTAACCCTTCGACATTCCCCGCTTTTCCTGATAAGGGGTGCAGGACTCGGGTCTGCTCTGCAGGCCTTGCTGACGAATAAAGCTTTTCTCCTGTCTCTCTTTCAGGCTTACGTCCCTCTGTCCTGCCAGCTCCTCTGAGTGGCAGGTGAGCAGCAGCCATCAGGGTCTCCAGCCCTGCAGGGAATGACTTGGCAATACTGATGGGCTGAAAATTGGACATGACCCAGCAGTGTGCACTTGCAGCCCAAAAAGCCAATTCTATCCTGGGCTGCATCCAAAGCAGTGGGGCCAGCAGGGTGAGGGAGGGGATTCTGCCCCTCTGTTCTTGTGAGACCCCACCCGGACCACCCAGCTCTGGGGTCCTCAGCACTGG
The DNA here is from genome assembly GCF_020740725.1 of Corvus hawaiiensis. Lineage (NCBI taxonomy): Eukaryota > Metazoa > Chordata > Aves > Passeriformes > Corvidae > Corvus > Corvus hawaiiensis. The sequence goes on from NC_063214.1 coordinate 34,587,023, forward strand.
AAACATATGGACCTACTGGAGTGAGTACAGAGGAGGCCACAAAGATGATCAGAGAGCTGGAGCACCTTTGCTGTGGAGACGGGCTGAGACAGTTGGGGCTGCTCAGCCTGGAGAAAAGAAGGCTTCTTTCTTACTGCAGCCTTTCCAGACTTTAGGAGGGCTTATAAGAAACACAGAGAAACCTTTAGTGCAAAGATAAGGGACAATGGTTTTAAAATGAAAGAGTGCAGATTTAGGTTGCACATGAAGAAGAAATCCTCTACTGTGAGGGTGGTGAGGCTCTGGCTGAAGCTGCCCAGACAAGCTGTGGCTGCCTCAACTTTAGAAGTGTTCAAGGACAGGTTGGATGGGGCTTGGAGCAACCTGGTCTAATGGAAGGGTCTCCTGCCCATGGCAGGAACATTGAAATGAGAGGATATTTAAATGTCCCTTCCCAAACCCCAAACATTCTGTGATTCTATGTGTAAAGTCAGTGCTGCTTCCCCATACACCCTAGTCTTTGCTGCTCTACTTGCCCGGTTTGTGCCTGTCCCTCTTCTGCAGCATCACTGCAGGAAGGCAGCAGCTGAACATGCCTGCTGTGCTTGTGGTCAGAGGTTGCCTCATTTCTGTGCTTTGATCATTGGAGCACTGTGGGTGACACAAGAGACAGCAGCAGTGGGATGCCCCAGGGCCAGGAAGTGCTGGGAGGCAGCTTTGGTAGTGACACTGCTTGTAGGGAGACAAATCCCTACCTTGCTGTAAAGTCCCAGGTAAGAAAGGAATTGCTGGCCAGAGACCGCATGTAAAAGAAACAAGCTGGGCTCATGGGAAAGAGAGAGGAAAGCTTTGTAGACGCCTGGTTTCGACTTTCCCAAGTGATTCTTTTTATCTGTGCATGAAAAGCTTCTTGTTCTCAAAGTCCAATGCTGCTTGCCAGGGCCTTCCTTCACCTCTGCTTTCGCTCCAAGTAAGCTGATGTCCTCACCCCCGGCTCAGTCTTGACCTGAGCTCTGACCTGCCTTGAAATGCCATCCTGAGGAATTAGAGCTGCAGGGCAGGGGCACAGACATAATCAGGTGGATGAGAAAGACACTGAGAGGTAGGACAGGAGCCCTCAGGGGTGGGTAGAGGGAGGGATAGAAGCACATCCTCAGGCAGTGAGGACAGCTTGTCCAGAATCTGTCCTCTATGCCACTGCACAGAATTGAGCAGACTGCCTGGACATGCACAGGTTACTGCCTCAGTGCTGGGTGGAAACACTGGGGCATGCATGTCTTGGTGCTCCTGAGTGAGCAAAATTAGTTTTATTTTAATGCCAATCACCATCCCCTCCTGTGAGGGCCAGCATTGGGCTTTGCTGTATGTTGGTACACTACTGTGGTGTGGTTTCTTAGAGAATCACAGTGCAGAAAGGAGCTGGTACTGCTGCAGTGTCAGGCAGAGATACAGGATGTAAACTGGTGGGACATTAGGGCTCTGTCATTCAGGGAACTCCTGGCTAAATGTGAGAATTAAACGTGTATGTAATGACTGCTCAGCACATGTTACGTGTTCTCTGTGCCTGGTCACAGATGGTGCATTTATTACTGCTCTCAGCTGTAGGTTTTTTCTCCTGTTCTGCCATACTGCCCAGAATATTTTTTCCAGGGTTATTTGACTCATAAAACCCTCTCCAGGCCAGATAAACAATTAATTTAAGGAAGAATTGGAGGGTAGCACCAGTGACAGTGACTAAACACACCAGGAAAGGGGTAAGGTCCTTCCCCTCAGACCCATCTGCTCCAGGACCACCCGTGGGTAATTGAAGGCAAGGGCATAACACAGGAAAGTCTGGCCTCACATGTTTTTGGACTGGACTTGAACTTTTCCCATCCAGCTGAATATCCTTCTTTATAAAGACCAAATGGTATCACTACACTTTTGGGGGGAGTGGAGGTGAGACCGTAGTCAAATCTTCTGTTCCTACTGTCATAAGTGGTGGGGCAGCCACTTTATCTGTAAATGAGGGATATCAAGAGTAACAAAGAGAGAGATTACAAAGGCTGTGGGTCTTGTGCAAGGGTGGAACAGAACTATGACACCTTAGCATCACTCCGTCTTCCACCTCTTGCAGTGATGAGGGTCACCCAACCTTCACCTGGTAAACTATCCCCCCCCAGTCTTCCTGCCCACAGGAATCTCTTAGCCATGCATCTCATGGTATAGCTCATAGAAATCCCTTAGCCACACATCTCACAGCATAATCTCAGGGTTGTAGGCCTCAGTTCCTATAGCTGCCCATCTTCTTTTCACTGCTGGATGCTGTCCTCACTGGCCAGCAGTTTGGCAACATCAGAACCATGAACCATAGCCCCAGGGATGCACCCAGATCTCAGGTTCTTTGAGTAGGTCCATATGGGTCGATGCAGTGCTGAAGCTAACTCACAGCACTGTTCCTCTCTGGTACATAAACTGGCTGTTCTGGAGATGTTTCAGGTGTCAGCAAAGACATGACTGTGTCTGAATGTAGGTTTTGTTTCTTTCCATGGAGAGCAGAGCCCTTCTAAAAGCTCTCCAGAGAGCACCGGTGCTCTTTGTGGATCAGAGTAGTCATGTCAGTCTGGACTGGCAACCAGGATGCTGGTTGTCAGGGTGCCTGCAGGGAGGGAGGTTTAAAAGGATGGTGAGAAATAATGGTTCTTCTGTACTTCCATCTGGGTTTAGGAGATATGAAATGTTCGCAGTAGATATTTCTAGTCGAAGCAGAGTTTGTCTTCTAACATGGTCCTTCACTGAGGGAAGAAAGAAAGAGGATTGAAGGTGGATGTGGCTGGGAGATGTGTAATGTGAGGTCATATTGAAGACAGTGCATTTGGAACAAAGGATGCAATGACAAATGGTTTGAAGAAGTAATCTTTATGATACCCATTCGTCCTGTTGCCAGGAGTGATTCCTGAGGAAGACTGGCCAGCACTCTTCATCTCTCTCTTTTTCAGTTAAACAGCAAAAATTTCTCCCAGGGAAACAGCTGTGGGGCTATCTCAGCTAGCTGGTTTCTTCTGCAAAAAGGTTTTATCCTTCTGAAACGAAGATCACGTGCTTCAAAAATGAGCAGGAGGAGATGGACAAAGTTGTGTATGAGGACCAGATCCTGGTCATTTTGGAAATCACGCCATCACCATGGCCCAGGGTAAGTGACTGGAAATGGGGAGATGAAAAAGTGTTGGGAAGAGCTGTTCTTAGCTCTATGGGAATAGCAGGAAATCAGAAGAGATATTTTGAGGGGAAGCAATGTCTGTGCCCAGGCCTTTACTCTCTGAACTCTTCTTTCAATAGAAACATGCTCTGGATCTACTGTGAGCAAAAAGGTGACTTGAATGTTGGGCTTGGTGCTGGCTTAGTTCATGGCGGTACAATCAGAAGAAAAAAAAGTGAATTATTCATGAGCTAAGTAGAAACCCATTCTTAATGGGGCTGCAGAGAGTTATTGTAAAGCCTGTAAGGCTTCACTAGAATTTAGATTTACCATGATAATTTCCTTGGGTTCCCAGCATTCAAGTGGGTTTTATATGGTCTAATCCAATATCTGCAGAAGCCAGTGACAGCTTTTAATTTATTTTAACTGTTGTTAGATTGGGCTTTCACTGATGAGAAGTCATATTAGAACTATCAGCTGCTAAAAGGTCAGCCCAGTTCTCTGAGACAGAGTCCTTGGCTGTGGTTTCTTATGAGTATCAAATTAGCTACTTCATTCCCAAATGTCTCCACATTGCTTTGATGCAGACATATTTTGTAGACTCTGGAAGCAAATACATTCATACTTATTTTTGGAAGGATTAAATACCTTTCTTTTGCAACTGCACAGAGGAAAAAAGAGAGACAATATCTTCCAAAAAGCTGTATTCTTGTTCTCAAAATGTAGGTTTGCTGAGTAACAGTACCTTGTTGCAGCCTTTGCTCTCTGCTTTCTAATACTTTATAATTATTAGAGTCGCAAACAAGTACTGGGTAAGTCATTGTTCAGGGATATCATTCCTGGTGCAAGGAATATCCCTCAGCTTAATCCTGTCCTGTTAGTTTTTTCCTTAGCAAACTCCCTTAAGCAAGCCACATCTAATGTAGCCCTTTTCTCCTATTAATTCTCAGCCTATGGGTTTAGGTCTCCAGCATCAGGAGAACCTGAATTCCCTGCCCACCACCACAGCTGTTAATAACTAGGGAAAAAAAGGGTTGGTGCTAAAAATGCTGAAACCCACTTTGTTGGACCCAAAGTTCCCAGAGAACTATGATGAAAACAGCATACAGATTTCACTCCATAGGTGTCAGTTTTCTGGCCTGCCCAGAGCCTGAGCTCATTGCACCTGTGTTGTTCAGAGCCACACATTATCCAAGGGATAAATGCTTTAGGTAAGTCTCCAAGGTGATCTCAGAAACTGGATTCCTCTGCCATAAATAAATCCTTTACAAGACCAGCTTCTGGCAGTGCTGCCATGGGCTCTCTGAAGGACACCTGACCCCACAGACCTTAGCAGCTTTCTGCAGTGAAGTAGCGTGGGTTGTTGGGATGAACATGGAAATCACAGGGTGATCATTCAGTGTGGTGAATATGAGAGACCGCAAACAGGAGCCTGGAGGAGCCTTTCCTGTCCCTCAGCATAACTGGCACAGTGACTGGCAATGCTCCAAAGCCTGAGTGAGAAGTTCCTCCACCCATTCCTGCCCTTTCTTCCTGCAGGGCTGCCCTGCTTGTCTACTGCAGCCGCAGAGGAAGTTGACATGAAAAGGGACACACTGCAGGGTGACTTATGTCTGCAGCAAACCTCTGAATCTGTGTGTGTCTCTCAGAGTTAAGAGAAACTGTTGCTCCCTGCTTTTTTTCCAGCACTATTCCTTTCCTACTAACTGTTGTCCATGTTAGCAGGGTGCTGCCTCGTTCCCTCTCAGAACTGTGAATTTGCAAATTGGCAGACTTGCAAGTTCAAGGGTAGTCTCAGGGACTGATGCTGGGTCACTGAGGCTTGAATGGAGGCTCTACTCCTGCATTAAGCAGCAAGAGGAAAGCTACAGCTCCCAGCCCTGCATGCACCTGGAGAGAGAGAAGAGAGGAGTACATAGTAGCGTTTCTAAGGAATGTTTTGTACTTTGAACGATTTATCTAAGGGTCTGAAAGGATTTAATAACTGTGAACTAATTAAACGTACTAATTAACCCAGTGTTTAATCTCAGCTCTTCGTTAGCTTTCTGTGCTGCTGAAGCAGAGACATAGTCCCATATATCATGACATGCAGCCACTTAGCTTAATTGTGATTCCTCTGCACATGGTGCAGGCACTGAGCCGCTAAGGTGATGAGAGGAACACAAAAAACCCACGTACAGGAGAAAATTAGAGGGGCGAAGCAGCCCTGTGTGACTAACAACCTTGAGATTATTTCCATGAAGAGGATATTGACAGCCTAATTTGTTTCCCCTCCCCATTATCACTGGTTTGTTCTCATTGATGCCGCTGTTTTGCTAAGGGAGATGGAAACAATCTGCTTCTGGGCACATGATGACAAAATGGCCAGGTTGTTCCTTTGTCCCATCTTTTTCACTATGGCTCCAAGCTGCTCTGCTGCAACCAGGAGGAGGACACTGCTCACTTTCACGTCTCATCATACTTCCCCGTGGACTTGCCTTTCCACACTGGTGCTACTGGTACTATTTTTGTGTAGAACCCACAGAGCCAACTCTCAGATCTCCATGAGCTGTTTTCTCAGTGCCACAGAAGAAGGGACATCTGAAATGAGTGCCCAGAGCCAGCTCAATCCAGAAGTAGATCAGGAGCAATGTGACTTTCTTGCTTCCAGGGCTAAATAATCCCTCCTGATTCTGGAGCTATGGGAGACCCTGGAGCAGGCTGGTGGATATGGTGGACCCAGGAAGCGTGTGCTCCACTGCAGAAACAGAGACAGAGGACTCAGAAGATTGAAAATCCTCATTCTTGTGGGGGCCATCATCCCAAGACATGAGGGCCATCATCCCAAAACACACTCCTTGTGGATGCAGTATTCAGTGGGGGACATCTGAAATCCTATCATTGCTTGTTCTCACAGCTGGCCTGAAAACTATGCCTGCCTGGGAAGATACCATGAGCCCCAGACTGCCCAATCAAGGGCAGAATAATTTCCCCAACAGCACTGTTTAAACCAGCAGCTTCAGTTTGTTCCCAGCTGTAACTCCATCTCCACGCTGTTTACTTATTACTACTCACATAAATGTGGGATAGAGTTGAGCTTCTTTCAGCTTGGGGTCACGATTCCTTTAGGAGCTACTAGTTTAAAAGTGTCTGGAAATGAGTCTGTGTGAGCAAAGGGTCACTAAATTAGCTGAGGAAACAGGCTGCAGTGGGGGAATGCGGCAGTCACCTTCCTTGGAAATCACCAAGGGAAATCCAGGCACAAATCCATATCGGGGATGTCTTAGGAGAATGAATCAGACCTGCCAGGATATGGGGAGAGGGAGGAGATGACCCACTGGGGACTTTTACTCTGAATAGAACAACTAAATGATTTTATGAGACCAACAATCCCCCAGTGTCTCCTTGTGCAGCCCTATGCAGCCAGCGGAGGAAATTGGTAACTGTACCCAGCAAGCCTGTTTTTAATTAACAAATAATTATCTACAAATTGCTGTAATTATTGCCTTGGATTCCAGAGGACAGGGACGTTAGCGCGAGATGAGCACAGTTTCCTTGCGAGTGAAATATTTTCCCTGCCTTATCTACAGAGCCCTGCTGCTGTGAGGTTTGGGGACTCGGCAGCGCTTTCCTTTGGAGAAAGTGATAAAACAGCTCAGGCTGCCTGGAAGGGGAAGCATGCTGGAAAAGGCACTGGAGGAAGGGCAGTTTCTTAAATTTATCAGGTTGTCTGCCCTCATGCTGGAGTAGTTTGGGGGATGCCAATTAAGACATAAACCTCATCAGTGAGTGCCAGGAGGAGGGTGCTTACATGTCCATGAGCTGACAGAGCAAAATGAGCATCCTGATTTGTGATCTTTCAATGAGGAAAGGATAAATCCAGCTTTGGAAAAAGGTGGTTAGTGTTAACTCAGATCAAATGGAAAGCATGGAGGTTCCCTGAGCCATCAGCACTGAAGGATGCTGGTCTGGAGAGGGTACATCACTGGCCATGACCTTCTTGATCACATTTTGGAGGAAGGGCACACAGAGCCCTTCCACCTCTTTTTCTTCAGGTTCTGCTGCCAAACCTCATGGTGGAAGTCTGCAACAACTGCTTTTTCACAGTTGCAAAGACTCTTGCCCATGGTAGCCTAAGTACTAACACACAGAGATGTTTATTGTCCTGCAGGGCTTACACTCTTTTGACAAGTCTAACGGGGAAAATCTGCTCCAGTTTGCAGGAGCGGCACTGAAAGACAGCGGTACATCCTGGCTGGATGGGCACAACCTGCTGAAGAGTTCCTGAGCCCAGACTTCAGCCCTGCTAGGTGCATTTAATCTCTGAATTCTGATGCTTCCCAAGAAACTTAGACTTCTCTTCTGTCGTTTCTCAGTGAATCCCCTCAATGATGCCACTCACTGCCAGGGTTTCCATGACAGCCTCTGCTTCAAGCAAATGGGGTGCTTTTTATTATTCATCCATGGCATATTTACCTGAGGTGAGCTGCCTGTACCATATGCTGCTGTGAAATGTTGCCTTTGTTTTGCTGCTGTGTACTAGGTCTTCTTCATGCAGATACTTACCATTTGGGGCTGGGGGGGTCCTGCAGCACCTTCCAAGGTGATATGCATTGCCAACTCTTTCAGCATCCCTTTGGCAGTAAGAAAATCCCTTCTCAGTGAAGAGATGTTGTGGCTCCACGCTATGGATGAGGGTGAAGAGTAGTGCAACCTGAGCCCTTGGCCCTGCCCGCACCCTCATCTTGCTTCTACCAGTGGGACAGCATAAAAGCCCTTAATCCTGCTCAGAAATATCCCACTTTGCCTGAAAAGACAGAAATGGCAGCTGATTTTCTTCTACTTTATGGGGTAGTGGGAGGAATTAATTTGGATGCATGAACCTGTGTCCCTCTTGATGCCCAGTGTTGCCTGGTCTCAAGGAGGTTCATGCTCTTCAGACTCCCTGAGGTTTAAGCTCCCGGCATGAGCTCATCCTTTCAGAGCTCACATTGGGGCCTCATCTGGCACAGAAAGGCATCTCTCAATCATTTCAGGGCTTGTTGTCAGGCTTCGCTTGCTGATCGTGTGAGTGAAAAATTGCCTGCTGTGAGAGCCGGGTCTTTGCCCTTAGTGTGGTGCCCTAAATGCTGGGACTTTGTCGAGCATCTGTAATGCTCCTGTCTTGTTCAAGGCATGGCTGTGGCTCAAATATGTGACTCTAACAGGAAAACAAAGAAAAATGCACCATGTTTTTGTGCTAGGATCAACAAGTGGTTTTTTGTTTGTTTTTTTTTCTTAATACCTATCCTCTCCCATGCACTGTGACCTTTAAAGAAATGGTTTCTAATAAATGGAAATAGTTCATGGACAAAGAAGCTGTCATGAGGAATGATTGATTGTGCTTAATATTTTATTTTCAAGATTTGAAAGGAAATCTCTGAAATATCCATTGGCAGGTCTGTGAACCTAATGGAGTGATTCATAGAGTTCCTTCACAGAAGGAACAGAGGGCTTGTTACCAGCAGAGCAGGACAGTGTTGGTTGTGTTTCATACACACTTTTGCAACACAGCTGGAAAATACTGTTGGGGAAAGGCAAACAAAGACAAAAATCAGGTTCATTTTCTTCAGCCCTGCTGACAAGAGAAAAACTAAGGTTTTCTAATCCCTTTACATTCATAATTAGAAATCATTTATCTTTATCTTTATCTTTGTTGGTGAAACATGAATTTTCTTTCAAATTGGAATGTCTGCAGGCTATTGTGCCCAGCATCACTGTGGTGTTCTGTACCAGCAAACTTTAATGCCTTTGGAGTGTTCCCACAGGAAACCAGTATCCTGTTGTTTTACTGGGCAGCACTGGTGAAACAACTTGTCCTAAATCACACAAAAGGTCAAGGTCACACATGGGATTTGAACTCTGCCCTTCTAATATCTCCTTCTGTGTATGCACCATCAGCTCTTGTTTCTCTTGTGCCTCATTTGACTCCAGATAGTTTCTCCTGCCTTTAACCTCTCCCAGCTGCCAATGATGCTCTTTGCTGCCTCCAGCATGTCCCTACAGGGAATGTGTCCCCATGCAGGACATTTTTCCAAAAGGCTGGAGGAGCTCCTTGCTGTGTGTGAAGGAAGAGATCAGGTCATGGTCTCTTCTCAAAGTCAGTTGCTTTGTGGGCTGGCTAGTTGGAATTTTCCCCCTGCAAAATCAACAAAAAGGAGAATAGGAGCAACAAGGTTTCAGGAGGAGTTCTGACCTGTTCTCCAGGTGAGAGTCACCTTCCAGTTAAGGGACAGCAGTCGTCTTGTCTAACTCTAGAGTGCTGCCATGCAGGTGTCTGCATCGGAGATGTTCCCACTCCCTTCACAGCTGTTGGAGACAAATAAGCTCCTCTAGAGACCAAGATGCCCCATCCTGAACTAGACAGGAGCTAAAACAGCCTGGGTGCATACCCACAGGAGCTCTTGTGATGGCACCCTTGGATGGTGAAGCCTCCGTGGTTGGATGTACCCATTAGAGCTTTGTTGGCTGCAGGCGATCCTTGAGGAGTTAGGTCCACCCTGGAATGCGAGGGGGAGATCCCAAAAATATCTCAATTGGCTCTGCATGTACAGGTGAGACCTCACTGCCGATAGTGAGCTTCAGGTGTTCAAAACGCCCGGTTTTCTTCTTCCAAGACACAACTTGCACGGGCATTTCTTTCACCTCATTTTTCCTTCTTTTTCGGCTACTTCTTCCCTTTTGTCGCTAGATGACAGCAGAGGTCTCGTAACAACAAGGACTGATCTGAATCCGGGGCAGGCACCACTTCTGCACCAGGCAGTTCACGGCTGGGTGCCCCAAAGCATCCTGATGACTTTTGATAACCCTTTGCCTACTTATTTATCTGCCAGATTATGTACAAATACAATATTTAAGTCAAATCTTCAGCTTTTTGTGTGGAGCTACTTGAGTGCATTTTCCTGCTTCATCACCTCCATCATCCCCATCCTATTTTTAAGACTTTTTCTCTCACATTTACTTGATACCTTTTGTTTTATACTTGGTGTGTACTCTCCAAATCCACCTTATTTAATCCAACAGGATCCCTCACAGATATAAGCAACTGGAGCACAGTTCAGCAACTTGCTTTTCTACAACATTGTCAGACACAGAGCTGAGCTCCCAAGAGATAGGTGGTTCCTGGAGAGAGGATTTCTGTGATAACTGGAAATTGGCACCTAAATATGAGCAAAAATGCTTTAGACAGGATGGATAAATGCATGGAAGGATGGGTTGGTTTTAGCACACGCAGTAATTACCTCTTGGTGGAATATGGGTCAGATAACTGAGATAGATAAAGGGTGAAATGGGTGATTTAAAAAAAACCTACTTAATTATAAATGATTCTGTTATCAGAAATACCCTTACTGGATAACAAGAAAAGGTATGGATTTTTGACACGAATGAACCAAATGGGTGATTTTTGTACCTGGGGTGCTATGAAGGAGGCTGATTCAGACCGTGGTCTAGCAGAGAGCTCTGCATGAGCACATGAACCTTGTCTGATGATTAACTGAACCAAGTCTCTGATCTGTACAAAGGTATTCTGTGGGAAAGGTATGATCTATGTTCTTGGGAAAGGCCAGGACACTTCAGGAGACATTCTGTTTGATTTATTCATAGTTTCATAAGAGATTCTGGGACAGTATTTCACAAGGAGGATTTTCATTACAAAATTCTCTAACCTACATCCCCAACAGCAATCTTCAGTGCCTGCAGCTCTTGGTCATGGTCCAGGATTTTGTTCTTGTCAAAACGAGAGCAGAGGAGATACCGAGACCATTTGGATCTTTCAGATAGTGCAAAACTACAAAATGTATCTCAAGCTTCTTGTCAGTGACTAGAAGCTTACACATTGTTTCTTATAGAGGTTGTGGTTGTTGCCTTTGTTTTACCTGCAGTGTAATTTATAATCTCAAAGGCAGGGATAACCTGCAAATACTGGTAGTCCTTCCTAAGGAGTCCTGGGCCCTCTGCTCTTATTGACTTGAACTATGCAGGATCACAGCCCTGAGGGGCTGTTTTTAGTGCATCATGATGGAAAAACTAAAACAGCCAGCATTTTCATTTCTGATCACTCAGGCTCCATCCTGCAGCTGGACGAAGGACAGAAGAGGGTATTGTTTCTTTGGTGTCATGCTCTAATTGTTCCTAGTGGATGGAGCTTTTTAGGGAATTATTATTCCCAGCTTATTGTAACTGGGAGGGGAGTGGAGGAGAGGAGAGGGGAGGGGAGAGGGATCTCATGGGCAATCTGAGAAAGATATTTAAGCTTCTGCAGCTGTAGGTGGAATATTCATAAACAACCATGCAAATACCTCATTCCCACTGAAGTCACTGATTACACCTTTTCCCTGATGTCACGTCCTTCATCTGCATGGGAGCTGCCCTGTCCCCAGGCTCAGGTGGTGGCTGATGGGTCACAGGGAGAGTCTAGTTGTGTTTGGGAGCATGCCCATCACCAGCAGAGGACCTTGAACATCACTTGACATGTCCCAGAGCATGAATCAGTTCTTTTGTGAACCAGCTAGGATCTGTCCATCTGTTTCATGTCCTGTTTTAAAAACTGTGAATCAAGGTAAAATCCAGCCTGGAGGTGACAAGTATCTAGGTCATCCTGGCCATGTCCACAGCTGGCAGGGTGGAGAAGGGAGGGGAGAAGGGTGGCACTTGCTGATGAATTGGAGCTGAAAGCAGCCCTTTAGAGACACTGGTACAGACTGAATGTTATAGAACAGCTACTACTGACCTAAAACATTCACCTTGAGGTTCAAAGGATGACTTCTAAGCCTTGTTACTGCAGTTTTGGGACTAAAAGGGGTCCTGAAAAGCCCCCACAGGCTGAGCCTCAGGAGAAACAGCCTGCAGTTAGTCAGCTACGTGTCTGTGGTACCAATCGAGCTTTTAAATCTGGAAGCATCTGCCCCAGCAGTGATTTGATTTTATGCAATGTGTCTCATGCAACCGTATTGCTAAGCATGTCACTAAATCCTTGCACATCAAAGGAACAAGTAAATCAAGCAAAACTGCATAAGCCGCTCTACAATTCAGTTTTGGCAAAAGGTGCTTAGACAACCCTGGAGGCTGCAGTCCTCTAGCTAGCAGCAAAACTCACATAAGGCCAGCAGCAGTGCAGTTTTTCCTGCACCACCAGGCAAATGGCTTGCAGCTGAGGTTGGATTAGGAACTGGTCTGGAGTCAAGTGGTCCAGAGGTCTAGTTCTGAATTTGATTATAATTTCCCAGGTGGATTGAGACACTTTACTTAACCTTTTTGTGTGTCTGTTTCCAGGTCCATATTTTTTTCCCCCATCTTCCATGGGGAAGATGAGGATTAATTAGATAAAGCTGTTTAGTGGAAATGAAAAAGCTTTGCAATTATTAAAGGTTCAGGTTTACCCTTTACTGAGCCAGCTTGTTGGAGTTCCTGGTGTCAGTATTGTAGTGCAGAATTCGTCTACAACATTACTGTTAATGTTCCTTATTCGTACCCCGATCATAGAAGAACTGATGCCTTTTGCTGCTTTGCAGGTGTCGGTAGAAAAATGAAATGGTTACTTCACAAGCTCAGCAGCTGTCTCACTCCCTGGGGCCATGTTCCAACACTAGAGCTGTCATTCTGCAGCACACACTGAGGGAGAAATCCCTGGCACAGGTCATTCATTTGGATCTGATGGGTGACAAGGGTGGACAGACTGCTTGAGGTCTGGGTAGAGGCCACCATGGGCTATAGGGGAGAGGATGCTGTGGTGACTGTGGTGGAGAAGATGCAGTGCAGAAATTGGTGTGGCTGAGTGATGGGGTGAACACGTCACCACTGCCTTCACCGATGATGGGGCTGGCTTAGACTGGATGCCCACTATGACGTGATTTGCATTCAGTCAATGGAGGTCTAAGGCTCATTGCATTGCCCAGGTGGAAGCACTTAGTGCAGTACTGAGGCTATGGGGGTCCTGGGACATGTGTAAGAAGGCTGATAACGTCTGACACAGAATCTATGAGACACCTGTACAGTCCTGGAGATTGGGCAGAACACCAGAACTATTCAAATGCACTGACCAGATATGTGTGGGCAGGCAAATAGAACTGCAAGTCAATATACCCCATGGATAACAGGGAATGGTTCAGCCTGTATGGAAGCAGGCACCTACATCTGCATGGCTCAGTTGCTCTCCCAACTCCATGAATGCCCTGACTGGCTCTGCACATACTTCAGCAGAAACTCACACAGGTGGCCCATGTAAACACTGCATGTAGACACCAACATGCAGGGATTAAACCAACCTCTGGGTTCCCTCTAAATCAGATCCTCCAGCAGCAGTGCTGAGGTCTTCCACAGAAGAAAGGAGAGATCCACTCTGGTGGGTGACCGTACCTCCTACAGCAAAAGGAGGTAAGAGCAGGGTTCTTGGGGGTTTTGTTCTTGCCCCCAGATGGGTTTCCATTTGAGACTTTCCAGGTCAGGAGAGTTAGGGAATGCCCGATATCTCCTACCCAGAGCCCTTTGTACTGTAATCTCCTAGATCTCTTCCTACCTGAAGTCCTCTGCATCACAAATCTAACTCAGAAACTTGAGGCCTCTATCCAAATATCTCAAACCACTGGTCCCATACGAACTCTTTACTCTTTTTTGCCATAGCACACTGTTCATTGTGCCTGTCCCACAATAAAAGGACTACAGTCACCAATGTCATTTAACATGGGTAAAGGGAAATCCAGTTACAATGACTTTTGGTCAGTCCTGGATTAGAACATGTTGAAGTTTGTAGAGCACCATCCCCCCCAAGCATTGCACAAGAAACAAATGGAACATGTCTCCTGGGGATCTTTTTCTCTAGAGAATCCAGATGCTTTCAAGGCACCTGGTAGCAGTACAAAATAGTCTGCTATTAAAATTCAAAGGCAAGTAAAATAGCCCTTCCCTGCAGGCTTTCTTTCTATGAGGCATTTCTGATGAGAATCCAGAATCTCTGCAGAGGCCTGGCATATGAAATAGAAATTATATAGCTAGCATTCCCCTCTTTATAAGTGACTATGTGAAGCACAAAATCCCTTTGCAATTCACACTTGTGATGAGAGGCAGCTCCTTATGTTCAGACTGCTCCTCTCAGCATGCCTTGGGCTGAAGGCCTGCAAGACTTGTAGCCCAGGAGCTACCTGCCCTTCCTAGGCTTGTCCCAGCTCAGGGGAGAGCACATCTCCTACATCCTTCAGAGCACAGTGGAGGGTCCACAGGCAGAACCACCCTCTTGTTTTCTCCAGCCCCCTAGAAACACACTGGTACTGCATTTGTCCTTCTATCCCCATCTCTGGAGCCTTCCTGCTGACATCGGAAAGGGCATGTGTGCAACTACTCATTTTGGGCTCATTTTTCATGGGGATAGGTTAAGAATGAGTCATGGTCTTTTTCACGAATGACTTGCACAGCGGAGTTTTCCCACACAGTGAGCCATTATGAACTCATAGGTGGAGAAGATAATTATGACTGGTGTAAAGCTGTGCCTAATTTCCCACTCCATAAAGGGGAGACAATAACTCCCTTTCCTCATGGAGGTGTGCAATGATTTAATCACAAGGTGAGCTCTGTATTTATAGATTTTAAAGACACCGCTGTGATTATGTGGTCCCGCCTTCTGCATAACAAAGCTCAAAGCACATCAGCCATGAACATCTGTGTCGAGTTCATAATTTTGTTTGTAGCATATTTCTTAGAAAGACATTCGTGTGACGAATCTGAGTGTGTGTGTGTCAAGTTATAAACCCCATTTTCTATGCTGACTTATGTACAGAATTGTATTTTCCACTTATAAATTCATCTTCGGAGTAGAGTCTCTGTTTTGTGCTATCTGTTGATTTTATACTTGCACCCCATTCCCTGCAAGACTGCAATAATGTCAGCCTGCCAGTGCCCTGATCAAAGAAAGAGTCTGCCACATCCCTGAGAGATCACCACTGAGAAATTGTGGATAAAACCATGTATGGTCCTTTCACCAGCTGAGTAATATGGCAGAAAATTATCTTGCTTGGGCTGTGAATGGCAGCAGGAACTATTGCTCTTTGCAGCTGGGTGGGTCTATGTGTTTAGCTTTATGTTCATGTACCAAATTACAAAGGACAAAGGTTTTATTTTGCATTGTTCCCAAGAAAGTGAAGATAATCTCTGCGTGAAATCCTTGTGAATAAGCATAATACTGACTGGGATCTCTTTGTAGGCACATATAAGGATGGGTCAAAATGAAATTTGTAGGAGAGATATACCCATATGCCTGTGAGTCCAGTTTAACAAACACAAAAATACACTTGGTGGAAGAGCTGAATTCAACTCTCTTGAATTAAAATGGTTTTCATATTGGTGAGAAACCTAATTATTTTGAGAAATCAGGTTAACCTGCTGTATTTCAAAGGAGGTTCAGTTTTGTTGTTTGGTGATGTGACCGGCAGTACTGAGTTTGTTGTCTCCGATCACAGGATTTTGCTCTTGCAAAAGCATTGCCTCACAAGAACTAATGAACCCTAAGTTATTTTTCTTATGCTGTTGAATGTGGGATCACCATCATAAATTTGAGGATATTTTGCTCCCCTACTCAACATGGGAAGAAGGGATGTGCTTCCTGATGGGATTCATGGAGAAAATGAACCTCTGACTAGCTGGGAGAAAATTTAGGGCTGAGAAGATAAGTTTATCCTTTGTCACATGCAAGTAAGCCAATCTGAAGACACAGGTGCTGGTTGACGTCTAAAATGCCAAGAAGGTTTGGCCCAAGGACACAGCATCCTTGAAAGACTTCAGTTAATGAAGACTGTAGATCTCTTGTTCTTTCTAAAAGTGACATGACACAATTAAAGAACTTCCATGCCGAATATTTGTGTTTTTTTCTTTCTATGCCTCCTCTATGCCTTTCTATGCCTCAGTTTAAAGGCATAGAAAGCCACAAGAATTAATTTCTGGGCATAGGGCAGCGATACGGGATACACATCATAAAGTCACCCCAAGACAACCTGCTGATCACTGTGTTCTCTAAAGAGTGAAACTGAGAGCAGATAGGCTTAGTGGGGTGGGAGCCAGGGAGAAGGTGTGGAGCCTGAATGCAGAGTGTTATGCCTGGAGGGAAGACTCTGATGAAAGAGCTGTGCTAAAGCATCTGACCAGGGACCCAGAGCCAGGAGGACCAGCTTGAATCCAGACCAAAAAAGATGTGAGGGGACTTTCTAACACCTTTTTACAGGATATAATTTTTGTGTCTATTTCTGGTGACCTTCCTGAAGTCCCCCACGCACCATGCACAGCAGGATCATCAGTAGCTGAGAGCTCCTACAAGTGCTCTCTCTTGGTGCTGACAGTGAGGGGGTTGCCTGGATTCCCTGCAAGTTGCTTCTCCATCCTCCCTTCAAGGCAAGGAGCCATGGTTCTCCCTGACTCATGCAAAAAGCATCTGGCTGACCATTGCTGAGGAGAGAGGTGACAGACTGGTAGCCAAACAGAGCCGGGGGTAAAGTGTAGATCTGCATTAAAGACCCCAAGTTTTATGTTCTCTTCACCTACTTGATTAACATGACCATTGACATGAACAGTGCCTGCCTGAGCTGTGTTGTGCGAGGCTGGGGAGGTCCCAGGCCACTGGAAGGTGACCTATATTCAAGAAGGAAGGGCCTGGTGATAACAGTCTCTCTTCTGTGCCTGGTAAAATCATGGAGAAGTTTATTCTGGGAGTTATTGCAATAATGCTTGAGAGACAATGCAGTCATTAGTCATAGCCATCCACACATGTTTTGTACTCGTGACCAGATGAGGATGAATGAATTCACCTGCTGTGGTGTGGTGACTTGGGCCTTTGTAGGCATGAAACCATGAGGGCTTGGGACAGTATGGGCCGTTCAGACCATATTAAACTGTGTTCTTTGCCTACTGAGGAGAGAGACAAGGACACTTTGTGCATAATTGGACCTGGCACACAGCAGCACTGGGGGAAAAGCTTCACAGGTCTTTATTTGGAACAGGAAGTGGCCAGTGATGGACACAGTGCAGAGCCTGGATGGGTGTATTCTTCACTGGGTGAAAAACCGGCTGGATGGCTGGGTCACAGGTGACAGGGCAGAACCACTGCTGTCTTGCACAGACACTTGTGATGTCACTGGTGACTAATTAGCTGATTTGGTATGAATGAACACCTGGCTTTTGCAGTGTTTGACCGCCATACGTTATTGTTCGTTTTTCCAAGTCATGAACGTGGTCCAACAGGGACAGTTTGCCTACGCAGATTACACAGATTATCTTCTTACACAGATACTGTGTTCATGATCCCCACCTATTTTCCACCAGTAGTCAGCTGGAAGACAATATTACCTGCAGGACATCCCAGCACTTATCACAACAATAAAATTCCAATTTTATTTGGAATGAAAAGGGTGTACTCCTTTGAGGACCTGTGTGCTGTGAGGGGTGGAGCAATAAAACCAATAAGGGCACTGAAGCAAAGACAGAGGAGAAGGTTATGAGACAGCTGGACATTTTTATGGAGAAAAGTAGAATTAAAGGATATGGTGATTAATCAGATAGGTGGGGCTGAGACCCCCAGAAACCATAGAGGCAGATGAGAGGTAAGATAGCTTTTTCTTGTTTAGTAGTTCCCTAGTTCCTTTTTAATACCTGAGAGAAAATGTTCCTCATGGGAAACTATTTTACACAACTTCTTGGAGGAGCCTGAGATGGCCAGAGCTTTGGCTCATAGGTGTGGGCGTGGCTGATGTTAGAAATACCTCACTGTCCTGTCCCATCGCTTGTCCAAGAGTGTGGCACCATTGCTGTGTCTTTGGGCTGTGGGATGCTGACTTGGCAATTGAAAAGTCATCTTTTTGCTTTTTTCTCCACTCATCAGCATCCTTAGGTGACCCAGGCTTCCTTCCTCACTCCAGCCCCTCCTGTACCTTAATATGTACGTGAAAACACACAGCAGCAATTTGAAAGTAATGTTGAAAATCAAGAGCGATGCTTTTGGCTTTTCATAAGGATTTAGAATATTTGACCTATTTTCCTCTGTTATGGTTTAACCCAGCCAGGAACTCAGCACCACTCAGCTGCTCTGTCACTCCCCCCATGTGGGATGGGGGAGAGAATCAGAAGGGTGAAAATGAGAAAACTCATGGGTTAAGGCAAAGACAGCTTCATAGGAAAAGCAAAATCTGTGTGTGAAAACAGAGCAAAACAAGGAATCATTCACCACTTCCCATGGGCAGGCAAGTCTTCAGCCATCCCCAGGAAAGCAGGGCTACATCCCATGTAATGGCGACCTGGGAAGACAAACACCATCACCTGCTATGTCCCCCACTTCTTCCTTCTTTCCCCAGCATGACACCTGATGGTCTGGGATATCCCTTGGGTCATTTGGGGTCAGCTGTCCTGGCTGTGTCCCCTCCCAACTCCTTGTGCACCCCCAGTCCCCTCTCTGGTGGGGTCGGTGAGGAGCAGCAAAGGCCTTGCCTCTGTGTGAGCACTGCTCAGCAGTAGTGAAACCATCCCTGTGTTATCAACACTTTTTCCAGCACGAATCCAAAACATAGCCCCATACCAGCTACTATGAAGAAAATTAACTCTACCCCAGCCAAAACCGGCATATCCTCCCACTAGGTTACTTCTCTCCTTTTAATAAATCAAATAAAACTGTAGGAGCACCACATTTCATCTTGTCTGAACTGTTATATTTAATCTTCTGAGTGGGTGGGGTTGGTTTGTGTGGAGGGGAACGGCTCAGAGCCTGAAAACATGAGAGATGACTCTTTTAAGCTTTTCTGATTTCACGGAAAGTTGCCAGATAGCATTTTAATTAGGACCTATCAAAACCAATCAAGAAGAGAAGAAGGTTTGTCAAGTTGTTAGCAGCCGCTAAGCTTTTTAGAGTTTGTAAGATGGGGTTTTTTTGCCTTGTGCACAAATTTATTCATCCTAACAATTTTACAGCTGTGCTCCCTTGCTTACAGCACATCTCTCTGCATGAGGAACCTCTTCTATCATCTTTGCTGCTAGCTCCATTGGTAATTTTCCTGCTGGGATGGGCAGGAGCACTCAGGCATTGCCAAGGTAGAGATTAGATTTTCACTTTGCACTTTGGGATTTTTTCTTCCTGGTGCTAAAAACATTTTCCTTCTGTGTTGATAATGCCATTATTTCTGTTTCGTCTGCAAAGTAAGTTGGGAACTCAAGGATCCTCAGTATTCACTTATATAAAACATAAGCATGATTAATAATCATATTATATAGCCTGCTAGGGAAAAAAGGGGAAAGCAGCACAATCTTAAAAGGGAAATTAGAACATTTTCTTTTGCAGATTTTAGTGGAAAAGGTTTTTTCCACCCATTTGTAATTCCACAATGTGGTTCACATTATCTCTGGAATTCTTTGCTCTGTTTGTTGTGTTTTCAGAGATTTCCGTCAATAGGGAGTGAGTCAAATATTGAAAGTTAGGATCATCTTGAAGTGTTTTGCTGGATCAGAGATTTCATTATCGAGATGGTCACAACCATCTCTGACATCCGGGAATATTTCTTGTTCAAAAACACAGTTTAAAATAAAATTGTTCATTTTCATGTCTAATATGGCCACTGAAGGAAAATATATGACAGCTGGAGGCTGTAAAAACAGGGTAGGATCACTGAACACATCTGGAAATACTTTAATTACTGCACATTCAACTTTGAACTATTTGGTTCCTATGTAAACACAAGACTAGTAATTAAAGTACAAGACTTAACTCATGTGGATTGCCATCTTTTAACTACTGGTTTGGAGAAGGGAGGGGAAGGAGAAGGGGTAATTTTACCTTTGTAGATCTGAAGGCCAAAAGGACCATTAGATGTGACCAGCTGTATAACAGACTGGTGAATTCCACCTCATTGCTCCTCTTTTGAGGCCAAACCCTTGAGTCAACCATAGCATATTTTCCTGAAAGACAGTTAATCTTGATAGAAGAACATCAAGAAATGATGCTACACCTGGCACAGTGGAGGGAGTACTTGTTAAATGAGAAATGAGTTTTAAGAAAGCATAAAGTTAATTAAAAGCTTTGGAAGTCCTTTTTTTGAAATGATCTAAGGGTGTATGACATTTAAATTTGATTTGCAATAAATAAAATAAGTTACGAAGAACCATAGTTTTATCTGTAATTAATTATCTATTTAACTTAAGATGTGTTAATAAAAAAATAATGGAGGCCTAAAGGATATGCAATCAAAAATCAGTCAACTTGGTAAATTATTCTGAGGAATTGCTTCAAATAAGATTAAATTTGCTGACTTGCCATGAAACTTTGCACAGTTTGCTCAAGATGATAAATTAACCACGCTGTAAAACTGCTTTAAATATCTTTTTACTGCATGGAGACGAGTGGGGTTTTTTACACAGTATCAGGGAGGGCCTCATCTGCTGGTCACCCTTTTGGGTTAGCAAGTTTTTTCTGTCTGTGTGAAGGCACAGTGCATACCTCAGCCTTCTGCAGATGACTGCTGCACTCTGTGAAACCAGTGCCAAACTGCAAGGTGATGTTACTGCAAAGCATTGCCTTGCCTGTCTTGAAATGCTGCACACCTTGGCTCTTCTGGATTTGCTTCTGTGGTCAAAGGATATCTCTCTGCTGAGCTGGTGGAAGCTGCATGAGATGCCCTCATCAGGATACTCATGACCAAGCTTGACTGAAGGCAAACTCAAGGTGGGCAAAGCCAAACTGGCATGCTACACAAAAAACCAGCAAAACCTTTGTGAGTCAGTTTGTCCTTGGAAAGCCAGGACTCAGCAAGCCCAGGAGCCTGTCTTGATGTCCCAACTCTGCTCTGTGTTGCCACTAGAGGTGGGAAGACCTGTAAAAAAACCCTGAGTTTCGCAGTTTCTTCTCTGCCTGCTTTTTTTTTTTTTTTCCTTCTGGGGTCTAGTGTAGAAAAACTTTAAAATTTGGGGAAGTGCAGAAAATGCACTTTATATGAAATACAGCCTTCAGAATAAAACCTGGACATTTTTAGAGCAGGTATTATATTATTGCTACTGCACTTCTACCTTTTACTAATAAATATTCCCAATGATATCAATATATATCAAATTGTATAATGTTAATAGCAATGATTTCCACAGTTTTTACACTTTACTACTTGTACTTCACAGTGCTTTGTTGTACTGAATTATAGTGAATATGTATAACAATGCCTTTTCTCCCAATCTTTCCTCCTGAATGATGAAGATTTTCTTCTCCATCTGCAAGACAATATGAGAGGATGTAACCTTTTGGGTTTTTTTGCAAGTCAACAATATTGATGCTTTTTATTTTCAAGTCTGTAATTTCCCTACCTATTTTATCAGTATTTATAAAGATAAAACATATGCAGGCACTTTAGTATGCAGCACTATTGTGTGGAGTGCATTTGTCACCATTGCTAAGTAAAGAATTTAATAGCACCACCAAAATGTTTATGTAGCATATAATGATAAAGAATATATTGTTTATTAGATATTAAAAAAGATTGGTTTCAATAAGGTAAGTAACACTACAGATCTATTTATCTGAAATTTCGGTGGAATGTTTAAGAAAGAAATTAATGGATATCTGGAATTTAAAATCTTTTTCAAATTTCCTGCTTTCAAAGGCTAAAAAACTGAGCAACGATTTGCCACAAGGTGATGTAAATCACTGGGAGGTAAGTGTAGGCTATAGCTAAGAGAAAAAGGGGCATTAGAGAAAGGGCTAAAATACAAACTGCACTGGGCTGCAAAAGAAGCAAATGGGAGTTGCAGAAGACACAAACAACAGGAGACATTCAGTGATGCCCATGGGTAGATCTCTCTTTGCAGCTGCCAAGACTTTACCTTTCAGGGCCTAATCTCACACAACAGATTTTCTCAAAGGGAAAACATGGGACTGCTGTGGAATTCCAGCCTCTCCCTCCAGATTCCTGGGGTGGCAGATTCACCTGAACATCAGTGTTACCAGGAAAGGGTTTTCATATTGCAGTGTGTCATCGTGTATCCCATGGCTGGAGAGCAGAGGTTTTTGCAGCTCCTCTTGTATTGTGGCTCGTGTGTCTCAAGGTCTCTCTGGCTTGTGTGGTACAAAATTGTTGTAGAAGTGTAGGATTGGAAAGTGATGCACTCAGAAAAAAAACCCCAGTCCTAATTGTACCCCTACAAAGAGGCTCTGAGCTGACTGTCACCTCTCATAGCTGAGATTGTAATAGAAGTTTCTAAAGAAAGCAGCACCTCGATGCACAAGCACTGTCAAAAAATCTTGATCCAGATTGCATCTTAGGAACTGTTAGGAAAACAATACAGATCAAACCAGAAGATACCATCATGCTGTTGTAGAAAACCCTTGAAAAGATCTTGTGCAGTTCTGCTTCCCTTGTCTCAAAACTGATTTACTAGAAGTGGGAATGGCAGAAAGGAGAATAGCATGGATAATGAAAGTTATGGCTTGGTTTCTGTACGAACAACTGAGGAGACAGGAGTCTATAAAATCATGAGTGACAAGGAGAAGCTAAACAGGGAATAGCTAATTGTGGTTTCCAATGCGAGAATCATTACATTGGAATGATGGGAGTATTTTACTGCTGAAAATGAAATTAAAAGGAGCCGTGTTCCCAAGATGTAAAAGGCTTTATTTCTTTCCACAGCAAGGAGGTGAAGTGCTGAAGTGCTTGCCACAGAATATTGCTGGTCCAAAAATTTGGAGTTAAAAAGGGTGTGGTCCAGCTAGACCTTTGGTCTGCCCTGACAAGGCATTTCTTTTGTGAACTTGGAATTTGGTGAAAAATTCTTATGTACTGGACTAACAGAACTTGAATTTATCTGTGCAAGAGTCTCTGGTACTGCGGCTTTTGATGAGAAATTTTATGGATTGAGTCAAAGCTTGTTGCAAAAACCTGACCCTCGTTACCATATATCCATGGCACTAAAGGGACCAACTGCTGTCACTCCTGTAATAGAGGTTGAAATTGCAATGCCAGTTGTAGCATTTGAAGTAGAGAACAAACCAAGAAAACCACTACTGATAGCAGATATACTCCTGAGAGTATTTCATGAGGCTCTACTTGAAAATGATACAGCAAACAGGATAATACATGCATGTTTGACCAAAAAGAATTACCCAGTTTCAAAACCAACATGGAATAAATTTACAGAAGCTGCAGCTGAGTGTGACACATCACCAGAAGCCACCATGGCTGTGATTGTGCACCAGCCAGGGAATCACACACATAACCAATACTTCCAGCTGAAGCGTTGTGGCAATTCATGGCAAGTTATCTGAAGGCAACCACATTGGCTTCAGAGGTGCTGTGTTATTTGAAATGCTTCAGAAAAATACAGGAAGGATAGGTGGACATAGCTCAAAGAGCCTAAAGAAGTGTATAAAAAGAACTATTCAGGGCACAAAATGCAAAGTGGACAGAGAAGATCTCGAAATGTGTGAAATGTGCTGAAAACTGCAACAAAACAAAAACTAGTGCTAATAAATCAGGACCACATGTACATGACACAAGAGTGATTATTTCTCAGCTTTAGTGTACTCATCCTAACACTAATTGCTTTAGTGGAAAAACTAGCACCAAATCCATCATCAGTCATGTTAGTCTGATATTTGCCAGATGTAGGATCCCTGCAATAATTAAAAGCAAAAATAACCTGCTGGTTCAGTAGACAAGACTTCAAACAATTTGTAGTTGCTCATGGGTTTGAGTTTCTCCCTGACTAAAGCCATACAAAAAACGTGGTGGGGGATATCAGCAAAGGTAGATGTCTGCACAGAGGACCCCAAAATCTGGTGAGTAGGACCCAGGAATTCAAGACCTGCAGCTGGTGTACACATTGTTACCGCAGAGGATCAGAGAGATACAAACTCTGGAGAAGATTTGTAGAAGAATCAGAGTGGACTTGCAAGCTATTCTGAGTAAGAGGAATAGGGTTATGAAACCTGTCAAAATAGCCCTAAAAGTAAAGGAAAAACTGAGAATGTTGCAGAGCTGTAAAAGAATGAGCAGAGGGACAGAGATGGATGAGCCTTTTAGAAGAGCAGCCAGTACACACAGTGCTTCTGGGAGCTCCTGAGAGACCTACTGAGTGCTGTTAAAACAGTTAAAGTGGAGCTGAATGTGTGGGTTTTTTTCTAAGTGCCGTAATACAAATTGCAATGTGAGCTAATTTACGGCTGAAAATCAGGGAGTTCTGTTATGAGGATATTGATTTCCAGAACGAGAGACAAGGTGATACTGACCAGAGATGCCCAAAAAGGAACCGGCAGGCTTCTGGAGTCAGTTAAATGTCACTACTATAACCTGACTTTTCCACTGTATGTTCAGCTCAGGCTGCCTTCCTGATGGGAGCCTGAGCCAGTGTCTTGATTCTTCTTCCATGAAAACCATGGCCAAAACCTTTCCCTTTGAGCATCCTGGGCTGGTGACAGAGCAGGACACGGTCTCTGGCTTCCTGTCTTCTGTTTGCAAGTCATGTAACCTGACTTTGAGTGTCCCAAGTCGAAGTGTTGCCAGTTGTTTTACCTTTACGATCAGAGGACAGAAATAGGCTTCTCCCGTGGTCTCCCCCTGCATCTTTCTGCCATGGCTTGATGCTGAGCTACATGGGGACTAGAAAACTTCCCAGGAATTCATGTTGGAGCCAGACATAACATGGCAGAATGATATGGACAAGGTGAGGCCCACAAGACACAAATCATGAATTCTCGAAATAGGGTAATTACTTGTTAAGTGGGGTGAGCTCAGCCTGTCTGAGATCCACCATCTGTGGATCTTCACTTACCTACAGCTATAGGTGGCAAGATGCTCAGGTGTTACTCACCTCCTTGCTATTCACCCCTGGACAATATGTTGTTCAAATGAAATACACACACATCCTTCAAGGAAAAAGCCTGAGTATCCTCATCTCTTCACCTTCCTACCCCAAATTACTGTTGGACGGTTCAGCACACTCTGTGCACTGTTAGATCTGCATGGGTTACCTGGTTTCAGCACCATCAATATTCAGTCCATCAATGTGCAAATCCTACTCTGGGAGATAAATATCCATAAAACGTTTTGCTGAAACTCCCAACCAAAAGAAGGGCAGATGATGCTCCTAGCTGAACTGTGCAGACGATTGGAAGTAAGAGCTTCTGAAATAGCTTCTTGATTGAGAATATGTGTCTCATTAATCTTTTAAACAGAACAGTGTGAGCTGAGCACAAAAAGATAATGGAGCCCCCAAGAGCATCCTTTGTCCTGCCCTTAGGACAAGGGTAGCAGTGCTTGGGCCTGATTAAAAAGTCATTTAGGTGAAGATGGTATTCTCTGGAGGTGTTTAAAATACCACAGGCTATGTTCACTGAGGGACATAACTGCCCTGCAGGTACTGGATCCAAAATGGAGATCCTCCTCCTGCCCTGCTGGCTGCTTCTCTTTCTGCAGGTAGCCGTGTTCTTCACAAACTTATTTTTTGCCACTTAACCTTCCCTAACACCCCAGATCTGTCCCTGGCCTAAAGCTCTCCGGTATTACAGGTAATGAGCATGAGCTGGGGCTCAGCGATGATGTGGACCTCGTCTATCTGGCTTGTGCTGGTTTTGCTCCACACTGAGCAGGGCTGAAGGAGTAGAGGATCCCTACCTCCACTATGTGGTACTTGAGGCACCTCTCCAGAAGGAGAAAGACTTACGTGATTCCTGTAGAAGCAAGTTTTGCATTTGGGTTCATGGTTGTCACCATCCATTGTCCCAGGGTTAGTGGTCTCAGCGTTTCTCTCTGAGCTTTTTTGATGAGGGGCATCATATCCTATGGCCTGAGCAAAAATGCTGATTATTCTGCAGTCCTGCACTGAGGGAGCTCCCAGTGAGAGAAGGAGCTCAGAGCTCTGGGCTCTGCTTCAGTGAACATTTCACTTTTGCATAGGGTTGTCTTTACAGCCAAGACTCCAACCAGGTCAGCCCTCTTGAGACGATTCTGTATTCTTTGTAACTCCTGGCTTCCTGTGTTTCAGCTGTTGCAGTCATTTTTTTCACCAGGTGAATCAGGAGAAGTAAGATTATCCACTGCTACAAAACATCCAAAACACAGGTGTCTGGAATAGCCATGGGGGCACCCAGATTTGGACTGAGGCAGAGTAGAAGCTGGGTTACCCACAGCTTGGATGAGTACTACCACAGCTGTGTCACAGCTGTGAGAGGGACACAGCAGCATCCCAGACTGTAAATGCAAGCAGGGCTTGGCTGTGGTCCTGAGAATGCTTAACTCCTTGGTGTAGGTAATGCATTAAAGGTGTTTGGTGGTTTTTTACTCCCTTCTCACCCTGTTACAAGGCCAGGAGCATTTTTGAATCACTTGCTCATCTCATGAATATATAAGACTTTCCTTTGACTGTAACCTCCAGTGGAGGCACTGCCAATGGCTCACAGGAGTCTTGGCAAACCAGAAGA
This sequence comes from Corvus hawaiiensis, assembly GCF_020740725.1. Taxonomy (NCBI): domain Eukaryota; kingdom Metazoa; phylum Chordata; class Aves; order Passeriformes; family Corvidae; genus Corvus; species Corvus hawaiiensis. Next base: position 34,613,614 of record NC_063214.1, read on the forward strand.
TTTGCTTTTCATTACCCTTTGTACCAGTGATTCATGTTATCTTTGGCTGGCTGGTTCATTGATGTTCTTCCATTTCCTCAGGTCCTTGAACTCTGTAGCCCAAATGTGGTATATACATGAAATTATTAACTGCTGTGGTTGCTTCTCCTTCACACAAATTCAGACATAAACACTTCACAAATTAGAGAAAGCAAAGCCAGGTTAGAAGAATAGCTGAAGCTTTTCCTCTCTTATTTTTTTGAAGTGTGGTTTAGCAAAATCAATTCTTATCTCTTTTAAAAAATTATGCCAGTAGCAAAGTCCTTCTGAACTTTAATGACTATTTCCCAGATATGACTGGGAAACTCCTGCTATTTTCAGTTGAATAGGGAGTTTTACAGAAGGTTTTTGTGAAAATAGATGAAATATTCTGATCATAAACAGCAAGTGATAAAATAAGGATCTTCTAAACCAGACTGAAAACTGACTGCTCTGCAGTGCAGCCAAGAGGCTAATGTTTGATGAAGGTTGCCTGCAGTGCAAGTCTGCTGGGCTATCATTTCTTAAATCATAGTGGTTTGCTCAATTTTCTTTTGAGGGAAGAGAGGGGAATGTGTAAAATTAATGTCAGCAGATCCCTAGTTTCTACCAGCAGAATGGGTTGTAAAGTGCATCTTTGCCATTCTCCATCTTCCCTCTGGAGATGGAGGATATTCTTCTCCCTTTATTGGTTTTCTGGAAAACCAGTTTATTTTGCAATTCATCACCAGTTTTGGGGTTTTTTGCTCTTCCTTTTGTTTTTATCACCCTGTGATGTCACAGTGCAAAAAAATAACATCATCTCTTCGAGGCACTGTGGGGAAAATCTCAGTGGCCCATGGGTATTTGTACATATAAACTTTGCCATTCTTCAGGGCTCTGCTCGTTACCGCTGTGAGGCATTTGACCCAACACAATTTACTTCTTAAAATGGCCTCTTACAGTAATTCAGCCCCTAACATGGCTCTGAATTTGCCAGTGGCATCAATTACAGATTGGGTCAGACTTCCAGTTCATTGTCCCTTTGTGAGCCCTGAAGGAACCCAGGGGCAGCTGGACAGTGTGATGTTCCCTGGTAGATAAATTTAAGTGTGATGGAAGACCTGGATTCAAGTTATACTGCAGCACAGAGAGATGAGCTTGAATGGAAAGGAGGAAAGCAGTGACCAGACTGAAATGCCGGATCAAATCCTGCAGGTGAAGAGGATTTACACCCCCGGAGGATTTACATCCACTGTGGGCACAACCCAACCCAGGTGCAGTAGTGTGTGCTTGTGCATCAGAGTCAAGACATCATCTGTGCTCCTTGGGTGTGTCTCCACTCATTTCAGTGGGGTTTAGATCATCATGGATTTAAAACTTCATCTTTTCCACTTCTGATAAAGCTGACCTGTAGGCTCTTAATGTGCTCCTTGGGGAAGGTATCTTCCTTCCCCTTCTGTTTTCATTCATGCCCTTTCCAGCATTCTGCCCTACTCCTTTTCCCCAGGCTGGGAATGTCAGTGTGCAGGGGAAGGGAAGCTTGGGACACTTCAGCTGAATTTGACTGAAACTTGCCAGATTCAGAAAGAGCATTCATAGACCTTTCTCACTCAAGCCACAGTCAGTGGAACAATTTTTAAAACTCTCAGATTTCTTATGTTTTACTATTTTTTAACCAGTTGGAAAGCCACTTACGCTTTGGGAATTCTCATCAGCAATTTCAAATGCTGTAAAAAAATTGTAAAAAAAAAAAAGGCCTGCAACTTTTGGGGGATGTTCTCCTCCTTCTGTACATCCTGTTGCCTTTAGATCTGTGTTCCCAACCCTACCTTGAAGAAGAATCTCAGCACCAGTTTAATGCCATTGAAAAGACCTTGATACTGGATGAAAGTCATACTCAGGAAGGGGTCATAAAGGCAAGGAGAGGGACTGCAACTTGATCTTCTACAGTTCATCTTTCATCATCATTCTTTTGTAAAAGCCTCATTTCAAAGGGTCATAGAATGCTTTGGGTTGGAGGGGACCTTAAAGACCATCTCATTCCAACCCCACTACCACAGGCAGGGGCACCTTCCACGAGACCAGACTGCGCCCAAGCCAGTTTGACAATAAAACCCAGCATAATGGGATTTGAAATGCCACTGTAATAACAGCAACAACATAATTGCTTTGTTTATCATAAAGTTCCTTTTAGCTAGTTTTATTAAGGCTCTTGGGCTTAGATGCTGATAAATTAACATAAATTGCCATCTTATTAATGGCTCCCATTTTAATCTTACTTGTGATGAGAAAAATTGGGGTGAAAAGTCTCAGCAGAAGTTGCATTTTCTGGCAGGTTGTTTTTATTATTATTATTATTATTATTGTTGTTGTTGTTGTTATTGTTGTGTAGGTTAGTTTTTATTATTGTGTGGTTTGTTTTTATTATTGTGTGATTCATTTTTGGTTTTTTTTTTTTGTTTTTTTGGTTTTTTTTGTTCTAATTGTAATTAACTAACAGTTGAGAAAGTCAGCCTTGCTGCATCACCTGCAATTGCTGGGGTCCAAGCTGCAGCTGTAATTTAGAGGGCTTGAATAATCACATAATTACTCTGCAGTGATTACAGGAGGCTTGCATGGTCAGTGGATAAGAGAGATTAAATGGCAGTGGGGAAAAAAGAGGCAGACATATGTTGCTAGTTAAGTTAACCGCTTTATATTAATCCTGGCCTGCCCAGGGAAAGTGCCCCACTCCTGCCAGAGGATGGGATGCACAAAACCTTTGCCCAGACTGTGGGGAGTATAAAGGCCTGGTGCCCTGGCTCCATTGAGTGGAAAGATTAATTTTCATAGAGGTAAATAGGAAGTAGGAAGATTAACTCTTGGAGGTAATCTGCTTTTCTTTACTGTGACATTGCTTACATGACAGTCTTGCATGCATTTTCCTTGAGATGGCAACCTGAACTTCATGGGTTGCAGTAGGAATTGAGTCACACACATCTGGAGCAAGGTCTGGCACGGCATTTGGCCCAACAATGCCTGGAGATGTGCCTGGGAGACAAGTAGTCTTATAACCAAATTATGTTGCTCTTCTTTATTATAACAGGATATTTTAAATCAGCTCTGAATGCTTGACAAGGCAGTTTGGAGGGGCTTAAGTCAGGTGGTGTTTTTCCCAGGTTATTTGCCATGCAAAGGGAAGAAACATGATTTTATGTCTGTTGCTGATTCTCCATTAAAAGCAAGTCTTAAAATCACAGTTGTTTTTTTTTTTAGTGAAAAAAGGAGACTGGTGAGATTGTAATGGGATGCTGCAGCCCTCCTTTTCATATAAGAAACTATTAAGAATCTTTGTTCCCACCTCAGCTGGGCAAATGGGACCAGCAAAGTAAGGAGCAATGTGGGATCACTGTTCCCCTTTACTAGCCCTGGGGCTTGCCCACAGGTCTGGCCCTGCACAGAAACATATGTCTGAATTTAACAGAATTGTGTGGCAAGATGAAGTTCAAGGTGGTCATGGGCTTCACAAGGCATTTATGGGCACAACCTTGGAGCTGTGTTCCCCAGGCATCCCTGGGTGCTGCAGGGTGACACAGAATAAAATAGAATATTTCAGTCGGAAGGGACCTACAGGAATCCTCTAAATCCATCTATCTGACCACTTAGGGCTGACCAAGTTAAAGTATGCTATTAAGGGCATAGTTTAAAGGCCTCTTAAACACTGAGGGGAACATCTGGAGGAAACCTTAGACATGAAGCATCCCATCCCTGCTTCCATCCCTGTCCTCGCTTCTCTGCTTGTGGTATGATTTTCAGGAGGGCAAGTCCACTCAAAGAAGTGTCCAGAAGAGCTGCCATCAGGGATGACCTGGAAAAGCTGAAGACATCTGTGCCTGAGGACAGGACTTAGCTGAGAGTAGGATATTCCAGACTCTGAGCAGAGGTGACCACTGGAGATGTTGGCAAAGACCACGTTTCCCAGGGGGTTTGCTTGCTTTGTTCCCCTAAAAGTTTAGGGAAAAAAGGCTTCCAATGAGATGCAAAACCTGCTTTAAAATAGTGCTGGATGGGGTCCCTCGGTGGGGAAGGGAGACTGTCTGAAATCTGCTTCCCAAACACTGCTGTGTTATCAGTTGCACAGGTGCAGTGTACATGAGGGTAATGAAGACAGGATAGGAGGGGATTAGTAGGACATTGCAAACAAGTTTGTGCTAAGTGGCTTAGGGTTCATCCTGTCCTGCTTCTAAATACTGACTTCTGCTGCTTTCACCTTCCAAAACACATAAACCATTGATTTTGATTAGTAAATGAATTTATACAGATAAGCTTCAGCCATCTGTTAACAGCAAGATGTGCCCCACTGCCTTGTCTTTGACATTCAGAACTGAACTCGTGGCATTTTGGTGCAGGGCGTCCATGCTGACGTTCATCTGAACTGCCGAACACAGCCCCATCCATGCTATGAGAGTGTGTAGCGCATTTACCCCCTCTGAAAATCAGTCCTAAGTCCTAGAACTCAATCTTGTGAGCCTTGACAACCAACATGGCATTACAGTGCAGAAGAAGATGGAGAGTGCTGAAGAGCCCCTTAGTTCCCATCTCCCTGTCTCTCCTTCTGCCGCCATTTAGGTCTGGAGTAACTGAAAATAGAGAAATAACTATATATAGCTATTCCAGAAGAACAGAAGATGTAACTAACAACAGAAGTCAATTAATGCTCCTCTGACACAGTTCACATGGAGGAAACAGCTTTTCTTCAGGATGAGTCAGGTTCTTGGCTTTGGCTTTCACTCAGTTTCTTACCACTGTTTTCAATGAGAAGGGGCAGTTGCATCACATCTAATATTTAACTGGAAGCTTGAAAATATTCCTAAACTCTATGTCACCCTTCTGCATAGCCTGGGCCCTGCTTGATTTGATTATCCAAATCTACCAAAACTCTCAGCCACAGAGTAGATTCAGAAGCAATTTAAGAGATCATTACCTCTAATTTGTTTTTAATTCCTCTGTCTGAAACCCAGAAAGCTGCTAGCAGTTTCAGAGTGATTATGGGGGGTTTGCTCCTGGTAAGTAAAACTCCTTGGAAGGAGGCAGAAACTCCTTTGCAGGATGTGGGGGGGACATTCCGTGCTATCACTTCCAGGTTGGCTCCTTGCAGCATCCCATTCAGGTTCTGCCTGAGCAAGAGAGTCTGGCAGCAGCCAACAGCCTACAAGTGAGCAGCCAAGGCTTTTCCCCACTTTATTAGGACACTTGGGGCCTGTGAGTTTTTCTGTCCTTTCCGTTAAGGGATCTGACTGCTTTTGACATGACGTAGGCTTTTGCCACCTTCGTGTCCCACGTGTGGTAAGTCCGTGTGCCTGTGACATGGGAGGGAGGAGTCTACTTGACTAAACCTTCCTCTTCTGGTCTTGAACTCGGGTTGCTTCCCTTTAATATTTGTTCGTGTGCAGAGCAGGGGACTTTTTTCCTGCACTAAACCAATACCTTTATGCTCCTAAACATATCAGCACCCAGCCTGCCCTCTGCCAAGGGTAACGCCACCATCCCCAGACCCAAAACTTGTCCTTCGCATAAGACCATGGCAAGAGCAACCAGACTGGTCCCATCCCCATAAACAACAACTGCAATCAATCCCTACTCCCACACAAAGCTGTTCTGATCCATGTAGACGGAGTCAGAACACCCAGAAGATGCCACAAGCTGTGTAGTCACAGCAGGTAGTGGGGCGGCTCTCTCATCTCTTGCCTCTCACAGACCACTGCTCACCCAGCAGAATCTGTCAGACTCTCGGGATGCACCTCTGTAGTGCCACGGGGTGGCTCCAGTAGAAGGGACAGAGCAGATGTCACTGATTGTGGGCTGGTGGAGCCAGAACGGGAGGAAACATTGTTGCAATAAAAGAGCAGAAGCTGCAATAAATGGCGAAACGTGTGGCTTTCCCCATAAAAAGCTGCGTTCCCCAGTTCCCTCTATCACTATTTCAGGTGCTAAGAGGCACATCCACCCTCTCCACTCCACACCTGCATGTTTAAACTTCAACTTGTTAGAAAACCTCTCCACTCTCCATAAAAGCTGCAGACGGTGGCATCAGTTCATGTTCCCTGTGAGGTGATTATTTCTGGGTTAAAATATCAAATCCAGTTCCATCTCTGGTGGATGCCCTGGCGTCAGGGCTGCCCACTCCAGGAGGTGGCAGCCTCGCACAGCGCAGGGCTCTCATGTGCTCGCCTGATCCCACCCAGCTATTCGGAAAGGGCATAAAATATTTATCTGCAGATATATTTGGATCTGATTCCCCACCACCACCTCTTTGTATCTGAACAATCTCTTTCTACCCTTGCCGGCACAGCAGTTTTTCAGAAAAATGAGACTTTGTAGTCTTGTCTACGTTTGGACTTAAGCAGGGTTGTGGAGGGTTTTTTTGTTGTTTGTTTGTTTGAGGGGTTTGGTTTGGGTTTTTTTGTTGCACAGTGGAAAAAAAAATAAACAAAATTTCACCTAAAGGCTTTAAAGCTAATCTGAGGTTTCTGGTACATAGAAATCATTAAAATCCAGCATGTTTTACAACAGAAAAGGTGAAGTGAATTTGCAGAGTGTGTATTTTTCCCTTCCCCGTGCTCATATTAAAGCTTGCTCATAATATTGAATGAGTCTTTGGCCAGAGACGTGCTGAGCCTTGCGCCTGTTGATCAACAGGGATTAAAATAAGACACCTGGGACTGCTCAAGCCGAGGTAATGAAACAGGAATCTGAGGGCTCTGGAGAGCAATTTGGGAAGTTTCGTTTCTTATTGCTGTGGCTGGGGCAGGCTTTTCCCCAAATTTAGTATTCTGTCTGGGAGAATATAAAATAATGAGACTCCTGCTGCTTCCTAGGGGAGACCCTTGAATTGCCTTGGAGATATCACTGTCAGCCCGAGTTTTTTTCCTGTCTCAAGCTGACTTGAAAAAAGGAGCAAAGAAGAAAGCAGGGGGAACATGAGCCTGTTTTGATGCTTTCTGGTGGTCAAAAATTACTTTTATCATTTACTTTTTTTTTTTTTTTTTTTTTTTTTTTTTTTTTTTTTTTTTTTTTGTGGGAGGAAGTTGTTTGTTGATTCATTTTATGTAAGAAACACCAAGGTTAGGGAGTCCACTATTGAAAACATTTCGGAAAATGAGAGGAGCAGGGTATTGGTCACAGTGGGCTCTCAAGGCCTCTGCAATCAATGGGGAAGGGATGCTATGAGGCTGAAAAAACACAGGGTGTTTCACTGCTGTCCATTGAAAGGATCAAAAGCTGTCACAGTAAAAAAAGAGAGAGCAACTGCTGGAGCAGTCAGGGCAGGAGAATCTGGCTGTGAGATGTGGGCTGTACAACAGGCTGGCTTTAGGGCATGAGGAATGCAAACACCAAGGAGTTCCACCAACATATTCCTTGCAATTCAGGAGGAGGAAAACCAGAGTGCCCCATGCAGAGGCCTGGAAAAAGCTGCTAAGAAAGAGTGAGTGAATAAAGAGAGATCCATTGCTGCTTGAGCTTGCTTTTAGCAGCTCTAAAGCTGCCCTGATGCTGAACATGGACCTGTTGTATCTCTGATGTTGCCCCTTGGGCTCTCACCGCCAGCTGCAATCACCAATGGGTCCCCAGGAAAGCCATTATTCCACACATTTATGGCACGTTGGGGGCTGCTCTGCAGCGCAGAGCTCTGGCTGGCTGCAGCTGGGCTTGCAGACAAGGTGGGAAGGGCAGATGTGCCACTACAGTGGCTTTTTTTCTGGGGCCATGTGTGCAAATTACACCTGCCACACAGCCACCCCAGCTCTGAGGAATAAATGTGAGAAGTATAGCAACCATCCCTGTTAGCAAGTTAAGGGAAACGGGGAGCTGGGTGAATCATAGAATGGTTTGGGTTGGAAAAGGCCTTTAAAGGTCAAATAGCCCAACTGCCTGCAATGAGCAAGGCCACTTTCTGCTGGATCAGGTTGTTCAAAGCCCTATCCAGCCTAGTGTTGAACACTTCCAGGGATGGGGCATCCACCATATCTCTTGGTGACCTGCGCCAAAGTTTTATCACCCACATCATAAAAAATTTCTTCCTTAAAATAGTGGCTCAACTCATTGCATAATTCACTTCCAGTCATTTGAGTGGTGGTGCCTGGACACTGAAGGTTCAAGCACTTGGAGCTGCAGCTGCAGGAAGTGGCACCCAAACGTGGCTGCTGTTGGTAAGCTGGCCCCTGAGATTTGGGGTGGGAGAAAGTGTGCTGGGGGCACTGAGCAGCTGTGGGACACCAGAAATAAGCAGTGGCTTCAAAGGCGTTTAGGAGGTTGGATCACAGTAGCCACAGGGCTGAGCCAACAGAGGATGAGAAAAGTTAAATGCAGAGTTTGCAAACTGTGCTGGGGATTCAGTGAAAGAAAATCCAAGGATAAATCTTCAGTGAGAGCTGCTTCCCAGTCTCTATCCCTCTGGATACAGGTGACCTAGTCCACTTCCATCCCATTCGGATGTAAAACTGGCTATGCAGCTTGTGGAGGGTGTCCCAGCCTTCTGCTGGGTATCTGTCTTTGTTAGGGCTGGTGCAGAGCTGGCATGTCTGTCATCACCCTGGACACTTTCTGAGCTGCTCTTTTGTTCACTGGAGCAAAAAACCAGGTCTCACGTGAGGGGCTGAGCAGCTGGGGCCACCACCTGAAAATAAAAGGCCACAGGGATAAAGGAGAAGTGGCGGATCCCCTTTTCACACAAAGGAGAGTAAACATATGGAATAGGTTACCATGGGAGGTGCCTGAAGCCATGCTATAAATAAGTTCAGGAGGCATGTCGACAGGCTGCTGGGGAAGAAACCACGGTGGGCAGAAAGGGATTCAGGATATTAGGATGGGGGTGAAGGGACCCAAAAGGGAAGCTTGTGATAAAGGGAAAATAAGATGGAGAAGCAGTCTGGTCTCTTCTTCTGGCTGTGCTGTGAGTCAGAGGAGAGAGCTGTTTCTGACCCATACGTCTGAACCAGCAGTGATTGGTCTGTTCAGCATAAGGAAGGTTTTGACCATAAAACTAGAGAATGTTGAAGAGAGTCAGCAGCATGGTGTAAGAAATTGGGTGTTATGTGCCTCTGCTCTAAAGGGTGGATGTGTGGGTTTGAGGGCTTGTATTGATTAGAAATACATCTGGAGGTGGGGGAAGTCTCCTGACAGCATCTTGCTGAGAGGAGAAAGGGTGAGGGTACAGGGGAAGGACCTTGGCTCCGCAGAGCACCTCAGCGAGGAGCAGTGGCAAAGTGCAGAGACCCCTCTGTAAAGCCCCCCAAGCAAAGAAGCATGAAGAGGTCAAGTTGTGATGGAGAGAGAGGAGCTGCACTGCAGTGGTGCCTGGGGCTGGTGGAGACATGGAGGTCCAGCACTGCTGTGAGAAAGAGCAGAAGCTACTTCTGCCTCAGCCCCCAATAACATTAATTTCTCAATGTCATCAACAGACATGGGGTGAAAGGGGTGGTGAATTCAAGTAAACTACTTGGGTGTAGTAGATGATTTTTGGTTGCCTTTGGCAAGCAGCTCTTTAGGAGCTAAAGTATGACCCAAGTCCACCAAAGCCATCAATCTCCAAGGTTTTATGGAATCTTTTCTGTGTAACAGACCTCTTTAATAACTCTGCGCTAGAAAATCCCAGCACTTAGAAAGAAAATGTGTCCTGAGCTTTGCAAAGGAAGATATTTCTAAAATTCTCACATGGGCAAGCATTCCCTGGCCAAACCGAATGAACATCCTATGCTGTGGTATTTGCAGATCCAGCCAAACTAATTTTATCAGCTATAGTAGCCACTTTTTTGGCTGCGATGGTGGGAAATGAGCTGGGAATCTCCAGAGTGAGAAGCCAAGGTTTGATAAACTGGAATTTTAAGTGATGTTAATAGTGGGTTGCACTTCCAGGGAATGCAGCTGATGGGTTTTAGGGGATTTCTGATGCTTATCCTGACAACAAACTCCTGATGTCTGCTCTGAGTTACTGGAGCCTGGCATCGTTCACAACAGAAAGGAGACATTAGAGCCCCTGAGTGGCTTTCTTTGAAAATCAAACTCTTCTGCTACCCAAGTGAAGACTAAAGACATCTGTGTGTCTTGCAAAGGTGACAGAGCATCTGTTCTGGGATTTGGGTTGGTACTTCCTTCCCCACTTGGGCCATAACAGGCCTTTCTGAGATTTCAGGCAAAAGTTTTGGGATGCTATTGCAAGTCCAATGGCTACAACCTGAGCAGTGTGACCTAAGGGGCAACGTGTCTGGTGAAAATTGCTGGTGAAAATCAAGGCATTGAAGGAACATTTACGGCAATCATAGAATCATAGAAGTATTTAGGCTGGAAAAGACTCTGTGATGATCAAGTCCATCCATTAACCCAGCAATGCCAGGACCATGTCCCTAAGTGCCACATTTACATGTCTTTTGAATATCTCCAGGGATGGTGACTCCACCACTGCCCTGGGCAGCCTGCTCCAATGCCTCTGGTACCTGTGAACGCTGAAATGCCTGGGCAAATATGTGTGGCTTCTGTGAGTCACCATATTTTGTGACTTCCAAAATTCCAGTTAACTGAAATGCAGGCACATAAGTCCCTTTGCAGATCTGGGCCTTGGAGCAAATGCTTCAGTTCAAAGTTTTCCCTTTAAAGGTAAAGAAAGTAACCTAATGTGATGTTAGCCCATAGACATCACAGCCTGGTGAAAGCATCATCAAATGGTTCTCAGAGTTAATTCATCCATTCATTATTAATGTGTGCCTGGAATTTCACTTTACTCTCATTAAAATCTGATTGATGGTGAAGATACAGCACATAACAATCACACTGCACCATCTCCTTCTTTGCACTCAGCAGAAAAACCCAAGAGCTGCCTCATGAGCAAAATCAGGCCTATTGCTTTGCTTTCTGTGCAAAACTTGGACTTTTCTAGTCTCTCTCTAGTAACTGCTTTTCCTTTGCCTCTTTCATACTTCATTGCCATGCTGTAAATTGAGAAGACCAGAAAGAAATGAAGAGCAAACATAGGAAATGTCACTACTGGGCTTGCAGCTTTGATGCAGGCACAGTAAAAAGGTGCTCAAGGGGGTGACGCTGGTGCCCCATACCCGGAGCTGGTGATGGGGCCCCGTTAGACAGAGCAGTGTCACCATGGCACGTGGTCACTGCCACCCTCCTCCTCCTCCTCTGAACGTGGGCGGTGATTTCCCGCATAGCCTGGCCAGGCTCCAAGCTATGCTCTGAGCCAAACCCTGGCCTGCAGTCATACAGGAGTTAAGGCCTCATTAGTTTCTTATTCCCACGTCAGCAGGCTGTTAGCAGGCTCTGAATTGGCCAGCTGGTTTCTGGAGAAGAGCCAACCTGCAGCAGCATGGGTTCAGTCCCCCCAGCAGACACTGCTGCTGCTGGAGAGATGCATTTTGCATGCATCCCATGACACTGGCCCCAGTTCTTCTTCTCCCAGGGGATCCCTCTTGAATTAAGTTGTGTAGGAGATGGTCCCAGAACCTCCATGCCAGACTGCTGTCGATCCAGGCTCCTCAGAAAATGTTTCTTCACCAGCTACTTTTCATCTCTTCCCTGCTCTCCAAATTCCTGGGTGTCTTGATTGCGTAGTTCCCCAGAGAGCTGTCTGTAACCCTGTGTGTTGTGTTGGATGGTACTCTTGTCTGTGAAGCAAACATCTAAAGAGTTGGCTACCCTTTCATCTCTTGAGCCAAATTTTCAATGCTAAGTCGGAGTCAGCAGGGTCTAACCTGGTCTTCAGATCTTCTTCTGGACAGCTCCAGCCTCAGCCTGCAAAGAGCTGCTCTTTTCATCTGGCACCAGGCACAAAATCCACTGGCAAGAGATTTTCTTCCCTTAGATCCATGTGGGGGAAGAACTGTTGCAAATCATGCTTAAAATTCAAGCTGGGCAGAAAATCCTTGAAATGCCTTTAAAAGGCTGAGCAAAACATTTATGTATGGCTGTGTAACCTATCCCTGGAGAAAGGAGAAAGGGAGAACTGCTGGTGTCCCACCATGATTGGGGTTTTTTCACCTATTCCCCCTTGATCTTGTTCACACCTTTTTTTTTTTCTTTCTTTTTTTTTTTTTTTTTTCTTTTCCATCCTTAGATCTCCCCAGTAATATGGTCCATATGTTTATTCTCCTTCCAGGGAAAGCAATGCCAGCGTTCACATTGCACTCCTCTACATTGCCATGTTTTCCCAATGTGCAGCGGTTTGTTAGGAGGAATTTCAAGCCTTTCCATAATTTCCAAAGTTGGCAATTATATCACTGCCTCCCCTCTGCCTCTTGCAGAGAAAATAAACTCCCATTTCCTTTACTTTCCCTCATACCGATACCCAGGAATTTCCGAATGTTTTGTGTCCTTCTCCAAAGCTTTGTTCCTCCCGGTAACTGCAGAGTATCTGAGACAAGGTCATGGTGAAACTGCAGACTCAGAAATGGAGGGGCATTTTTCCTGGCTGACTGACCATTTGTTGAATCACATCGAGTCCCTCATTCAGGCAAAATTTCAGCTCAGGACAGCAAGCTTTTGCATAACTAGATTTTACTGTGTCCCACTTACCTTTTAGGGATGGTCTCTTCAATGGTATGAGCTTGCAGGGGAGATTCTGGGCCTTTTAAGGCATTCAGTGCCACTTTCTGAAAAGCTGTGAAAGCTTGCCAGAGATTACATCAAACTTACCTCCCGGAAAATAAAAAGTACAGACTGTAGGAGCTAAGCAGTTAAACAAGAGGAGAGAATCCAGGGCATGCTCATGAAGAAGTTTTGCAAATCCCCGTTAGAAAATCTCAGTAATATTTTGAGGTAGGTGAAACAGAGACTTAATAGGAAGAAAATATCCCACGTACTGCAGAGGAACTGTTCCTAGCTAGAAATCTGGAGCAGAGGGGATCAAGTACAGTGTTTCTTTCAGAGAAAGAAGAAATTTCTGCTGAAAGCAAGGATATCAACAGTGTGTCTGAGTAGCCCTAAGGATTGCTGTTCATTCATGCTAATAACTTTGAACAAAGAGAAATTTCACCAGCAAGTGGCACTTTTCCCGGACCTGTGCTGTCAGGCAGGAAGCTCGATACAGCTTTGAGTTGTTTGAGATCTGAAACTTGAGTCATTCAGAAGACCTAATGGCCTTCCTGTCAGAATCTTTAAATTAAAAAATTCAAATCTTCTCACTATCGGCTGTGACTTCAGGTATGCCAAAATTTCATTAACTGTTTCTTTAGGCTTTTTATGTGAGTTATCACAGTCTGAGATGGGAGCATTATCCCAGTGCCTTCATTCCCAAGAACTGACACTTCTTTCTTTAGCAAAAGAAGAGGATGCAAAGTTGGGAGTGTAATGAGCCCTATGGTTAGGGGACAATTTCTGTCCTGGTTTAGGAGGTGTTTGATGGTTGCATTGTGCTCCTTAATTGTTTACAGGTGGATAGTAAATGTACAGTTTTCTCTTTCCTTGTTGAGTGCAGGAGCTTTGAGATCAGGACAAAATGATTTCAACATCTTGATATTTTCTTTTATATATGACAGTGGACGTTCACCTCATACAAATTAAGGCCACATGACCAAAAGTCTGTGATGTATTTCCTTCTCCTCAAGTGATGACAGTCACTGAGCCAACCTTGTGTTTGGTATAGCACAACACTGAAGAACAGTATGCAATGACTTTCCTGGTTTTCTATTTCAATAGCAATTCTGATTGAGGCCCTTAGAAGGTCTCCACCTTTTCTCTCACGTCCATACTGTCCAACAGTATCATATCTGTACCATTTCCATGATTAGGAATGCTCTACTAAGGTAGAGCCAAACTCTTTAGGCAACAAGATAATGAAGGATCCTGTGTAGCATTTATTTTGCACTGTACTTGAGCACCTGTTTAAGCCATAATGCAATGAAATTGGCCTTACCTTGAAGAAAACAGACAAAAGCCTTTTTTTGTGTTTCAGGTGGATTCTAAAGTTGTTTTAAAATACTTGCTGAAAATATTTGCAGAAAAATGGAGTTCTTTTGCATTGCAATGAGTCTTCAAGCCAAGCAGCAGAGGAAGTGGGGAGATGTGGCTTGAGCTGTCACAAAGAAATCAGATTCAGTTTAAACCCCTCGATTACCCATTTATTGGAACTGGTTTCCCAGAGAGTGGGCTTTTCTCTGAATTACACAAAAAGACATATCCTAGCTTGCTCCTTCACTTCCAAAAAGTGTCTAGAAAAATCCCGTTTTCCAAAAGTACTGAAGGAAGCTCTGGATGCTTAGCCCTATACCTGATTTGATACTCTAGGAATGTTTTAAACTCCTCACAGACATTTTATATTCATGGAGTGTGAGTTTTCTGTGATACAGCTCTGGGTGAATATGGATTTTGTACCACGCTCTGCAAAGTTGCACTTATGCACTGTGGAGAGGAAAAGCCCTGGATTAAAACTGATGTAATAAAATTCAGTCATGCAACTCATGTATGTGGGCTTGTATAGGTTATGACCATGTTTTATCTCCTGGATTAAAGCCTTCTTCCTTGGCCTGAGATCTGGCTGCACAGGGATGCACAGGGCATGTGGGAATGCACACTCACTGCCAGCTCGCTTTGTTGCTGTCTCACCACAGTTCGTTCTGCCTTCACACACGAGACTGTCTGAGTGTAGGAAAAATCACCTGGCAAGGGAAGGGAAATCTAACCCGACATGAAGACTTAGATGCTTCCTTGGAGCATACCAGCTCCAAGCAAGCTGTCCAAGGCTGCCCTCTAATTTTGGATCTTGGCATGCAACACATCCCATTCCTGGCAAGTGAAGAAGCTCTCTTTAGGTCTAAATGTTAGTGGCACGAGACTGAATACGTTGGATTTCTGCTTCCATTCATCTGGAGATGTGGATGAAAATCTGAAATAACACCTGCTGACTGTCAAATCTGAATGAACTTGCTGGGGGTTGAAAAAAAGTGGGGAGAAGAAATCTTCCGCTGCTTTTGCCCATGTTTTATCTTTGGCACTCATCTATTTGGTAAAATCATCAGCTGTCTGTGCATCTGCCTGTTGCTTAGCAGCAGAACTGCGCTCCTGATGCTCTGGAGGACTTTATCTGGGGACATGTCAGAGGAAAGGACTGGTCCATTCTTGCTCTCAAACAGTGGATTTCTTTTTTCTTTATCCATGAGTTAGAACAGCAAGTAATTTACAAAGAAAATACCTGTTTCCTCAGTAATTCAGTTTAAGGATGTATAGAAAGAATCTGGATGTCTTATTTAGTACTTTATGTACTCCATGTACTTTAGAACTCTTATTAATTCTCTAGTACTCATGAATTTTTGTTATTCAGAAAATTTATCTGGGTCTTCTTGCTGCCAATGCTATCATGCCAATGCTCATTGAATAAGACATATGTGTCGTTCTGGTTTGTTCATAGCATCATGAATCAATAGCTGTCAGTGGATGGTAGATAATTTGTGCCTTGCATTATTGCTTGGGAGAGGGAGGGGAGGTGTTCAGGAGATCAGATAACACAATAAATAAGTAGGCATGTGAGTATTTGTTTTGTTCTGCATTGGCATCCAGCTAAGCCAGAGGTAAAACTTCATGGTTTTTGGTGCAGCACTGGGTGACTGGCCATGACGATGACACAGGAGAAACAGTCCAGAGGTACACTCTGGCTCTCAGCGCAGTGCTCAAAAGCCACTCACGCTGTTGTCCTGTTCCTGAGCACACCAGAGCTGACATGTGCACTTCACTAATTGTAAATCCCTTTCTGCCTCTGCACAGCCTTGGTCAGCCAAGCCCTATTTTGGAAGGCTTGCATGCTTTCAGGCAGCACAGCTGGATCCAGAGGGGCAGCAGCTGAAGGAGCTGATGTTTGAGCAGATGATGTGCTGAATGACAGCATGGGGCGGACAGGAACAGAAATTCAGCCTGTGCACAAGCAGCCAACTCCCTATGAACAGCACTGGAATCATGTCCTGTGAGCTCTACTCTGCTCTACTGTCTCCTTTTGGAAAGACTCGTCCAAATTCATTCAGTTGTCCAGTCCAGTGCAGCTGCTACACTTTCTGCCTTCAAATTCCTGTTGGCTGATCTCAATGTGAGAGATGCTCTCCCATAAGGTCCTGTGCCCAGGGCTGGACCTGCAGAGTCCACCACTGCTCTGAGCCACCTCTGGCTCCTGCTGGGGCTGAGCATGTGTTGGCCCATGATGTTTTCCTGCAGCTCAGCTTCCTCTTGCTGCAGCTCAGTGCCAGAAGAATTAGGAAATTCAGTGACAGAATCACAGCATCATTAAGGTTGGAAAAAATCCCTAAGCTCATTGAGTCCAACCATTAATTTAGGAGTACCCTCTTGCACAGTTTAACTGGGGAGGTTGTCAACCACATTTACCTCAGGGACCAAAGGTTGCAGAGAGCCCTGGCCTGGGCCCAGCCTCTCTTCTGCACTGCCGTCTTGTTGCAAGCAGCCAAAATCTGCCTATCAGGTTCCCTGCTGTCTCCCATCCCTGCTTCCTATCTACTCTCTCCATGTGATGTTCTTCCCTCAGAGCAGAGCTTTACAGGCTGCCTCTGTGTGATCCCACCACTAATCAAGGAGCCAGTGCCAGCCCTGTGCTCCAGCTCACACTGATCCCAATGTACCTCCTGTTGCCATTCCTTAGGAGTCCTCAGCCTTCTTTCTTCCCCTTGACTTTTTGAATGTGTGACCCAATCTAATAATTTTTTTGGCTCTGATGGCCAGAACGCACCTTCATGTTGGCCCTGGTGCAGCAGAGCAAATAAATGGGGGATGAATTTAGTCCTGGAATGCAGCAAACAGGGTGGATCGACATCGGCTTTCTTACCCAGTCACTCTGGCACCTGTTCAACCAATTTCTTGCTCAGCCTGGACATTCCTATCTACTTCTGTAGCGTTAGTGGGTAATGTTATGCAGCACCGAGGATAAATTCAAGGCCCAAGTTATTCCTGTGTTGTAAAGAGGTATTTTGAACTTCTGGCACTAGATCTGACTGATGGCGCCCGTTTGAGTCGAGTCTGTTGCCGTACACCAAAGCTCACCACTTCCAGCTGGCACGGTGAGATCTTGCTGCGTTTCGTCTGCTTTGCACCTCATCAGCAGCGAGGATGATGCTGGAACCAATTTAGGTGGTGATGTGGTAGACAGTGCGTGAGGCAGAGCAGGATGTTGGGAGTGGCTCCGCATCTGTCTCCCATCACGGGGTCTGGCTGGGATTCTTCGTCTGGCTGTGGGAAGAGCAAATCTTGGCGAGTGAGGAGCACATGCGCCTGCAGTGCACAGTTGTGCCTGGGACTGCAGCTAGGGAGGGAGCAGCCTTTAATAAGCAAGGTTATGACATTAGTTTGGGTGTTGCAAGATCTGGACTCTTCTGCAGGGTCTGTGTCACTCACTTGTGAGATTTGGATCTGTTTTTTAAGCCAGCAGAGCCTTAAGCTCTTTCCGCAGTTGTTAAAATGCACAAAAATGCTCTTGATGGGGTGTGGTGCAGCTTAGCATTTGGAAAGAAGTGTGAGGCTGGTTTATTGGTGAAAGGAGCCTTAGAAAAGTCAAAGCATTGTTCTAACCCTCATTCATAGAGCAGGTGAGGTTAGAAGGGATCTCTGGGGGTCACCTGTCCAACCTCTCCCATTAAAAGCAGAGTAATGCTTCTTGCACTGCTGGCTTCCAGCACTTTCTTTACTGGTTGTGCAAGGTTAAGTGAATTTTGAGTTTTTAAATACTGTTTCTTTGCAAAATTCCTTCCATTGCTTGTCTGGTCTGCATATCTTCTGAGTTTGAGAGAGCTATTTGGGCTGAATGGTGCCAAAATGTGGAGTGGAGCCTTTCCTCTGCACACCCTCTGCTCCATGGACAAATGCCTGGAAAACAGTCTGATTCACAGCAGATTTCAAGCCTGTGGATCCTCAGAGGGGACCCTGTGTTTATATCTGAGGGCTCTGGTGCATAAGGAAGATTGAACTGCATGCACAGAAATGTTTGAGTCATGTGAGGGCCTGTTCCTAAACTGGAGCAGGTGCCACCCATTTGGCTTCGCCACTGACTGGGCTATCAGCAGCCCTTGGTTGAGCAGCTCTGCTGTCCCAGAAGGAGGGCAGGAGTGAGCAGCTGGAGGAGGGAATACCACCAGCCAGAAGTCTGTTCACCACAACCACATCTCCAGCACAACTGCAAGCCTTAGCTTGCAACAGGAGCTGCTGAAGAGCATCCTTGGTTTGAAAGGGTTGGGGCAGGGCTTTACCCTCCTCTTCACATCTGTGTTTCCTGGGTTTTGGAAACTTTCCTCCAAACCACTGCCCTCTTAGAAGCTCTCAGACATTCCTTCACTCCTGGTTTAAATAAGAATGCAACTTTTTTTGGTAGTTATCTGTCTCCTGCCCAGTGCCTCATCAACAGGGCACAGAGCTTATGTCTGCCTCACGTGGGCAGGCATCCTTTTCCATTTTTTTGCAAAGTATGAAAGACTAACAGAAGAAAGCTGGTTGCTATCTGTGCTGCTGCTTAATCCTCAGTCTCCAATTCCCGCTATCAGCACTATCAGGGAGACTTTTCTCTCTGCCACCATGTTGCAGAACAGCAGATAACATAATCCTAAATCCCAGGTACAATTTTGACCCTTCTGCCGTGCAGCTTTATTTTTGAAAGCAAAGTCTCTTGCATCAGATGAATCACAGCTGGTAATATTCTCCTTCAGCCTATATTGCCTTAGCATCAAACCAAGCCCCATGTGCTTTCTGCTGTCTTATTTTCTGAAACTATCTTCAGTTTTCATTTGAAAATGTCTTTTAATGTGGCCTTACATGTAAGACTTTCTGGGAAGAGGAATCAAAAAAATTCCATGATGCATCTTTCCCTCCTGAAAAGTTTTGATTTATGGCTAAGAAGAATTATTCTTGCTGCCCATAAAGTAATTTTTCCAGCATGTTGGCTACAGACAGGGCAAGATTACTTCCAAATCCAGATAGCTATGGATTTATCAAGCAATCTAAAATCCACATACACATGCACATATGTTTAAAAATATCCAGTGGGGCATTTTTTTTTTCCATTACATAGAACAAATTCAATCAAATTCGTTAAGTTGCCTTGGTTTATTACCAATGGAGTTGAGACTGGGCTATGGTCCAGGGACTGCATCTGTGCAGGTATTATTATCATGATCACCTGCACTTGTCACAGACCAGATTTCTTCTCTGTGTACTAATTACAACCATAATGTGTGCTTTAGTTGCAAACAATAATGCCTTACAGGAACATACTTTCATTCTTAACTGCATTACAGTAAAAGCACATGATTCATGATGGTATTTTTTGGAAAATCCCAAGTGGTTGGAGTCTAAGCAGTATGGGAAGTTATGATGAGCCAACCTCCAAATTCTCACGGGTGCTCTTGATACGCCTGTTCGGGGAAACAGAGTGGGTGAACTTCATGGGTTAATGCACTAAGCAGAAAGGGTATGTGGAGGCCTTTTCCAGCCAATGAGCAGCTACAGCACTGGGTTTTCATGGAAGCAGCTGTGTCCCTGCCATCTCCAGCCATGTAGGCTTGCTTGGCATTCACAAGCAGGATTGTCTTTTATGTTGATGTGGGTGAAATCTTTTTGCCGACATCTTTATGGCGTGTTTAATTCTGCTCCAAGATTAGGAGACTATTAATTTTGTCTAAACATCAAGTGATCATGGCCACCTGACAGTGTGACTGCAGAGGCAGGAGCTGGAGGAAAATCCTGACACATCACAGACTGGGGATTAAGAATCTTGCAAGCATGCTGTCTTGTCTGAACCTCACTGGTCCCAGGCTGCTGCTCCTTAAACAAGTTCATGCCACCTGTGCATGTGCCACTGGCATATTGTGGGCTACAAGGAGTTCAGCAAATCCAGGCTACCGTGGCTAATCCTAGAGGTGCCAATGGCACCTTCCAGTGCACGTCCTGGCCCGTGTGGTATCTGCTGTACCAAAGAAAAGGGCAAACCAGCTATGCAACCTTTCCTAAATTAGCTTGGATTGCTGTGCAGAAGAGTTTGACCTGCAAATTAGAAAGTGAATTAGAGGAAACACCTGGCTCTGTGTTCCTTAATGTGACCATATGCTGCTAGTAGGGTGTGGTGTCCCATGCACACTGTGGTGTCTGATGGTACCTCTGGCTCCTGCTCCTGCTCCTGCTCCTGCCCAGAGCCTCTGGCTGCTGGAAACCCTCCCTAAGCCCTGAGGCAGTTCCATAAAATGGGAGCAAAATTTGACTGCTTTGGAAAAGCAATCTCAAATAGCTTCTGCATCCCTAGAATCTCAACTTCTTGACATGAAATGCTTACTCACACAGTTTGAAGGCCTCTTCACAGTCAAGTCAGATAAAGCACCAGAACTGTAGTCATGATTTCCTGAACATGTTTGGAAAATTTCTCATTTTAGGCACCTGACTTGCTGTGGTCCTCTGGCATCCAAAGGCTGTGCTGTGGTCCCATTGACACATGAAGACTTCTAAAACTTTCCAGTGACTAGAAGATCTTGCTGCCTTTTTCTCTATGTAAAAAGAGTTTGTCACTAAATGCATAATACATGATTATAAAACCTCCCACCTTCTGTTTTGGGTCTTTCAGGGTGGAATTAAAACAAGCCACATACAGCAGTGTCTCTTTGGGGCTTCACACTTAAAATGGTTTTTTTTTTCCCTATAGTAACAGGAGAGGAATAGGCAGTGACAACTGATGGAAGAGGAATTTGAGCATCTGGAACAGGGTAAAATCCAAGAAAACAGTGAACTCTGCTAGATTTTCTCCCCGCCCTGGATTCTGAATAGTTTTTCCATCCCACAAAAACAGTCGTGGAAGGGAGATGCTTTTCTCCCTGTTTAACTGTAACAAAAAGCATGCTGTGAATCAAAGGTGCTTCCAAGAGCATCTGGAAATATTTCCCACCCCAAGCAGAGACTGGCGATGCCTGCTGTGAATGCTTTGCAGCATCCAAAGGGAAAAAAAAGAAAGAAAGAAATAAAAATATGGGTGAAAGAAAACTTAGCTAGGACATTTTCAGTGGTGTGGGGGCAGCAGGTGGAAGAAACAAGGGCTGGATATTGGGCAGCAGCTGGTTCCACATGGTGACACCAGTGTATGCTGCTGTGAATGCAGTGCCACTGGTCCTGGGCAGCTGCTTGACTCTGTGATAGGTCACACAGGGCTTGTTTCCAGCTGTCCTGGTGCATTTTCCAATGGGAACAACGTGGTTAAGAGCAAAGCTTGGTCTGTGGAACCCCTTGATTCCCACCTGAGTGGCAGTGTCCTGACTGGCAGTGGTGGGGACCCCCCAGGTTCATAGTTACTGTTGAGTCCAATTGCTGGGTCACATTTCTGTGATGCTCTTTTGTTGTCAACACCTGACTGTGGCCATTTCACAAAGTGGACAACATCCTGAAACAATGGTGCGGAACATCCTGAAACAGTGGTGAGGATCACTTTGGCTGGTCTGGTAGATGGAATCACCCCCTTCTGTATCCAAACCATCTCTGCTATGGGCAAGTGCCCCTTTGAACTGAAGATGCAGTGAGATCCTGGGACTGTGCTGCTTCTCCCAGGGACATCAGGAGGGCTCCTAATCTCTCACCTGACTGACCCTCTCGTATTTTAAGGGGGGGAAGGGTTTATAGCCAGTGTGAAACTGCAAGAATCTGCTTTTCGGTTGTCGTGCTCTGACGCGTATTTCCTACATGTTCTTGGCCAGTTATTTGATCTCTCAGTGTTTCCCGTGGGAAAATTAAGACTTCCCTTATCTTGAGGTTGTATTCCTTATTGTCAGTGAGGGGCTCAGGGATCATGGGAGAGACAGATGCTACATGACTTGGCACCTGCATGTGCTATAAACAGCTCTCAGCATGATGCCTCTCCCTTTCTTCTCTGTTCCTCAGTGGTGAGGCCTCCTGTGTAGCCAGTTCTGCTTGCAATGGGTTTCTAAGAGCTGGTAAATAGGGGCATCTAATGATGCCAGTTTTCCAGAGCAAGATAGCCTTCAGAAGATGCATAACTTTGACTGCAGGCTCACCAGTGGGTCACAAATCCTGTCTGTGAGGGCATGGTTAATTCACCCCAGCTGCCAGTGCCACCTGGTCCTCCAGTTCTTTCCCCTGCTGCCCCTCTAAGCAGGGTTGGTTGGATCTATTGCTCTGTCATGGACAGTGTCAAGTAATGAACATAGAGGATTTTCTTTTTATGACTCGTTACATGAAGAAAGCCTGAGCCAAAGACAGAAGAGCTTCTGCAATTAAATGGATGCTGTTCAGCACAGGCTGTTCACTTTTGCTGGTTTCCTAGTGGTAAACTCCCAGCAAAAGCCTTGGAGAGTGATACGTAGAGAATAGATAAAGACATAATACAGCAGAGAAGAAAATCAGAATTTTTTCTCATGTGTGTCTGTCTGTTGAGATGTATTTATTATCAGTTTCATATAATTTTATATTTTCCAATGTATTTCAGATATATGGTATGATATAAAAATATGGACTCTCACGACAGTGTTATAAATGATTGGAAATTACCAGCTGGGAAGTTTGTCTTCTGCAATATATAACACAACGGAAGCATGTTGTATTAAAAAAAAACAACCCTACATTTAAAAAATAAAAAATAAAAAAGAAATACTTGTCATAAGCAATCTGTTTCCCAGGAATATTCTGGATGCAAAGTGGAGATTTATAAACCCTGCAGTGTGTGCAGAGAAAATGGATGAAAACATGAGCCGCTGGTTGGCGTTAAACTGCAGTGGCATTCCTGCAGCTCTCTGTGTCCAAGCCATGTGTACAGCATGGATCACTTCCAGCCGGGGATCCAACAGCGCTGCTGTCCTCCTTTCCAAAACTTGGGAACACTGCACTTCCCTGGTGGGGTTTGCATGGGTACAGGACAGATGTTTGCTAGTCAGCAATTGGCCTTGCTAAGCTTTGGACGTGATTCTGGACCTTTTCTTTTTCTCTCTTTCCCTCAGAGACAAGGAAATCAATTACTTCAATTCAGCTGAGGATGCGAAGAGCTGCTGTTCATCATGGAAGAAGTAGACGTTTGCATTTTTGTGAAGGTAACTATATTTTTGAATAACATGCATTTCAAAACAATTGTGCATCCGTGGGAATTCAATTCCTGTTTTCATGCCAAATAACCAGACATCTGTCAATTGACATAAAACTGGATGTGTTTGACTTAATAAGTAGCAGGTTGTTGTTGTTAGGACCTGCCACTCAGAGAAGCCACGGCAAATGCTATGCATTTGGCTATTGATGACTGTTGATCCATGTGCCAATAGCAATAATAATGCTAACCAAACTGGCTCATGGAAAGATGAAAAAATCCCCAGACTTTCATCCCAGGTTTAGAAACAGGAAGTATCTACAGTTCTCACGTTAGCCAACACACAGAGGGACGTGGAATGAGAGTGTAAAGGGCCAGAAGTGATGAAAAACATACTTCACATTGCATTTCTGTGAAAAATCACCTCCAGGAGCATGGTGGAGGGAGAAATGGGCCCACTGACCTGATCAGTGAAGGCTCACATGAGTAGCAGCCAGGGGCTTCGCTGGGGCAGGGATATAAACCTGCTTGTCTTGGCCTGAACACATCGGTGCTGGTGGGTTCCATTCACAAAAGGAGGAATACCTCATATTTTAATGAAATGGGTAGCCCGATGTAAGACTCCTTCTATTTTATGGCATCCTTGAACTATCTGTTTTTTCTAGTCTCTTAACCATCTGGTAGTCATTAACATCCCCATGGAAAGCCAGGGATTTCTTTTCCCCCCAAAGACACGTAACTTTCCATGCTTCCTTGACTCTTCACAGAGCCTCCAAGAAAATCTCTCACAGCTACTTGCTAAAAAACTGTTTTTAGGGAATAGATTTACTGCTGAAGAATATTTCAAGCTTTCCCTTCCATGCAGGCATCTTCCGAGGCCACGTTCCCAGTCTGTTCCCTTGGGTGGGATAAGTGCACATGCCCAAGGAGGTGTTGGTGAAGGAGAGACTCATGGCAGCCAAAGGCAACCACCATCTGAGCTCAGCTTCACCTCCTTCATAGCCCATGAAGAGAAACAGTGAATTCTGGAGTGTGAAGCATCTGCCCTAATGTAGCCATCTGTCTTGGGATGAGACGGATCACAGCCCTATTGCTCTAGATTGACTGTAATGGGAGAGTATCACAATTAGTGGGATGGATGGCAATACTTTGGAGCCTAATGGTGGACAGGATGGACACCTCCTTTGATTACTTGTGTTGGAGGAGAAGCTGCTTCTACTATGTGACATGTCTGAAAAGGATCACTGACAGCTTTGGCTTCAAGTGTGCATGAAAATCTATCTATTCTCCTGGATGGCTGGTGGCACAGTGATCTCAAGGCTGGAAAAAAATCCTGACGCAAAATAAATACCTAAAAATGGGCAGAGACGTATTTATGGGGCTGAGAGTGGATTCACTCAGTCCTTTTTGAATATACTAAAAATAAGCACAAACACTAATGGCCTCTTTAATGGTTAGAAAGACATTAATGTTAATGGACTTCTCGCTATCCACTCTCTGCCTAAAATGTGTTTGGTGTCATTGGCCAAAGTCAGACAATATCACCCAAGCTAATTCTGTCTGAGTGAGTTAATGAGCAACACGGGCACTCCTCTAGGGATTTCAGGTGGCACAGCTGTAAAATATTTAGTGAGATAAGGACCGATGCTGTTTCAAAATAGTCCAAAGAAACACATCAAATCCAATTTTTGAAATGCCAGGACTATGTCCTCTGAATACTTCTGTATTTTCTGTCCCTGATTTTTTTACAGAAATAGCCAGGGTGCAGGGCAGAGTGGAGTGGGGGAGGAGGGGAAAGAAAAAAACCCACTAAAGGCAAATGTGGGAGAATTTGATGCATCTATATAAACCCGTATTTTTTCTATTTCAGCTCCTTTTTTTTTTTTTTTTTTTCTTTTCTGGAGATGGAAAATTTTGTTCTTGCAACGTATAATCCTGCAGTATCACCTCTGCACGACACTGGGGAGGGTGGGGGGAAGATGGGGAATGCATTTCTGGTAATATCCAGCTGCTTTTGTTAGATCACACGCTAATTCCCAGTCTTTGTATTCTGCAGCCTTATTTACATTACATTATCATTTCATTTATGGGCCCCTCGGAGTTCTCCATCACTTTGGGGAGCTCTCTAAATTTGCCTTTCATCACGTATTAATGAAGTGTTAATAGCTCACCCAAGCCATTTTTGAGCAAACACCATGTGATGTGTTTGTGTTGTGCAAACAGCCCGTGTGCTTTGCTAATACACGACCGGTGGGGACAAGGCATCTGCCACCTCCCTGATAATTTCTTCTTCTTCTGCTTGCTTTGCTTGCACATGACATTCCCGCCCTTTGGAGGCCAGCATGGACCTCTCTGCACAAAACTGAACTCCTGAAGCTCTGTGCACCATGTCTGGTGGCAGAAGACAGGAGAACGAGGCAAAGTCACTGAAAATTGGGCAGTTTCTGGAGGCCGGTCCTAGGCAGGGGATCTGCTGGATGTGTGCACATCTAGCAGCTGGTGTGCTCCAGAAATCAGGTAGAGCAAGGGGAGAGGCAAGGGTGGTCGATGACCTGCTGCTGCCCAAATTGGTAGGACAGGAGGTCTGAGCCTGTGCCACGCTCCCCAGTGCACTCAGGGATTTTGGGGTTTTGACTTGCCTGTTGCTGCCTGTCCTTTAGCAGTTAATTCTGTCAGTGTTTGTGTCTGGTTATTGATTTCTGGTGACTTCTTCCACCCAAACCAAGAGCAGTTTTTTGGTTGGTTTTTTTAACGAGCTGGGTAAAAAATGGAAAATGTACCATCATGAGCAACTTAATTCTTTGCTATTTTTTTTAATTTTTCCAAAACGAGCAAGTTACAACTGCAGGAGGGGAAATCCAACCTTTTTTTTTTTTACCAATCCCCACTATGAGGGAGAATTTCATCACCTTTTTTTCTTAGGTAGGAGCCATACATTTTCCATATTCCCTTCTGTGTTGCCTCTTGTGCATTTTCTTACCTTCCCTTTTTTTGTCTTAAGCTGCTGCTGGACACCTTCTGCCCTGACCTGGCAGCACTCAGATTGCTGCTCCTAAAATACAGAGAGGAGTAAAATCTGATACTCTGGGGGATGTTCTCCTGGGCATCACGCTAATCTCTTGCAGGATCAGGCTGCTGCATTCATGATGGGAAAAGGCACGGTGATGTATTTTAAATACACTTTCGGGAAGAGCTTATTGACAGGTCCTTAATAAATGCTAAATAAATGCATCTTTCAGACATCATTGCCGTGTGAGAGAGGGGGGGATAAACCATCTGAAGAAGGTTTTAATGTCCCAAAACAACCCTTCCTGAGCTATCCCCAGCATCCCCTGGCTGCCAAGGCAGCAGGATAGCGCAGCAGGGAGCTGGGGTGGGGATAATGCAGACTCTGGTTGTGCGTAATGGGCCCTCATCACTTGGAAGGTCGTGGGGAAACATCACCTTTTACATGAGCAGACCTCGTTACTAATTCAGCGTTCCCATTAGCCAGGGATGACATTTGCAGCCCCCTCCAAAGGCCAGGGACGTGTTTCTTGCAGCCTTTGCAGCCTGGACCACGCTGTGTTTCAGGATCCATCCCAAAGACCAGCTGTAGGGACGCTGTAGCTTTTAAACATATTCAAGAGGCACGGTGCCTCCTTTCTTTTAATGCACCTCCCATTAATTCTCTAGGATATGTGATAGGATGAGACCCTCTTACTGCTGACCTTTTAATAACAATAAAATCACTCAGTGGTGCACTTTATTTTGATTTATCATTGCACAACATAAAGGGATTATATATCAAAGGAGGCACTAAAATGATAAGACTAATAAGAAGAGACCAGAGGAAGATGGGGAATAACTGGAAGAAGTTTCAGTGGTATTTTCAGTCAAAAGAGATAGAAAACTATGGCTTATCTTGAATGGCCTTGGGAATGATTTTTTTCTCCTTTCCAACAGCTGAAAATGCATAGATCATGTCAAAATAAACTCATATTCAAAAATATATACAGGCTATGTAGAATTTATCTCCAATAATTGGAGTACTGGACATTTTCTGCAGGCTTCAGCTATGTTATTTTTTGGATTTAAATTATTTTCAAAAAAAGAGATTTATCCATAGCCTTCATATATTTTGATTTTATTTCCTTTTTATTATCAGGGCAGTAAGATCCATTAGCAGAGCAAATATCAAAAGCTAGGCTGACAAACACCTCAAGATTTTCTTTTAAGAGAAGAAGATGTTAAAGGGGAAATGATTGCTCTAAGCCTCTTATTTCATCCCCCTTATGAACAAGCTGACAGGTAACATCCAGGGTGTTTGGAGCAAGAACACGTTTGTCAAAGTGACATGTAGGACAACCACAATGCTTTGTGAGTTTGAGTAATGTTTGAATGGATTCAGTAAGAATTTCCAGGAAAACTTTGGGAATATCAAAACATGATCTTTTCCCTTTATGGATTGTTGAAAGTGAGTGTATTTACATATTTAAGTGATATTTTAAGAAATCCTCATTCTGCGACCGCCTTTTTCTTGCACAGATTGACTTGTGGTAAAAGAATAAAAATTTTTAAAACATGCCCAAATCATCCTGTACAGAGAGAAAGGTTTTGTGTGAGCTTTTATCATTGTTCAGCCAAAAAGTCCAAACTCCCCCTCCCAGTTCTACCCGACCTCCTTTCTCCTCTGCTTTTTTCAGCAGAGCAGTAACTGCACCAGGGAAGGACTGAAAACAGGAGGCTAAAATTCAGCTCATCAGCGTAGACACAGGAGGTTGCCTAGTCCAGCCTCTTTCTTCTGCTGTAAGCCTTAGAAATTACCAACCATTAACATTTCATCAGTTCAGGGATTTGGATGGCAGCTTGCACAGGAGCTGTCTAAAAGCAACACAGGCTGTGCCGCAAGCCAGCCTTTCTGAGGGTGTTTTAGGTGCAGCTGCTGTTGTTAATTCAAGTGCTGGTTGTGACTGTAAGGCCGTGTAGCCTGAGCAGCCCACTAATGTCACAGCTGGACTCCAGTCCACTGTGTGCCTAAAGAAGTGCAAATCCACTGCAGACTGCGAAAAGAAGGAAAACAAGCAGGAAAGAGGTCTGAAAACACAAGGAAGGAGGCCTTGTAAGGAAAGAAAAGGAAAAAAAATTCTAAATATGGGGTTGCCATGTTGTTTTGTGGGCTCCTGTCTTTGAGAAATCCACAGACGGGTGTAAAATGAGGGTTAATGGGGCACTGGAAGGTCACAGACACTGGGATGAGGGGAACAAGGTAGGCAGCAGCCGGAGCTGGAGAAAAGAAAAGGGAAGAAGTGAGATACAAGTGTCTGAGCAAGTGCAAGTGGTGCTCTGATGCTCATTGCAGTCCCAGCTGAAATGGGTACTTCAGCCCATTCCCCATGAATGAAGAGCTTTATGAAAGACATTTTTGGCCTTGCAATTTCATCCTGCTGGCTGGTTTAGGAGCTGGGTTCCTCACAGTGTGTTTCCTGCTAGGATGCTGGGGAGCACTTCATTTCTTATTCCAGGAGTGGAAAATAAAAGATGAAGAGGAAAAGCCTGAGTCCAAAATCTTGGGTTGGGTTTTCTCCATCAAGTTCAGCTGACTTTATTTTACTGTAGAGCCAGTTCACCCACTTTCCTGAGGATGCTGGTCCTGTAGACAGGGAGATGACCAGAAGACACAACTGGTCACCAGCCCACCTAAGACCTCAATCACTTCTTCTCTGTTGGTTGTACAGGAGTGTATGGCAGTGGGTTCTTCTTCTACATGTTTGAATTAGAAAACTAAATTTAGGAGGAAGAACTTGGCCATCTCTAAGTATTTTTATGTTGCAAAGTGTAAAAACAGGACTGCTTTTTATGTCTTCCCAAGGGTTTTCATAGAGGTCTCTGCCTTTCTCTGCTTGATCATAGAAAATGTTGAAAACATCCTTGGACCCAGATCACTCTCTTGCACAGGTTCAAGGCCAGAGCCAGAGCTTGTGCCAGCACAGATGGCGTTGTTAGACATGTGAGGGGAATATAGAAAAAAAAATAAAAAAGACAAGTAGAAAAGTGCATTTCAAGAGTCGTCAGCCCTCCAACTTTGAAGTGCCAGGGCATGTTTGCTGCACTCATTTCTCAAGGTCCCCACAGAATTGCTGAGAGGAAGAAAGCCGTGTTTAGAAAAGCTGCCAGATGACAAGACCTGGGGATGTAGGGCACGGAGCAATCACACAGTGCTTTGCTTGCTCAAAGTGCACCTGCAGGGAGGAGCGCAGGCATGGGAGTGTGTCTTTGTGACAATGCAGGGGAGAGCAGGGAGGGATGGAGAGTCTCCTAAATGCTTATAAATACATGAAAATCCATCTTGAGGCTGCTCCTCTGAAAAAGCCACACTTACTTCTATACGCACAGATATTTCTATGTGAATATACAGCTCCCTTCCAGCTGTGGGCTGTGAGCAGCACACCTTGGTGTGCCTGTGTGCAGTGTAGGTGTGAAACCCTGAGCTTCCCAAAACTGTGGGTATGCAGGACACCTCCCTCCCTTGGTGCTGCCCTTTCAGATGCTGGAGGCGGGTTTTTCCGGCATGACATCCAGAGGGAAACAAGCACTGGGGAGGGAGTTTGAGGGTATGGAGGAGAGGCAGAGCAATGCCATGCACAGTGTCCTCTTGCCCCAACTATTTGCCCCAAAGCAGAGCTGACCCAAGCAAGAATGTACAGAAGAGGCAAGAATGAACAGGAGAGGGCCCTATATCTAGTGCAGCATGTCCAAAACAACAGACAGAACACTCTAACCTCTTACAGCTGCCATTTCAGGCTCCTGGACCAAAACCCAGGCATGCTGAGATGCACCGGGTAACATTCCACACATTTCCAATGCAACACTGGATTTTTCCTCTTGCTCCTCTTTATACACCTTATTTCTGGAACTTCCCTCCTTGTTGCTGCTGGCTGGGTGACGGCTCCTTTTCCTGAGCCACCACCAGAGCCTGAAGAGTATGAACAGCACTCCTGCCATGGCCCAAAGCTGTCACTGCTGCAAGGCAGTTCACAAAAAATTCTTCATCAAAAGCCTTGTCAGGCAATGGAAGCAGCTGCCCAGGGAAGTGGTGTAGTCACCATCACTGAAAGGATTCAAAAGATGTGAAGGTGTGGCACTCAGGGACGTGATTTAGTGGTGGACTTGGCAGTTAAGGGTTGGAATCAATGGTCTTAGAGGGCTTTTCCAGGCTAAAAGATTCTGTGATTCTGTGATGAGGTCTGGTTGTGTAAAACTCCTGAAGGACACGAGTGTCTTCTGGATGGAAAATAACAGCACAGCAATGAGTTAACAGATCCCTCTCATCTCCTGTTCTTGGAGACAGAAATCAAAGCTATCTTGTGGTCCTGCTGCCTTGCAGCATCTCACTGGTGGTGTGGCTTTGCTGAACAAACTCACTGTAATGATCTGCCCACTGACTCCTGCCTGAGAAACCCTGGGGTAAAAAAGTGTTTTCTGAGCTTTGGGTTAAAAAACTCCACTGTGTCTTGAGAGAGAGACTTGGAGATGCTCAAGCAGACTCAGTAATGCAGCAAGTTGAAGTCCAAGCTCAGAGCCATGTTTTGCCTGTGGTTCTATTTCATTTAATTCAGAAGTGGGAGATGAGCTGGTGTTAAGACCAAGCATGCTGTGCTGTTAACGGTAAGGATGTGGTGCTTACCCTGTTCCTACATTCCTTCCCATCCTTCTCTGAGTAAATCCTGACAAAGATGTGCTGGCTGGGCTTAGGAAGGCTTGTGGTTTTGCAAACACTGTGCTGGAGGAGCAGGAGGTGCTGGAGCTTGTGGTTTATGTAGTGGGTTGGTGGTTGGAGCAGTTTTTTAGACAGAACCAAAGAAATGCTTGTAAAACCTCCAACTCACAATAATTAATGAGGCTCCCTTGCCTGGACCGTCATTGTTTCAACAGGCTGCATTCAAAGGAGCTCTTTTGCCCTGGAAAATTCTCTGCAAAGGCTCACCACCTAAAAATGACTGTTTCAAACCAGAACTGCCATGTTTTGACAAAGGCCAAGCTCAGCTGTTTCAAAGGGATGCATTAACGACCAGATAATTTTTTAAACCCAATCACTCTTTATAGGAGAGTCTCTGTCCCTGCTCTCAGCAGCTGCTCAACTTTTTGGTATCTTGAACCTACACCTCTTTGGAGGAGAGCCAAAGGCATTGGGAGCATTGGATTGCAGCCCTGGTCTTTGCCCAGGCTGGAGGTGCAGCAGTGCCCTGTCCCTGCGGTGCAGGGCAGGGAAGGGAGGGTGCTGCAGCTGGGATTTACCTGCCCACGCTGTCTCATCCCTGCGTGGGCACATGCACCATCTCACCACACACACCTGCAGAGCTAAACAGGCCTGGAGGGACCAATACTCAGGTGAGCTGTGTGATGTGATGTGCTGTGCCAGCCAGCCAGCCAGTGGCACAATTTTGGCCCTAAGAAGGGTCATGAGGCTGGAGCACTTACTCCTGGAGAGATGACCCACCTGAAGGCACATCGCTCCTGTTCTACCTGTGTTCATTTCTTCCGGCCAAATATAATCACCAGTCTTCGGTTTTAGTACTTTTCAACTATATATGAGATGTGGTCCAAGGCTGAGGCTTTAGTTGCTTCCTGTGGGAATGCAGGACAACTTTTTTTCTGTGCTTGCACCTTAAAAGCAAAGAGAGTCTCCTTGTAAGTGTTCTGAAAGATAAGCCAGAGTCCTCTGGCTATGGCCTCTATTAAAGACATGATGTGATAAGTCTGCCCTGGCCTATCAGACTGGCATGGCAGGGTGGCTCTCTCAAAAGCACTTGATTTACTACCCATAATATTTTGATTAAAACATTGGTCTTATCTAGCACAACCATATAAGGCAGAGACAAACCCGGTTCACCGACAACTTAAAATGTTGCTGTTTCCTTGGCTACCCTCAGGGATTAGTCCTTGGTCCAGGGCATTTCAATATAATTATCAATGATTTAAGGCAGGGTCTTTTCTGATGATAAACCGCAGGTGGTGCAGGAAGTGAGGGATGGCGGGTACCAGGGGTAGCAGGTCACCATTGCAGGGTGATCTGAATTCCCTGGCTAAGCACAGCTCAGGAAAATGCATGTGAGTAACAGCCTGATGCAAACTATTGCATCTGACTTGGAGAAAAGGCTGCAGACCAGACCCATAGGAAACCAGAGGCTGGGGGGAGGACATCAGGATTGCTGTGTAATTATCTCAATAGCCACTTTCTAGGGCAAGAATGAATAGGCCAGCGCCTTCCTTGGTGTTCCGGTTTGGACAAATTTGGAAATATATCCTCTGAGAGAAGGCAGGTTACAATCATCCCTCTCCCACCAGGTTTGGGAAAAAAAGGGAAATTTTTCCTTAGAGGAAAGTGAAAGAGATAAAAACTATTTATTTAACAAACACACAGGAAAAGGATAATAATGCTAAATAAGAAAACTTCTTGCTGTAGAGACAAAACCTGGGAAAATTTCAGAGTCCTTCTGTAGTAGCCTCTCTCCTCCTCCTCAGAGCTGGGACAGGGTGGGCCTCCACCTTGGTGGAAAAAGTCCCGATGTGTTCTGATGTTGAAACAGTCCAGCAGAGAAGAAGGGAAAAAAACAAAGTCCCAGGAAAACAAAAGTTCAACTCTCCGTCTCCCTCCGGAGAAAAAAGGCTGAAAGCTGGCTGGAAAGCAAGCAGTGCTTCCCTCTGCTCTCCCTGCCGCAGAACGCAGAGTGTGTCCTTGAAGCAAAACTGTAAACTGCTTTGAAAGTTTTGTTGGGTTTTTTTCTCTCCCCCCTCTCAGGTTCAGTTTAAAGGCACAGAAAGGCACAAAATTAATTTCTGGGCATAGAACAGCAATAGGCGATACACATCATAAAGTCACCCCAAGACACTTGGAGACAAAAATCTCTGATGAGCATAGGAGCAAGACCCTGTGTTGTGCACAAGGTAAGTGAAACTGTCCCGCTGAGGGCAAGATGACCAAGCACGCCAGAGGATGGAAAAACTAAAACTATGCAGTAGCTGGAAAGTAAACTTTGTGCCACGAGGCTGGAAAAGTCCATCCTGCTTGGCATAGCACAGGGAGAGCAAAGAGGGGACTTGGTTGATGTCAAGGGGACATGTGCTTTGCAGGATGGCTCGAGGAGCTGCACCAGATCTGGTGGTTGGAAATTGAAGACTGAGGAACAGGGCCCTGAAAGAAAATGCACGTTGGTAGAGAGGATAACTTCCCACAAGGAATGGCCAAGAAAGAGTAGAAACCTTAGGGAAACCTTGCAGGCATCAATATCCACCAGCAGCTGGACTCCTCTCACCTCACTCAAGACATGCACGCAAAGAGGTCTCAATGGTTCCTGTGACCCTGCCTGGTGTCAAAGGAGAAAGAGAGGTGCCATTTATTTCCCCTATCACAGCCACCTACCTCCAGAGGAGAGGGATTCCACACAGAACTGGACTTTCTTCTAAAAGACCCAATTTCACCTGGTTTTGGAGAGCAGAACAATGCTCAGGCAGTAAACCTGGATAGCAACTCCCCGCTCCTCCTCCAGTGATTGCTACCCAGTCCTACGCTTCATCTTCCCATCAGGTTGTCCCCAAGGACCACACAAGAATACCTCCCCCAACACACGTTTTCTGAACACATATGTTTTCGGCCCGTTTTCTGAAGTTATTCTGGATTTTTTCCTGAAGCATCAAAACAAGCTGCCAGTGGGGCTGGACCAGGCAGCATCAAGGATCACATGAGGGTTTCCCTGGATCACTGTGGAATGCGCTGCAGCAGCTTTTCTTCTCCCTCTGCATGAATGTGGATCAGATACACAAGTTTCTGCAGGACATATCACTAAATCTAATGATATCTTGATTTGTTAAGCATTTTTTGGCGTGCACAGTGTAGTTTCTCAGTTTGCTTACCTTTCTACTGGATTGGGAAAGCCTTGGGGACACTTGCCATCCCATACCCCATGTACAGGTGGGGAATGCACCTTTGGAGTGGGGAGTGGGGGGACATTTTGGTCAACTCCTTTGCCAGGTCCATCTCCCATGTAAGGGCCAAATAGCTGGGGTGAAGAAATTAAATGTTTTCAGAGAAAAAAAAGAGAGCACTATTTAAACACAAAATATTCTTTTATTTGTCACTGAAGGCTACACATGGTCATTTCTGTCTGTTTGCTTTTTTTTTTCTAGAAGGTATCTACATCTGCACTTATTTACAGCCTGGTTGTATTTACACAGTCAAGAATACAGTATTAGAAACACAAAGTATCGAGAAAAAAAATTTCTCAAAAAATTAGTTCCAGACTTCAGGAAAATTATTACACAGGGTAATGACAAGAGTCTTCAGTGCTGGGCTTACAGATGCAGCTTTGATACAAAGTCCTCTTCTCGGCTGGAGCTGCATTAGAAGTCCTCTCACAAAATAAACATTTTTCTTTTTAATAGAAAAGTGTGATTCTTTGATTGGTTATTTCAATAACATCTGCGAACTGCCCAAACACTTTAATTTTCTTTTTTGAAAGTTTTATTGTTTGCTTGAACAGTTTCCATCTCTAAGGAAAAAAAATTATATGTATGTATGTATATATACTTTTAGTTAATTTTCATTTGTGGTTTTCTATGCTCCCCAGAAAGCACTGACCTCTGGAATGGGAGTTAACAGCTGAGCTATGTAACACTTGGTCAGGAACACAAAGTTTAATGGTAATTAAAGGAGAGCAGGAAAGAAACACAAAAGGTTTCCCTTGGGTGGGCTGGGTTGTTTTTGGTTGGGGTGGCACAGGATGGAAAACTGCGACAGGAAATGGCCCCCAGGACATGCAACAGCCCTTCATCCAGGAGTGAGAAGGGGGTACTGGACAGGGCCCTATGTGTCCCTGTGGTGTCTGTTTGAAGCTTGCTCTGCAGTCGCAAGTAATTTTATTTAAATATATTCAAGAGATGAAAAAAAACCAACCCCAAAACAAACAAAAAACCAAAAAGAAGCAAACACAAGAAAGCTGTGGGGTTTTTTTTATTTTTACAAAACTCATGAACATTCTTTGGTGTAACGGGGGACTATTTAGTGATCATAATAAAATGAGTGATTATAACAAAAAGAGGTACTGAAAAGCTAGCTTGTCCTGTGGAGGACTGTAGCAACAGGAGCAAAAATGCCCCAGGCCATGCTCACCGTGGGATGGAGGATGCTGCTGGCCACATGGCAGCCAGATTTTATTCCATCAAACGCATCCCTGGCATGGAGGCACAGTGTCCATATTCACCAAGTTGGCAGTGCCACCAGGGCAAGGAGGTAAAGTGAGTAAGATTTAACAAGCAAAGCGATCTCCCTAGCTCCATTATTAATGTTATAGGCAGTCATTTCTCCTCCCCTTTTAAAAAGCAGCCACAGATCCGTGATCCCTGGCCGTGGTTTCAATTACGCAGAGATTGAATCACAACAGACTGCTGTGCCGTAAATATGAGGGGGGCCCTCTCTGTAAATCGTAAAGTTGAATGCTAAAATTTCATGTTAAGAACCTTGTCTTTGCATAATGGATTGCGCTGCCATCCATCACGGTGACACTTACAAGTCACAGCTGAAAAAGTACTTTATTAGATTTTTTTTTTTTGAACAATTTTGATTTATTCTGGTTACACTGTCTGTGTAATAGACTGAGCAGAATCTCATGCCGGTCCCTACGCTCAATAAAGCAACTACAGATATATTACAGAAATCCCTCACTGTTCCTAAGTTACGGGCAAATGGTGTCTCAGGGACTGCTCCCAGTCATCTGTGTCTTCTAAACCTGAATCAAGCACCGGGCTCTTAATGACCTTCATCTCATCGGCCCTCGCCTGGTGCTGTTTAGTGTTGTTGGCCCATTTTCACTGTGGCTCTGATCAATAGCTGTGATGACAAAGATATGATGAGCTCCATGATTCCCTCCGGTCACCGCTGCTTAATGATTTTTCCAAGTGCCAATCTTCAGATGAAAGGGAAAAAAAATAAAGATCTCAGAGGAAACAAATGTGGCATTTCTCGTGATGCCTAATTAGTCTTGCTCCTCTCCCCTTGGGCTGAGCACACAGGATGTTTTTCAGCTGCAGAGTCCTCATGGCACTGCTCATGTTGGATGCCACACCATGTAGGTCCCATCACTGTTGTCCCTTAAAATGGAGCATGTTTCAGTACCAGCTCCAGCTACTGAAGACTTGAGCTGTTGCTCCTTACTGCTCTGAGAGACGCAGCTCCTGCTCCAGAGCACTGGATTTTCTCCTCTGAGCTGTAAGATTTGCTCAGGATCCTTCTCACCACCCTTTGGACTGGAGACAAGACCGGAGTTGAAAGTACGTGAAGTTACACCTACTTTGATGGGGAACTCCTTTCGGTGAGGGCTGAGCCCTCTTTTTGCAAGTCAAGAAAAAAACGACTGCTCAAAATCATACCTTAAAGCACTTGAGACTTAAAGCACAGTGACATTTTCCCCAGGAGATGGTCTGCCATGCCTTTGAATGGGCCTTTGAAATGGCATCTGGAGCAATAGTTGACACGCTGGAGGGAAGGGATGCCATCCAGAGGGACCTTGACAAGCCTGAGTGGTGGGCCTGTGTGAACCTCATGAAGTTCAGCTGGGGCAATCCCAAGCACAAATATAGGCTGGGCAGAGAATGGATGGAGTGCAGCCCTAGGCAGAAAAACTTGGGGGTGTTATTGGGTGAGAAGAACAACATGACCCATCAATGTGCACTCACAGCTCAGAAAGCCAACCAGTCCTGGCTGTATCACTAGCAGCGTGGGCAGCAGAGTGAGGGAGGGGATTCTGCCCCTCTGCTCTGCCCTAACCAGATCCCACCTGGAGTGTTGTGTCCAGCTCTGGGGCCCACAACACAAGAAAGATGTTGATCTGTTGGAGCAAGTCCAGAGGAGGCCACTAAGATGCTTGGAGGGCTGGAGCACCTCTGCTACGGAGACAGGCTGAGAGAGCGGGGAGTGCTTAGCCTAGAGAAGACTCTGGGAAGGCCTTAGAGACCCTTCCAGTGCCTAATGGGCTCCAAGAGAACTGGAGAGGGACTTTGGACAAGGGCATGGAGTGACAGGACAAGGGGGAATGGCTTCAAATAGAGAGAGCAGGTTAGGTATTAGAAAGAAATTCTTTCCTGTGACCATGGTGAGGCACCGGCACAGGTTGCCAAGAGAAGTTGTGGCTGCCCCATCCCTGGAAGTGTTCAAGGCCAGGTTGAATGGGGCTTTGAGCAACCTGGTCTAGTGGAAGGTGTCCCTGCCCATGGCAGGGGGTCGGAGAGAGATGATCTTTAAGGTCCCTTCCAACCCAAACCATTCTCTGATCCTGTGATAGGGAGTTAGTGCTGTGGGATTTGCACCCAGGACCTTCCAGTCCTATGGAAGCAATGAATTACTACACTCCTGCACACAAAGGGTCAGGCAGCCAGAAAGGCCCCATAGGGTGGCAGAAGGGACAACAAAAAGAATGGGAAGGGGCAATGGGGCCATCAATAGAGTGGAAATGCTTGTGGATAGCCAAGTGCAGATCCTTGATGAGGGCACAACTCTTTGTGTTCACAGCCCATTCCAGAGAAATGCACTTGACATCCTGTAGGAAAAAGCATTTTTCACTAATGAAGGGGTAAATTTAGGGCTTCAGGACTGAAAATGTTCTTGTTTTGCCATCTAGGTGAAGTGGAAAGCTTTCACAGAGGCTGAGGATTCAGGAATGTAGTAGCTATCTTTGGCCAGGTTTGTCCCCAACATTAGACAGACATCCCTTTTAAGTTTTTGTTTTGATAGAAAGGAGCAACATATACATATATATACTTTTACATATATATTTTTTTCCCTTTTTGACACAATGTCCATAGTTCCCACACCGGGTGCAGGCCCAGGAGAAGACCGTCATGGACCTGGCAGGCAGAGAGGTGCAGTCACATCCTGGTGCTGCTTGACGATGCAGAGAAATGCAACCTGAGGGTCTTGCCTTGGCCATGGAACAGAGCAGGATGGCTCCTGGCTCTGGGCATGCTGGACGTGCACGGCAGGACGGGGAGACTCTTGAAAAATGGGTGAACTCTTCAAAGTCATTAGCTCATGTAATAACCTGAAGAGTCTGCGTAAGGCTGTAGAGGTGCCATCTCAGGCTGGCAGGGTTCCAGTAGGAATATTTTACACTCGAATCCCTTTTCTTGGCTCCATGGAAACATGACCCATTTACTCTTGCACTGCTCCTCTTAGCATTGTAACACATGGATGGGGATGGATACAGAAGCACCACTTCTCTTTGGAGCTGCTGGGAGTGGGGCAGTGTAAAGGGGAGGCACATCGAGCTCTCTCTGCCCTGCTGGTCTTTACCAGGGGTTCATACCTTTTGACCCAGCTTCCTGCAGGTCTGTTTTTGCTCCATTCACGCTGTTTTAGACACTCTCAGCCATCCTAAGTTTGAGGTTCTAAGTGGGATTTGTCCCTAGTGTGACTTGGAGAGGGGGAAGCAGGGAGCTGGACAGCACTGGGAAGAAGGTGCTGCTTCCTTCGAGTAGGTGTCTACTGCTGGTTTGGCTAACAGTGCCCCTAACCCCCACAAGTGCATCCTCAGGGCAACCCAGGCTTACCAAGTGCTTCATACCAGCCATACAGGTGGCAATGCCATGGCCTTTTAACCATCCCTGGCAGGCAGCTGCCAAAGCAACTGCGCCCTTGCCAAAGCCTGGAGTGGGTCTGGCCAACATGTCTTCTCCCACCTGGCTCTGCCAGAACTGGATACCCTTTCCAGCTCCCTGTGGTTCACTCCTGCCAAAGTAATAAAGGCTGTGTGCTGCAAGGGGTGGTTCAGAGTACAGAGCCAGGACACAGCACCAGCATCATCACCCTTGCTGCAAGCAGGAGAGACGACCAGAAAATCAAACCCATACCGCTTGGTCACGGCCATGCAGCCAAAGGTATTAGGGATTCAGAACTGAAGGAGGAACAGTCTGTTAGGGGAATATCCATCCCATCACCTTCCTCCTGGCAAGCACCCAGGAACAGACAGGCAAGGCAGACGGAGCTGGCAGCCGGCATCTATGGAGAAACCGTGAGAGCACCAGGGCTGCCAATGTTTCGCTGCTCGAGGACTGCACGGCCAACACACGCTCCCGCTGTATCTGGGGGTGAGATCCTGCTGAGGAGTGTCACTCTGTGCTGGAGGATGGCAGTGGTGGTGGCATGAGTGCAGAAGAGCTGCCTCTGAATACACAGGTGCATTGTAGGACTCCGAGTAAGGAAACAGCCTTGGCATGGACTTGCACATCTCGGGTTATCTCTCTGCAGAACTGGGAAAAGCCAAAGTGGATGGAATAAAAAAAAGAAAAATCAGGACTGAGCTGTTCCCAGAGACACAAGAGAGCTCTTAGAGTCAGGATACGTGCAGGTGTCAGTGTGACAGAGACACCTATCTGGGACCAGGGTTGGCCACCTCCAGCCAGAGCTCCGCTGAGAGGTGGGGTAACACTTCTGCCTGCAGGAACAGTACAGGACTGCTTCAGGCGGGGAAGAGGATGCTGAGCTCATCTCCTTGCTCCCTTGAATTTCAAGGACTCTTGCAAATACCAGAGCACAGAGGTTATGTGAATACAAATTACATTAGTATGCCGAGCAACTTTGTCAGCAGTTTCTCGTTAAAGCACTTGGTCCTCTCTGTAGTGGGCATTTCCATTCAACCTCCCCCTCATCACTGCTAACAGTCAACTGGGCTCTCCGTTAAATTCGAGCTCGTGCAAGAAACAGTGAGAGGGTTGATTTCAATATTCTCCTTCTTGTCCCACCACGCACAAGCTGTTGCTACTTATTAAACATTTTAAAATCCCTGCTGCCAAAGTCCCCAGGAGACATTTATCTGCCATAGTCATAAACGACTTGCCAGCATGCTACTCCAAACTGCATTTCCCAGCCAATAAATACAAGCTCCAGAATCAGGAAAAGCAGGGTTTGGCTCTAATTTTCAGTGGTATGTCACTGGGATACTATAACTACTTTTAAATTCAAATCAGCTTCCTAAAAATTAACTGGTTTTATCAGATACAGCACAGTGGACTGTTAAACACGTAGCCTCATGTACTGAAACACTATACATTTAATGAAGTTATGCCATTAGCAAATGTACAACATGGGTGCATTAAATCCACCTATAGAACAGCTCTATGTATGAGAGAGAATTTATTTTAGCTTTTCTCAATAGAGCAGGAGTCCCTTTTCTTGGCTTTTGCTAGGTTATTTAACTAAAACCAGGATTTGCGCACACACAAAAAACCCCAAGAAGTATCTACTCTCATAATGAAAAAAGACTGTTTTTTTTTCTTTTTTTATTCCAGTTCAGGAAGGAAGAGAATCATCTTGCAAGGTAATATAATCAGCTCCTTTGCCTCTATAATCTACTTCTGCTCAGCAGGAGCTCCCAAAGAAACACTTTATGTCCCAAGTGAAATGTGAAAACTACTGGTAAGGTCTCTTTTGAGGCACGTGATTTGCACGATCACTTTCAGAGTATCAGAATCAGTGTCGTCTTCCATCTCCTTTCTTTCTGGGAAGAGGTCTCTGGCACGCCATGGGCTCCCCCTGTTCCAGGCGGAAGGCTATGCCCCTGCCCCAAGTCAGAAAGGGTTAGGATGACACAAGTTAGCACAGACACCCATTTCGCACTTACACCTAAGGACATACGTTGATGACTCCCCACTTCAAATTCCTCACAAAGAGGGGGGAAAAGAACAAAAAAACAAAACAAAACAAAACCCAGAAAAAAGGACAGGAGACAATAAATTTCACTGTGATCACACTACGGCAAAACATACCTTCTGTTCATTGCAAAAAACACGTGAAGGCCAAATTAAAGAGGGAAAAAAGTATGTTGCATGAGTTACAGTGCAACTGTATTATTCCTTTTCTTGCTATTTTCCTCCCCCCCCACCTTGTTCAGTTTAGAAAAAGGATTGAGTACAACACA
The DNA here is from genome assembly GCF_020740725.1 of Corvus hawaiiensis. NCBI lineage: Eukaryota > Metazoa > Chordata > Aves > Passeriformes > Corvidae > Corvus > Corvus hawaiiensis. The sequence continues at coordinate 34,654,585 of NC_063214.1, forward strand.
GTCAGGTAAGTGGCCACAAAAGAGTAGCTGTCTTTGGCAAGAAGTCACCGCATTGACCCTCTCTGTCACCTTCTGCCCATTTCGCTCTGTCTCATGAAGTGGATGTTGTTGGCGCTGTCTGAGAGTTCAGGGTACTGCTCCACTGAGATCACAAAATAGCCATCGTAGCCCTGTACCCGGCCTGTGTTTAGCACTTGTTGCTTCTCCCCTTCTGTCCACGAGCGAATACCCTCCTCCCCATCCCGCAGTCTCTGCTGTTCCCGGGACCAAGCTTGGGTGACAGCGCGCTGCCGGGCCAGCTCCAGAACGCGTGCCTTCTCCTCATCCAAGGTGGTCCCGTAGCGCGTGTTTAGACACAATGCGCCGTACTGGAGCTGGATGTCCGTGTAGCGTCTAGTCCTCCCACTCAGCACTGTGTTGATCTGGGACACTGTCACATTCACGCCGTTCTCCAGGGTCCTCCGCCCGCCGCTGAGGCCTAGGATGGACAGGTCGCCCTCCGACGGCCCCTGCTTAATGAAATAGTGTGTGTCCACCCCGTCAATGGTGAAGTGCAAGTTCTCCAGGTAGTGGGCATTGTTCAGGATGGCTGCAATCCTCCGGCCATCCTCGTTAGCCACGCTGATGATGTCAGTGGCCACGCGCCCGTCCTTCATGGCGAACTTTACGCCCTTGCCAAAGATGGAGCCTCCAGAAGCAAAGTTCTTGTTCTTCTTGACGTGCTGGCACCCAGCGATGCTGGAACTGTAGATTTGCTCAAAGCGCTCCAGGGTGACAAAGGCCTTCAGCTGCTTCTGCACTTCACATTGGACCCCCAAAATGGACTGAGCAGGGAGAGAACGAAGAGAAAGACATATTAGAAAGAGAAACCTGATGACCCAAAGCTATTTTTAGGATGGCGGAGAGCAAGAAAACATACTGGAAACATGTAGTGAGGAGCGCCATTATTTTTTTTCCCTTTATCACATCTTTTCAGAATTTTAATTATTTTTCATGAAAGAGATGTGTTGTACCCCTAATGCTGATTGTTTCTGTAAACTGAACTGTATTTAATCTCATAGACTGAACGATGTAGAGGAAGAAAATGATTTTTTGCCTCAATGGTGTGAGAGTTGAATTTGGACACATATTTTTAGGTTGTATTTCAGTGTTCTGCATGTAAGAAACAATTCATCTTGGGGCCATGGTGCTTTACCAAATGTTTCAGATTTTCTGTGAAGTGTGGAAATATTTGTAAAAGTTTCTTCTATTTTAACTCCACTTCATAACTCCTTGTGCTGCCTTCAAAGGCCCTGCATGACCTGCATGACCCTCAAAGTGGCCATAACCCCTCTGTATTCCATTTCAGCCTGGCCAAAGCAGGTTGTTCAAAACTCAAGGAAGGCATTAAATCCAAAACCCATTTCCTGCAAATCCTCTACAATTTGTAGGCTCCCTGAGTTAAGGCCAACCACACCTGATACTCAAGTTTGGGCTTGTATTGAAGCAAAACTGCTGAGAGACAACAGCCCAGATCATTTGCAGTCAGGTGCAATACAAAGTCACTTCTGCTGTTAGTGTATAATGGAGCAAGCACACACCGAGTCAGCAGCTCATCATTACTGCAAAATGCTCTGGAAATGCTCTCATCAATTCATGGCAACACTGGCTTCTTACAGACTCCTGTTTGTGAACAATTATTTGCTCAAATTTCACAAAAGCAAGAGGATTCTATGACAAAGCTCTCCTGGCAGTGCCAACAGCTCAGTTCAATAATGTAATGACACCCAGGATTAAATATAAGCTACAAAGTTAGCTCCATTCCAATTATTTTGAGGAAATTTAACACCCATGAAGTATATTGCCTTAAGCTGTCCATGACCTAAAGGCTCACATCCTGGGGGCAAGAAGACTATTCAGATGATGCAGGCATTTCAGTGTGGCCCTCTCAAACAAGACTTGTAACGTGGTGAGGGAAGTGAAATAAACCCTCATTTCCATGGTGGCCATTTCCAGGAAGGATTCGTATGGTATAAAAAACCATAAAATAAAGGATTGAGCGTTGCAACTTGCTCAGAAGTTATGAGCAGTTTTGACTGATTAAAGAGAAAACTGTAAGGGAATAGAGGAACACAACTTCAAGAGCACATTTTGGGCTGTAAAACACTAAAATTTCCAGAAATTACTTTTATTCAAAGTGCTGAGCAGGCTGGTGTACCTTCTCCTTTTCCCTTTTTGATTGACAGCATAGCAGGTGGAGCAGGAACCAGTCTCCTGTGAAAAAGGAGCTCTTTCTGGTTTTCTCCATCCTGCCTGTGGGGCATCTCACACACCACCCAGAGAGCAAGATAATTAACAGACTGATAGGGAGCTGAGCCCAGCTTCTCTGCCAATTGCACAAGTGCTCTAATTATGCAAAAAATGGACGTAATTAATGTAGACGTCAGCGATGATGGACATGGAACAATTAGGCTTCCAGGCTCCATGAAACACTTACTGCTCTAAACAAGTGCACACTGCACAGCCTTGGTAATTAGCTATTTCCTCTTCAAAGAGGTTTAAATGGAGAGTTCTTCTTCTCAGATGTATCTCATAGGGGTTGACGTTAGGTGGTCCCTTTACCACTTCGTATGTCACGTTGCCCTCCAACGTGCCTCAGTAACATTAACCAGTGATGGGAAAAGGCACCTCTCAGCACTCACACCAAATCACTGCTCACTCAAGGATGTAAATCAGTTCTTCTGTGCTATATTGCTATGTCCTGTGATCACTTATGTATCACCATCTATAGATACACCACCTTGTTGACCAGCAGGTGAGTGAAAAAGAGTCTCTGGAATTAATTTCACCATCCTCTCTCTGATTATCACTTTGGGGAAGGGAGCTTGGGGAGGTCAGGCAGTACTGGGCACGGGCAAATCACACCGATCCGAAATTGCCCCTGTTCCCCTTCAATTTTGTCTCCATCACCTTATTCCTGATGAGCTGCAGGAACTTCAGTGTGTTTTCAATTACGAGCACATTATTAGGTAAAGAGCCTCTATGAGTGCCTCCAAATTAGGTTGCCACAACAAACCAGTGGATCTGGACATCACCAGATACTAAATTCACAGGCAAATACCTACCTTTAGGTGCCTTAATCAAGAACAAAAGTGGAACCAAAGGGTTTTCTATTGAGGACTGGTTACTTCTGGGCTCTCCCCATCTTTTTTTCACACAGGGAAGTAGGAAATGAGATGTGCAAAGCTGTAATGCTGAACATTCACCATCACTTAGAATCACAGACTGGTTTGGGTTGGAAGGCACCTTAAAGATCATTTAGTTCCAAACCTTCTGCCACAGGCAGGGACACCTTCCACTGCACCAGGTTGCTCAAAGTATTAGCTATCAACTATTTCAATAACTAAATGCATCTCTTGTTACCTTGAAAACAAGACCAGGATGACTTTGAAATGACTTTTTGAGTGCCCTTCTTTGATAAAAGAGTGTATTTGGGAACAGCACTCTTTTAAAAGGAAAAGCAAACACATCTAACAGAAAAACACCCCCAGCCAACAAATTCAAGCAAACCAGAGCACAGCCAGTGTGTATGCTGTGCTGTGAATATAAAGAGGGTGGAGGCAAACAGATTATACTAGTTCAAAGAGGCAGTGTATCCCTGACTTTGAAATTACCATTTCTGTTTAATCTTAGAACTCATTTCAATGAACTGGAAAAGAAAAGAAACAGAAAATTTCCATCCAAAGCTGCAGTAGCATGTGCTATTCTCTCAAAAATGCTGCTGCTTTTAGTAACTGTAAACCACGGCACCTATAAACCAGTTTTATAGAAGAAAGAAGGGAATTCATTGCTATTTTATTTCAGTATTTGTTGCTTGATGTGAGTGAAAAATATGCTGGGTTTATTTTTCCTCACAGTCTTTTTTAATCAGATGTCCTTAGGTGACATTTCACTTTATCTAGTAACAACCCTTTGGAGAGAAGAGAACGACCTTCATCATTTGTTCTCTGCTGCACAAAGCTCAGGAGAGCAGCACATTACCAGGATCTCTGAATAGCCTCTTGCATTTTGCCAGCACCTCTTGAGGATTTGAAATACCATCACCAGATCCTATCATCTGTTGTTTTTAAATACCGCCTTCCAGTGTGAGACTGAAAGCTTTAATTTCCCATCAAGGATCCAAGATGTGAAATACGTGAACATGTTTCCAAGTTTCTTTCTATCCTTGTGCCATTATAGACAGATAGGTGTTTCTCTTACACCATATGGCTTACAACGCAGAAAGCTACTTTCTCCAGAAGGTTTGGAAGTTATGGTTTTCTCTGATACATGATTCATTTTTAACTCCTTCCTATTTATCATAGAATCACAGAAAGGCTTGGTCTGTAAGGGACCTAAAAGATGATCTTCTAACCCACCCACCCACCCACCATGGGCAGGGATGCCACTCACTAGACCAGGCTTCCCAAAGCCCCATCCAACCTGGCCTTGAACAATCCCAGGGATGGGGTATCCACATTTTGTCTGGGCAACCTGTTCCAGTGCCTCACTACTCGCTGGGTATACAATTTCTTCCTAACATCTAATCTGTATCTCTACCGTTTGAATTTAAAACTGTTCCCCTTGACCTATCCCTATTTACCAGTGTAAAAAGTTGTTCTCCCTCTTTTTTATAAGCTCCCTTTTAATTTTCCCTCTCGCTCTTTGCTAACAAAGCCATTGTTCAGCCATCAGCCTCCTCCCTACGTGACCCTCCTTCCACGTGACCATCACCTGGAGACAAGTCTCCGTTCGGATGTGCCCACCAGCACGGCCGCACTGCAGGTGGGTTGGCCAAGAGGCCATGTGTGGGGCAGCAGAGGTGAGCCATGAGCCAGCAAGGCCAGTGCTCTGGATGCTGCCTGGCTGGGAATGAGTCAAACAGGAGCACTAACTCAGGGGCTTAGAGGAGAGGTCTCTCCTCCACCCCACCACTGTACACGGCTGTAGGGGGATAACGAAGTTGAGTTCATGAAGCAGATTTCAAGTGTGGAGAAGTGAGAGGATTTGCCTCCTTCTCTTGCTCATGACTTTTCATATTGCTCATTTATTTTCATAAAGCCTTAAGAGCTTAATGTCTTTGAGACCTCAGCTCCTTTCCCTGCATTAGATCCTTTGAAAACTGACCACTACATTTGTGAAACATAACTGGGGGCTGATGGACAGACATGCAGACAGCGTGATGGTCCAAGCACAGGCCAAAGCACCTGCAATGTCAGGATGCCTTCCCTGAATGATGAACACTGGCAGAGCCTGTCTCTCAAACAGACTGTCCTTGGAAGAAACTCTGCCAGAAAGCATAGACCTAGAGCTCACTTCCTGGCTGAGCGTCCCAGAGCAGCCCTTGCCTCCAAAATGCTGCTCCAGAGGGGACTCCAAAAACTACTCCTCCAGCAAAGCCTGTAACAGGCTCTGCTACAGGACCCTTCCTGGAGACAGTGCCCATGGGATGGAGAGAAGGGTAGGTATAACAGGATGTAGATAATGATACAAGTGCTGACTCCAAAACACTCCTCCCTGGAAATAGAGTTGTTCTGGCTCCAACAATTACCTGACAGCTCAACAAGACAAAAAGGAAGGGAAAAAAAAAAAACCAACAAAAAACCAGAAGAGAAATTGGATTCAGGTGCAGCAGTTTCACAATATGCCAGAGGTGACCCAGAGTCCCCCAGTGGCCAATAACACTGAACTTGTTCAACAAACAATTTAGTGACAGCGTCGCAGTTGTGGGGAGGAGAGGGGGAGAAGTGCTGCACAATGGGAGTATTGGATTTTAAATGTCACTTCAGAGCTTCAGGGGGTTAGTGCAAGGTTTATGACATGCTGGCTGTTTTTGAGGTGGTGGATGCTCAAAGTCAGAATTATCTCTCCCATCTTCCAGACCTGCAAGGCAAATACCAAAAATGTTTTGGAAGGAGATGCTAGGGCCCTCTGGTTATGCACTCTGAAGAGAGATGAAGCAGCCATTTATGGGCATTATCTGCTTTGCCCTTGTGCTCCTTCCTGTTAGTTGTTCCTCTGATAAAAGAACAGACTCGGTCTGCTGGGCCATAGCTTTGATCAGCAAAGCCAGTGGAGTAGCTCAAATATACTTTGGTCTATCACAAGGAGGTATGTGACCCAGAGAAACTAGGGATCAGAAGACATGGAGATGACAAAGTTGTGGTATATCATTCAGTGATGAATGCCTTGTCCAGGCTACTTTTAAATGACAAAAGATGTAGAGCTTACTCTGTATGCTCTGCAAGACCATTTTACAGTTTGATCAGTCTTATTACCTGAAAATGTTTCCTATGCTTCCATTTTACCTTGGTTTAATTTTGTCATTTCCTATGTGAAATTTTCAGAAGTTTTTATTTTCTTCTACCTGCTTCATCAATAAATACAGAGACAACCAGTGGGAAGGAGGGCTGGACTGGGTCTGGGAGCATGTATCGAGGCCTGCAAGGGTTGAAAGTGAACAGAACTTTATGTGAAACATCAGTGTTGGATGCATGGATAGGCATAGGAGAAAATGGATCATGTATTCAGGTATCATATGTGAATGAATTTGGTGTAAGCAAATATGTGCCTACAATATGCTGGGTGTGACAGAAAGCAAGGGAAGCCTGCTCTAGAGGATTTAAGAGCCACTTGCTATCACAGCATGATCTTGCAACTGTAGACTGAAATAAAAATACTCATGTTTTGTTGCTGTCATAACACAGGGGGAAAATATGAAACAGCCTGCAATGGTTAAATTCCACTTTCAACATCTGAGTGCGAAGTGACTCATCTGGAAGCATGACAGCTGTATAAAGCCCTTCTTTAACAAGCAGGTCCCTGCACAGCCCTCACTGCAGCTTCTGGCTTTAAAAACCTGTGAGGGACATGGAGATTTTCTTTTCTTCTGATTGCTCATTCAGGCAGATTCACCTAAAATGGGTAGATGGAAAGGAGGGCGCTCCTTGATTTTATTTCCAGCTTATCTGCCTGTATGAGCAAGGGTCAGTCTTCACCTCAAGCTGTCACTCAAGTTACTTGGCTATTCAATAAGTCAAATAATGATACTATTATTAATACACATAAAAAAGTTATATATATATATACACACTATAATACACATAATGAAACCCACTACATGAACTAATGACAAAATAATAATACAATAACACTACCCATAATAATAACAATTTCTGTGGTGGTTCTGTGACAGTTATTATCTACTGCACATAACAATACAGAGATGGTCTTCTGTGCAGTCTCTGGATGAGCCTTTCCTGTTTGTCTACTCCTGTACAACTTTGCCCAGGGAGACCGTGTCACATCAGAGAGTAAGAAAAATCCTGAGGCTCTCTCTCATTACAGAAATAACTTCTGTTGTTGTTTTATTAGCATCTTATTGTTTAATCCAAGGAAATAAGAAACAAAAAGGGAGTCTCTGAGCTCCAAAACACAACTGAGTCACTGCACTGTAATAGTTTTCAGGCATCAATTCAGTCATGGTAGCAAAAGGCAGAGTTTTTTTAGTTCCCCCTGCATTATTAAGTGACACTTCATATAAATTTCCTGTTGAAGCTGGTACATTTTAACTTGTCTTCACCATGGTTATGAGGCTGAGTACCAATGATGGACTGACACACGACTATTATCAATCTACAACAATTTGTTTGTACCTCTGAGTGGTACTTTTTGTCATTCAGGAGATGTGACCTCCTGATTTAAGATGTGTACCTCAAGAATCTGCTGCAGGACATCAAGATTTCAGTGAAGTCATAGATAGAGAGGTTAGGAGGGCAGATAGAATCAATTCAATTGCCTACTGTTATAGTTTTATTAGCAAAAATGTTGAGAGCATGTCTTGATCTCCCCAAGCACGTCGGTGCCTCGCTGCTCTTGCAATGTTTGAACACACCGCAATAGCAAGTGGGAGTTCAGACTAAAGAGGATTTGGACTAAACAGATGAAAGCCACTCCAGAATACAATCAGGCTATGAGATGAAAGAGAATCCTGAGAGGTAAGTGACTTTTTCAAGGTCATACACTGATAAACAGTAGGGATGGGAGTTAACCCAGGGCTCTCAAATCCTGACCCCGTGTTCTAACCTTTAACAGTGCTGCCTCTATCTTTCAGCTGAGTAATTCCCAGCAGGAAGATGGGGAAATGATTGGGCTGCAAAAGCTTTTTTCTTGCCAACTTTATCACTGAATTTTGCACCAGCATCTACCAAAATGGCTTGGGATGCACACCTGTTTTTGAAAGCAGGACACAGTTACATGGGATTAAACCCACTCAGGTAAAATGGAAGTTTAATATCATCTAAAAATTCTTTCTGGTAAGACACTCTGCAATGCAGAACAGTTTCCTATGGAAGTAGAGGGACTTCTTGTTTAAGACATTTTAAACCAGATTGAATAAGTTTCTAGAGCAAAAAAAATTCTTTATAAACTTATTCTGTATCAAGATTTGGTTTTTTTGTTTTAATTTCTAAGAATCCTGAGTGCAAAGGCCTCGAATTTAGCCTGCAATATGTGATAACAGGGCCTCTTGTGGGAGAAAGAAACAGTAACGAGCCCCTTCATTGAGCAACCACCACAAAATATCACAGGAAAAAGCACTATGGCAGTAGGGAACTTAAGATGCGATTATTCATTCAGATTTCAATACCGGAATGGGGTCAGACTCACTCTTAATCCCACAACATGCTGGTAGAGGTTTTCCAATCAACATTGCAAATGGATAGTTTGCTGATAAGGGCATGAGATACAGTATGGAGTTACATGGATCACCTTGCTATTGTCCCATTCTTGGGTTTTCATCTGTGTGTGGATTAGCTCATAGGATGGCTCCATTGCATCCATGTCTGGCTTGGGGTAGCCTGGGATGACATTGTGCAGCTGGAACCCGAAGGTGAGCAGCCAACTGTTGACATCTGGAAGGGAAGAGAAACATAAATAAGATTATCTGATCTCTCAAGCAGGATTGCCCAGGAGAAGGCCCAGAGGAGGACCCCATGGTGACTGGCACTGTAGCAGTCTGGACAAAATGATGAGTGCCCATGTTGTGTGAAGAGCAGAAATCTTAATGGTCTTTGAAAGAGCCATGGCCAAAATGTGGGCTTTCCACCTTGAGCCAGAGCCAAATTCTGCACTTTCCCAGCTCTGAAACAGAAACTCTGGCAGTGAACAAATGGCCCAAATCAAAGCCGACTTCATGTCTGCCCTTCATCAGCAGAAACCAAGCACTGTTTGAGTGTGCACAAGTGCAAGAACAGCAACACAGTTGGAGGCTGAGATGCTCCAGCAAATTGGGAAGTGTTATCCGGTCCTACAGTCAGCTCGGAACACCTCAGCCACAATACTTCTCTCCCTGTGGACTTTCAAAGGGCCTGCAGGCTGAAGACTAAATTTAGAGCTATGAGCCAGAATACCAGGACATCCAGGATGGACAGCACAGGCATTTAGCAGGTGCTCATGGAAGAAGCTTTTTCCATGGCATTTCCACCTCAGTCCAGAGTTTCCTGGCATCTTTCGTAAGAAGCTGTAGTTAGAGTATTAAACCAGTGTAAAGTCACATCATCTTTTATAGTGACATTTACAGTCAGCCTTCATACTACCTGCAAGGTACATTAAAGTGAAAATAAGTGAACAGATACAAGACAGATACTTTGCTTGGGTACTTTTTACAAACCCCTTAAAAATATCCATGGATGGTGAGAAAACTGTCTACCAGTGATAAATTACTGTCTTATGCAAAAGAGGGTCCACTGGAACTAAAGGCAGCATGATGGAAAATGAGCCACTTGGGACATCATTCCTGTCTGTATTTACTTGCCAGTAGATTACAAAGTCTTCCTTGATTTTTGATTGCACAGCTATTAGGAATAGCAGCTGAAAGTTAATCTGCTGGAGGAAATGATGAGGTTGGGTAACTCCTAGATCTGCTTGGGATTAGCATCACTTCCCCTGTTAACTTCAGAGCATTTGATGAGCACACCTTGCTTGCCTTCACTCAGCTCCAGAGGACACACCTGCTACAGTCCCTGAGCAATATGGTGTGCATTTGGCACACAAATAGCAATTGCAAGGAAAAGAAAGGTATGAAGGTAAAGTTTAACTAATATCAGCTCCCAGGAGTCTTAAGTGGATGTAACTGGAATTTTGTTGGTGATTGCTCTGCTTCAAGCTGGAAGTGCAAAGGCTTGATTTTCATTTTGCTAAACTCAATAAACATTGTTGAAACAATCTGAAGACGGAAAAAAATTTAAATAATCAAATATGCATCTTTGAATATTTTTTTCTCTATTCCCATGAGCCTAAATGAATGTTTTGAAAAACTGGTTGGAAAAGAAATTATGGATGCAAGTGGCAAATAACGCCGTTCCAGATGACTGCAGAATCAGGAGCCAAACAAACACACTATCTGTTGCTTGTTTTCCTACAGGCCAAAATGTTGCGATTGGGCAGATGTCCAAAAAGCCCTTGCGACAATCCATGTGGAAGAGGGAGGATTTCTGTAATAAAAACACTTCTGTTCACTCAATGTACAGATTGTTTTTGGAGTGTCTTTGAAACAGAGAGGTTGGGGGGGTATGAAAGAAATGAAAAGGCTCATTTGATTATTTTGTTGCCTAGTGCTAAGCCAGCCTGCTTCCAAATCCTTCTTATCTCAAATGAAGAACTTTGATGTACATATTGTGGACCAGGTGGTCAGGGGAACAAAGTAAAACAGTGAAGGTCAGCATTGGTGCAGGAACCATTTCCCAAGCATTTCAAAAATGCTAAAAAGAATACAGAGCATGGATGCTGAACTGCTGAAAAATATGTAACACGTCTGGAAATATCCAAGATGGGGGTTTTTTATACTTCTCAGAAAACTGACTTCCAAAACATTTGCAAACAGGAGTTTATTCTTTTTGGGAAGAGGTGTGTTGGAATACCCAAAAAAAAAAAAAAAACAAACCAAAACAAACAACCCAAAACCATGGGAGGAAGGTGTGGAGCTGAGAAACAGAGGGGAAAATACTAATTTGCCAGGAGGCAGTGACAACTTTTTTGACAGAAAAGTACATTTCACATCACAGAGGTTTTTTTCAGCTACAGTAACCCTGCCAACACATTTCACAGTAAATTCATTTGAGGGCAAAGAAAAAGAGTGCTTAATGCAGACACATGTAATGGAAATGTCAGTTCAATCCATCAGGATTGCTGAAGCTGGCAGCAAAGCTCTGTGCCATGAAGTGTACAATCACTAAAATATTCATGTTTAACAATGGGCCTCTCAAAACATAAATACCTGCTTCTCTCCTGCTCTCCCCTCCACATACCTTCAATTTGTATCCATAAGCTCAGAGACCTCATCACTGTGGACCAAAGCACGTGTTGGTCACCCTGGGCACTGAGCTCCCCTAAGGACAAGCAGGTCCCAGCGTGGGAACAGAGGGACAGAAAGTGGTTCCCTGTGTCCAGATCTGGGCATATTTCATTGTGATGACCAGGGCTGTCTTATGGGTCTTGCCCATGAGGTGCCTGAAAGCCTGAGCAGAAACAAGTGCTGGGGCAGCAGCCTTGTATCACAGCACACATCCCATAGCATGGCCTGCTTCTTCCATGCACTGGAAGAGGAGAAACTTAAAAAAACATATTTGGGCTCTGTATTCTTGGAAAACTAAAAACAGAACTTACAAGACCATGGAAAAAATAATTTGGTGGACATAAAATATTACTGTATCAGATTTGGACACCTTGATTTTATTGTCAGAGCTTTGTGGGAAGCTATACACCTGTTCTAACACAGGGCTAGAAAAAATATTTTGTCCTGTCTTGAGCCGGAAAACAAAAATCTGTTAATATGTCACAAAGCAACAGTTTAAAAACTAAATCAGTTCAAACCAAAAGTTTCAAATTAACTTCTGAAATAAACTCCATTTTGGTTTTGACTCCTTATTTTTCTTTTCCAGTTTTCAATCATTAGTTTACACTTAACTTAAAGAGGTTGAAAAATGCAAAATGATTTTTTCTTTAAGGCCATTTTGGACTTTGTCATTTAGACAATTTTGAAAGCTGTTTATGCTGCTGCTAAGAAATCTCTCAAGCTCAACCCTCCCCCATAAACAAATTCAGTTTTGACAAATAAGCATTTTCTGATAGAAAAAGTTGTCTCGGGGTATTCCCTCCCAGCCTTAATTATCAGAGTGAGAGCAACATAGAGGATCTTAGCCTGCATCTTTTGACATATTTTACTTCCCTCGTGGCATCATCTTCTCAGCTCTGGAGAAAACAACTTTTCATTAAAAAGCCCCACTATCTAATCCTTATGATTATTGCAGAAGAACCTGAAAGCACAAATCCTAATGGCTAGAAAAACAAGCAGAATAGAAAACCCAGGATTTTTACTGTGTAACATTTATTTGCTATTACGCAGATCTCGTAACTCAGGGGAATGCAATTATTGTTAAATATGGGAAGGTTGTGATAGATGCAGCAGGAACATTTAAAAATTAATTCTATCTCCTTAAGCAGTATGTACATTTGATTTGTGATTGTGGCACTTGGTTTTTCAATAGGAAGTATGTAGAAAGGAGTCCCACCAAAAAGTCTTCTCAAACATTGCTACCACTGTTGCACACAGTATGAAAACAGTATGAAACTAGATTTGAAGGGCGAAAGGAATAAAACAAAGCTGGCTAGAGATAATCCTGGGAGCAGCACACCAACAGTACAGGGACAGTGTGCTAGTGAGGTTCTTCAGGCTGCTGTCTCAGTACAGGCAGGGGATGGCAGCAAACAGGCAAGTGTGACCAGATGTCCAAAAAGCTCAGCGCCATCCTGGCCTGTATCAGCAATAGTGTGGCCAGCAGGACCAGGGCAGGGATTGTCCCCCTGTACTCAGCAGTGGTGAGGCCACACCTCGAATCCTGTGTTCAGTTTTGGGCCCCTCAGTACGAGAAAGACACTGAGGTGATAGAGTGTGTCCAGAGAAGGGCAACAGAGCTGGTAAAAGGTCTGGGGCACAGGTCTGGTGAGGAGCAGCTGAGGGAGCTGGGGGTGTTTAGACTGGAGGAAAGGAGGCTCAGGGGTGACCTTATTGCTCTCTACAACTTCCCGAAACAAGGCTGCAGTATGGTGGGGGTTGGTCTCTTCTCCCAGGTAACAAGGAATTGGAGAAGAGGAAATGGCCTCAAGTTGCACCAGGGGAGGTTTAGATTAGATTTTAGGAAAAATTTCTTCACCAAATGGGTTGTCAAGCACTGGAAGAGGCTGCTCAGGGCAGCGGTGGAGACACCATCCCTGAAAGGATGTAAAAGACATGTAGTTGAGGCACTTAGGGACATGGTTTAGTGGTGGATGTGGTAGTGATGGGTTAATAGTTGGACTTCATAGTCTTAAAGGTCTTTTCCAAATGAAATGGTTCTATGATTCAATGAATACAGGAAGGACATTTAACATAAAAAAGGATTTTCTGTAAAAATACCCCAGAGCTCATATTACAGCGATTTTACAAATTTTCAGGGGGAGCAGTTCAGAGATTGTGTCAAGCTTTGGGGCAGGTGTGCCCCAAGACCTGGCCTTTAAGTCTAAGGCACCTTCTTTTATTGACTTTTTGTAGAAACTGTTAATTCTGTGGGGCAGATTAACTTTGAACTACATAGCTAGTAGTGTAGTAGTCATGTAGATGCTCTGAAATGGCTGACTGCAATGAAAGGTTTAAATCGCTTTGCCATTCTGCTAAAACAAATCTGTATGCCTTTTTTTTAGTTGCAAATAAATCTCTATGCAAAACTGTGTAAACAGAACTGCCCCTCTACAAAGAGAAAGGTTATCAGGACATTAATTGGTAGCTAAACTTCAGATATCTGAGGGGACAAAAAACTGTAAGCAAAATAAAAAGAACAAACACCTAAGAAGAGAAAAGGAAACAGGTTTGGGAATTACAATCTCCATCTATGCTAATGAATTAAACATGCCCTGTACATGGGGGTCAACTGGCAAACTAAAACTTATGTCCATTAATTAAAGAATGGAAAACCTCATAGTGATCAGGACACTGAGAGAGGAATTACCTATTGTCCTGGTTTTGGCAAGTATAAATTTTTTTACAGCAGCTGGTATGGGGCTGTGTGTTGGATTCGTGCTGCAAACAGTGCTGATAACACAGGGATGGGTTTGCTATTGCTGAGCAGTGCTCACACAGTGCAAAGGCCCTTTCTGCTCCCCACCGACCCCACCAGCAAGGGGGCTGGGGGTGCACAAGGAGTTGGGAGGGGACACAGCTGGGACAGGATGAAGGACTGACCCAAAGGATATCCCAGACCATAGGGTGTCATGGAAAGCTGGGGAGGAAAGAGAGGATGTTTGGAGTGATGGTGTTTGTCTTCCCAAGCTACTGTTTTGTGGGATGAAGCCCTGCTGTCCTGGGGGTGGCTGCCTACTGATGGGAAGTAGTGAACGAATTCCTGGTTTTACTTTTCTTGAACAAGCAGCTTTTGCTTTTCCTACTAAACTGTCTTTATCTCAGCCCATGGGTTTTCTCACTTTTTCAGTTCTCTCCCCCATCCCACCTGGGAGTAGTGATTGTGCAGCTGTGGTGTGGGGCTTAGTTCCATCTGGGGTTAGACCATGACACCTATTTGCTGACGGCAAGCTTGTGAAAATGTTAATTAATTTAAATGTCTTACCTGTCATGTAACATTTGATATCCTGAGAATTGCTAATGGGGTTGTTGTTTTTGAACATATACAGGTTGAAAGGCATTATGTTATTGCTACTCAGATGCTTCCACATATCGTGGTCTGGACTTGTCCAGCGACCTGCTAGCACGTCGTAGTCTCTCCGCCCCATGTGGATAAGTTTTGTGAGTGGATCATACAGTCCTCCATGGTAGCCGATGATGATCTGGAAGTTGGGATTGGTGTCCATATAGATCTCCCCATATGCTGTGTACAGTATCTGCTTGATCATTAAGCCAGTCCCACTGAAGACAGCCAGAGGAGTGCCAATGTTGTCACAGGCTATGTAGAATTCATCACCGCTGCTGAGCTCCATCGCAAAGAGGTGGCCTTGGAGGTCATAATATAGGGAGGTGATCTCGGAGCTCGAGTGGTTGTACAAATGGGTGACCTTGGTTGGGTTGCTCAGATCTGCGTAGAAGAACTGCAAGTGATGGCCATGGCTGGTTTTGCTGGAGACTCTCCTTCCCAGGCCATCATAGCGGTACTTCACACTCCACCCACTCGCTTTATTGTAGGCTTTGATGAGCAGGCCAGCTGAATTGTACTCAAAAATATCATTGCCCCTTTGCTTCAGGAAGCCATCTTCATCCATTTTGTACTGCACATCCCCCAGTCTAGTAATCCTATCCCTGAGGTCATACCTGAGTGGTGTAAGGCGGGCACTATTCCCTGGACTCAACAGATGGAGGTTTCCATTTAGGTCATAGCTGTAACGCCAGAGAGGTTTGTCATTGATAGACACAGTCTGCAACTGGCCATCAGCATCATATTCATATGAGTAACGAGTCGTATTTGCGTAAGGGCCAACCTTCAGCTCTTTCCTAACCACTCTCCCCATGTTGTCGTACTGCACAGTCATCCAGTACATGAGAGACCGGAATATCTCATACTGGACCTCCTTCATCCTGCCATAGGCATCAAAATGTTTAGTGTGGGTCATGACAGCAGTGGTGATAATCTGGTTGATGTCGTAGTAAATGACCCCAAATTTACCGAATTGCTCGGTTTTGCCTGACACATCATCATACCTGTAGAGATCAATAGGCAAAGGCGTCTCGTTGATGACCGCTTGCATGCTGGTCACCCGGAAGCTGTTGTCATAGTTATAGTCAAAGCGTGCATTCACCATGCCCTCCTCAGTGAAGCGGAAAATCTGTCGGTCAATGAGGGGTCCTATCTGTCTGTACCTGATTGTGCAGGTGAACCCTTCATTCTGCAAGTTTATGGTCTTCAGCATGCCCGCAGTTTCGTCATAAGTGAAACTGATCTTTGTGGTGTCGTAGAGCATCTCGGCTAACTTGGACAACTTCCCATATTTGTAGATGACACGCCTCCCCGTGCCCAAGTACAAAGTGTGGAGGAGCTGCTCATCCTCTGTGAAGTCCTGAATCACTGAGGCATTGCCTTCTGGTGGCCGGTAGATGTTCCTGTAGTAACCAATGGAACGAATGGTTTCCAAAGTCTGACGGGCAACGTTGGGCATGGTCACTGATGACAACCGGTCATTCTTGTCAAACTCAAAGATGTACTGTCTCTGGCTGTGAAGGAGCAGCACCATGGACTGGATGGGGAGAAAAAAAGTATAGATTACATCCCTGTTTTTTGAGCGAAATTATACTCTCACAAAACCTGTAAGATTCCTCAATCCAAAGAGCAGGCTGAGACAAATCTATACGCCCATAGAATTCAACAGTGAGAGGTAAGGAGCTGCATATGGCACATCAAGTATCCCCAAACAGGAATGGGTCAGTGGAAGAAGCAGTTAATGCAGTGAGGATGGTCCAAGTTCAGAATGCTCAGTTTTTCAAATCAGTACTGTGTAGCTGTTTTACCAAACTCCCTGTGCCAATAGCCTCTGAAAACTAACCAAATAAAATTGGTAGAGCTACTTAAACAACACTTGAAAAAGCATCCCCCAACACCTTCCAATGCAGAATTAATTCATTGTATCACCCCATCTTCTATTGTCCTCTTCCTCCAAACTTCTGCCTGCATGCTTATTTGTTCTGGGATTTTTTGGTTTTTTGTTTATAACAAACAATCTACATAGATTGTATAATACAAGGAATAAGTCAATACTTAAAAGATATGGCTCAACTACAGTTTCCTTAAACTGTTCTAGGGATAGGCACTATTCAAAAACCAGGAATAAAAAATTCCAGCCCCAGGTATATAGCATATGGATCTATGGGTCACTGGGCAGTGTAATGCTGAATGGTAATACTCAGAAAATATAAGTTCCATGCCAATCTACAGAGTGCAGGCCTGGGAAACACTGCAAAGTGTGCTACAACAGTGTGGCTGAATTAATGCCTCACTTATTAATTACATGTACTTCTGTAAGCAGGAATGGGCCGCTCAGAGAAGGCAGAATGTCAGCCTATATGGGTTGTTTGCACATGGAAAATCCTACTGGAAATTCTTACTGTTCACTCTGATGACTTTACCTGAGTATATTTTATATTACAGTGATGCCTTAGATTTTAACTTTCATATTTTTCAAATTCGGTACTGCTTAGTGTGTAAGTCTGAAGTTTCTTGTAGCCTGTTAATTTCTGCTCTCTCATGCTAGGTAGACATAACAAAGCATCTCCAGGCCTGCTCTCCAAGGACACTCAGACCATCCTAGGCCCAGAAAGTATAAACCAAAAGCCTCTGAAAGGGGGGCAAGCTGAGGGGAATTTCATTATTAAACTGAAGCTTTAATTGGAGAATTAACCCTGATATGCAAATGAACCAAACCTATAAAAGTGTGAAGAACTTGTGACTTGTCATCCATCTTGGGGTCCATCTTGGCAATAGCCTGTGGCTCCCCAGGGTGTACCTTTGAAGGCCTTTCAAATAAGTATCTGCCTTTATTCCCTTACTCCTGTCTAGTCTCCGTTTTTAGGTGACCTCTTAAGGCATCAATAGTTAACTCAATAAAGCAAGACTATGCTTAAAAAACCACATGCCAAAGCTTCACAGTTCACATGCTCTCAGTATGACTGGGAAAAAACAGACAATTTTCAACTGCTCTGTGGTGTATGTGCACCTTAGCAGGACAGAAGAGGAGTACTGGACCATAAGGACCAGCAATTAGCTGATGTGAAGGAGTGCAGCTGTACTGACATCAAAGGAGTAAAGCCCATGTACCTCAAATGCACCATCTCTGAGTGGTAAGCGCATTCTTACCTTCTCCAAGTAGGTGTAGCTCCATGATTTACCATCAGCGAAGATTCTGGATGTAATTCTGCCAGACTGATCATACTCCATCCTTTCTGACATCGTGCCCCTCTGAATTCCTGCAATGTGTCCTCCTGGGGAATAGGTGACATTGACCCCATTCAGTCTGCTGCTGGGTGACCAGAGACTGGGCCTTCCTGCCTGGTCGTAGAGGATGCGGAGCGTGAACTTGCGGTGGTCATCATAGATTTTCTCAGTCCTTGTCACACGATCAAAGTCAAGGGACAGCAGGTTTCTGTTGTGAACCTACAGGAAAAAGATGGGAGAATTAGGAAGCTGAAAACAGTTTAAGTTAGGAACACTAGCCTGGTTTCACCAAATACTTCTTTATACCGCACTGGAGAGCATCCAGCTGCTCATTGCCTCTGGACGAGACACAATTTTTAAAGCAAAGAGTTGTCCTAACATTGCTTTTATTGACTTCAGTGAGGAGAGAGGCAGAGAATAGTACTGTTGAAACATCACCACAGTGAAGGAATATAGCCCATATCCCAAATCTAGGTTTAGGACTGCGACAGCAAATGTGACCTACAGAACATAGAATGACAACTTGTTGCAAGGAATATTTGCAAGATAATCTATCAAACCTAGAATATAGAGTCTTTTGCTTTCATGCATATCAAAAAGCACTTGTAGAAGAGATGGATGTTGTGCCATAATAGCGGAAATCAGCGTTTTTCTCTGAGCTAATTGAATATAATGCAGGCATTGGAGGTTAAGCCTTTCCCCTGAGATGAAATATGGAGGCTTTAACCACTGTAGATGTTACACAGAGCAGGAACTTTACTGTAAGAGCTGGAGCTTTAACTTCATTGTCCTGGGGTTATTCAGAGTGGCATAATTATACACTGCTTACCTCCAGTGCCTCTACATTTCCAAAGATCAAAGGTATCTACTTCAAAAGTAAGAGCAGGAATACATTTTGACTCAGGGATTGCAGTGCACAGCAATATGAAAAGGAGCTGATAATACAACTCATGTTTAGCCACGTGTGCAAGGAGACTTACAAAGCCACATCACCACAGCAGCAAAGTGAAAGGAGGAAAACCAGTATTCCCAGTATGACCTTGTCAGTGAAGATACCTCTTTCTCTACCCCACCACTTCCAAACCTCTTTCAGCTGGTGAATGTCTTTCTTCTGGAAGGGTGTCGATTCTTCTTGGATGAATCTCGAACTCCAAAGAGCTGACTCGGTTTTCAGTTCCCTTTGCAGCCCTTCAGCTACAGTCAGTAAACCAGAGTTTTCTGCTTGCTATGATGTTTTCAGATCAAGTTAAAAACACTGCCCTATCCTGCTCTGGGTAACACTGACACTCCTGACTGCAAGTGTTCAAAAACATGCAGCTATGGCACTTGAGGACATGGTTTAGTGGTAAATGCGGTGGTGCTGCTTCTTTTAGTTGGGACTTGTAGGACTTTGCACGGTTGGACTTGATGATCTTAAGTGGTCTTTTTCAACTTGAACGATATCTGATTCTATAATTCTGTGACCTGAGCACTGTTCTCAGCCCCTTCCAGCTTTGAGCTGGGCCGTTGCTCCATGGCCAAGGATGTATGACTGAATTTCTACTGTACTTTCAGGGATGTGGGAGTATCTGAGAGCTAAACAGCAAGAGAAAGGATGGGGCTGAATCAACAGAGGAGAGATTCCTCAGCCCTGGAAGAACAGCAGAGGGAAAGGCTGAATCACTGCAGTGCCTTCATCTTGCATGGGCAGACATCTGTGCTGAAGCCTAGAGAATGGGAACACCAGAAAGACAGAATTCAAATAAGGTATCTCAGGATCTGGGGAGAGAAGGAATTGTTGCCATGGTGTAAGTGTGAGGATGATGTAAGAGAGGAGGCAAGTGCAACAATGATTTTCAATTTATGAATAACAATGGTAAAAGGTATGACTTGGAATAAACTCTGTAGAAAGGTAGACAATGCTCTAATTAAATATGTGTGAAATAGAGTGTAAATGTGCAATGGGAGAGAAGAAATCAGCCACTGTAACAGAGAAACTGGAAAATAATTAAAAAGGTATCAAAACCCTAAGTACAGATGCACATGTGTAACTAATAGCAATTTGTATCTCCTAGGTGCTTGCTGCTATATAGAGAGAAACAGGAATGGCAATTCCTTGCAAAAAAAAGCAAAGAAGGAAGTAATAGCATCTCTACCTCCCATCTATTTGCAGAGCAGCTCCATCCTGGTAGCTGCAGCTTCTTCTGCTCCAGGTCTTTGCCAAGAAAGCTGGAAAGAGCTCTTCCAGGGCTGGGACAGCCCTGAATCCAGGCTGAACGAGGTCTTCCTGAGAAGTTAGCAGCAGTGCCATTCACTGGGCTGGAAGGACCAAATAGCAGGTCCCTAGACAGCTCTTAAGCTCAGTCCAAATGTCTGTATCCCCTGACTGGTGCCATAAATTGTTCTACCCTCCTTATGCTCTGGCAAGCAATGTCTGTGTGACTAGTTGGAACCAATCTCCTTTTTCCTGTATTTTATTTTTTAATGTTTTCTTTTCTTCTGCTCTCTTGGTGTACTGTCTCTTTTATCTGAGAAGTGCTGCAGTGCTAACAGCCACCCTTCAAGGTGACGAGCAAAGTGAACCCTACCCTGCCAGTAGCCTCTAAACAGGGTCTAAATCTTTTTCATCCTTGTTCAAGGGCATGCCTTGTATAGAAGAGAATTTTCTGCAGAAGAACTGACAGGGCTGCAGGCTGCAGTCCAATAACTGTATTTTATGGTGAGCAGCTAAGTAAGGTGCCATCCTCCATCCCAGACCTTATCCTGGAATGGAGTCTGAAAACCTCCTGCAAAAAGGTTTTGCCCCTCAGAGTGTTTGACAAGGCTTGTGATCAGCACAGGAGCAAGGCAGGGTAAATTTAAATCCACAGTTTGCAGTGGATTTGATATCCCCTTTAAAATGTGTGAGAGACTAAATTTAACCCCAAACTCATGTTCCACAGTATTTTATTCAATCTCTTAGCTTCCTCTGCAAAAAAGAAAGAGCATAAACACACTACCATCTCTGATTTCTCCAATGCTTCCTTTGGCACTCCGTTAGCTTAAATGATAATTAAACAACATTCACTGATTTCCCTGGGAACACAAGAGCACAAAACAGGGGAGAATTCTCATGAAAACACCCTGGCAATGTTCAGCGGAGGAGGGCAAAAAATACTCCTGCAATGAGAACTCCAGGAGAAAACATCATCCATGTGATGAACGGCTGCCTACAAAGGAACTTCCCCAGTGAATTGCTGAAACCAGAGCGGCCATATCCAGACCTCAGTGTCTTGAAGAAATTGTGAAGATCATCCTGGACCATCTTTATTAAGTCAGCACACCAGGAATGGTTAACACCATATCCCTTTTTGGTCACATTGGTTCAGGGGATTGTCTGGGATACTAGATCTTGATGCCACTATTAACCTGCTGCCAAGGTCTTGGGAAAAACAAAGTGACTTATCACAGGAGTTGCCATGGTTAAATAAATAAAGGAACTGAGGCAGCAGCTGTCTCTTTTTGCTGTCCTATTTGCTCCACTGTCAGAGATCATTTTACACCCTTCTTCATTCAAAAACTCAAGTTTGTTTAATAAAAAAAAAGGGAAAGAGCCCTGTTCCTTGGAGCAGGTTTTACCTAATGCTCTCTCTGCAAATGGAGTCTGTTGCTGCTGTTGGCTAGAGATGGGTGGAATTCATAGCCAGCCAATTTGCAGAGGTATCTCACTGCTGGGTGGGCGGATAGAGCATCACAACTTTTCATGGGGTGTGTGGGATAGCAAAAGGGAAAGGGGCTAGCTGCTTTAATATATTTGTGCTGCTTTACAGCTGCCTGGCCACGTACAGAGCCAGGTCAGCATTGGTGGGACAGGAAGAAAGGTATGAGGGCTGTCCCCCTTTGCCTTCGTCCATGCAGAAGTCCCTGCTGTGTGCCTTATCCACGCAATAAGGAACCGTGTATTGTATTATTTCCTAGGGAGGGTCAAGGAGGCAGCTGTGAAACTGGCTCGTTGTGCAGGGAGCTGGCTGAGCTCATGGCAACAGGTTGCCAGTCCCCAAGCACACCGTGGGAGGAGGAGGCACAACTCATAAAAAGTTGATCCACGTGATGACATCCGAAACGATCACTATTTACAGTGTCCACATCCTGTTGTCCTCACTTCAAAGGCTCCATGGAATGATGCTGAAGCCTCTTTGGGATGTTCTTTCCCCACGGAGCACCGTGTCTTTGCTACTGTCTCATGTGAGCAGCGGGGTGAGGGGAAAGTAGTAACTTAGTCACATATAGCAGAAAATGGTAACGTTTCCCAAACTGAACAAAACCATGTTGAACTTAACTTTCCTAAGTTTCTCTCCTGCCAGGGAAAGCAGTAATTACTGGAGTGAAGGAAGAGGGGAACATCACACAGAGAATATGTTAAATGTTGCGCAATCCCCAGGGAGGCAATTAGCACCTTGCAGGCTTTTGTACAAGGGGTGCAGATGCTGCTATGCTCGCAGACACACAGCTTAAAACATCTTGTATACCCTCAACTACTTTGAACTCCTGAACAGAGCCATAACTGAGTCCTTCGACCACGTAAGATGCACTTCTGCTTCACTAGAAGGGCCCTGATAGGCTCAAAATGTGAATAAATGCTGGCAGATTTATAGGGATACCAGCAACCAGCCTGAGAATTCATTTTGCAAGTGTTTTTCCAACTGCAGTACAATATAAAACACAGACATGTTCTGTGTTTGAATCTGTTGGAGAGGATGAAAGTCTGGTAAGAAAGTTTCACAGATATGTAGGCTTGGCAGAAAGATCTCTGTAGAAACTGAGGATGAGATAGAAATGAAAGTAAGTTTTGGTATAAAGGATGTTTTGCTGAAACACTGACCACTGAATAACTGAGAAGGCAAAGGTTGGAGATGAGTTGGAAGGGGATTTTTATGATTAGGACAAAGGTATGTGACTACAAACAAAGACATGTTTTTCACCAAGTAAATAAGTCTCAAGAAGAGCATAAGTAAATAGAAAACATGTTTTTACCAAAAAGAGCTATCGCAGGCAAACAAGAAATGTTGATGTAGCAAGAAGAAGAGAGGTCTGAGAATTTTCCACTGTAAGCTTAAATTGTAACTTACTTACTCTTATGATTGGATAATAATGACTATAATATGGTAATGGTAGTAGCTATGATAGGCTATAGGCAAATGTAAAGGTATTGTGTATGGTGCTTATTGGTTGTTATGTATTAAGATACTCAGCAAAGAAAGGTATATAATGCTCTGTAACTTGAACAGAAAGTGGCTTCAGGTGCGCCTACAGCTGGAGCTGGCAGCTGTAGGGCTGGCTCTGGATACCCACTCCCTGAAATGCTGCAACTTCACCTATGCAATAAACAGCTTTCAAGAGAGCTGCCTGAAGTCCAGACATCCTTCATGAACCTTTCTCCTATAGAATCTACTGCAAAAATTTTGGAAGATAAAACTGATATGGGCAGCTGAGCTGTGGCTAAATGAATGGAAGCTGTTTTGAACACTAAATAGCTATGACCCAGCTGCAGATTTCAGAAGGCCCTCTCTTTTCAGAAAAAGACCTGTCTGATAATTTCATCAGTTATTAAAATGAAATGAAATAAAATAAAATAAAATAAAATAAACCCCCCCAAGACAAACCCGACAGAAAAGGGTGATGACAATTGATCTGCGGATATACAGCAGTTCACACTGAAAGAGCAGTTTCAGCTTTCATTACTGTTTGCATTTTTTTCTCCTGGTAACAAAATATGAGGCTATCAACACAGGGGGAAAAGAACAGAGGCTGGGGTGGAGAGATTGAAGAGAAATACTTGACAAGTGTGAGTGAGGAGAGACAGGAGAAATCACACCGAAATGGCAGGGGTCATGCAGCAGGGAATAGGGAGAGGTGAAGAGCAAGGACTGGGAAACACATATCCTGAAACCAGAGCATTGATATTTACTGCCAAGCTTAAGTGTGAATAAGTAGCTGCAGTCCTTTTGCTGTGGTGGTATTAGACAGCACTAAGCATTTTTCTCAGAGGGTCTGAATTTGCCAGGTGCTGAGCACCTTCCCAGGAACCGTTCATCAGTCCGTGACTCTGAGACCAGCAAGGTACAGGGTGAGTGCACAGGACTTGCTATTACAAGTTCCCAGCTTTGCCAGCAGTTAGCAGATGAATTGCAGCTTATTGGGCAAGATCTTTAAACAGCCCTGACAAGTATGAGATGCATTGTGCGGAACAATGTTTTCAAAACACATCAGTCTCAAGCACAGAAAGGTCTGGGCACTCCTGGAGGGAGAGTACTGTCAGGCTGAAGCTGCTTGTAACACTTCAGGGAACAATAGCAATTACGGTGCAATGCCTTGCAAGCCCAGTTCTTCAACAGGTTCAACAGACTAGCAATTTCAGGAATCCAGAGTTTTTTCTGACGTTTCCCAATGAACAGTATTCATAGAATCACTGAATGCTTTGACCTTAAAGATCTTCTAGGTCCGACCCCCCTGTCATGGGCAGGGACACCTTCCACTAGACCAGGTTGCTCAAAGCCCCATCCAACCTGGCCTTGAACACTTCCAGGGATGGGGCAGCCACATCATGCCTGGGTGGCCTGTGCCAGTCCCTCACCACCCTCACAGTAAAGAATTTCTTCCTAATATCTAATCCAAACCTTCCCTTTTTCAATTTGAAGTCATCCCCCTTTGCCCTATGATTCCATGCCCTTGTCGTAAGTCTCTCTTGGAGCCCCTTTAGGTAATGGAAGGTGCTCTAAGGTCTCCCTGGAGCCTTCCTTTCTTCAGGCTAAACAACTCTAGCTCTCTCAGCCTGTCCTGAGCCTTAGAAGGCTTTCAGTGCTCTGCTCTATCACTGCCAGCAGCACAGGTAGAAAACACCTGCACTAAGTTGTGTGGTATTTTATAGTTATGACTGTCCCTTGCTTCCTTAAACAGTCTGATGGTTAAACCTGCAGTGTTTGATGGGAGGTCATGCACTCCCAGTGATGCAGAGGACTGGTAGGGAGATCAGCAGTACCACCTCTGATGGCTCCAGGAACATCAACACATAAGGAGACATAATGATATACTCCAGTCATAAAGGCTGTGTCACTGAGGGTGAAGAGCCAGTGCTCTGTCCTGCAGCTCCATCCCTACTGCAGGCAATACAAATCATACCCATCCTTTTCTGCCACGAGACTGGGGACTGATGAGATGGGAAGCATAACCCAAAAGTGCTTGTGGTTCTTACTTACCCTCAGCCGACGTCCAAAGACAGTGACCTGTCCTCTTGCTTGCTCCTTCCTCTGCCTCCACTCCACGAGATTGAGGCCGTTGTCGATGGGCAGGGTGACATTCCTCTTCCCCACTGTGGGGTTGACAGTGCCAGCCAGCAGATGTGGCTCAGTCTGCAGGGCCACCTCCATGCCGTTGGCAAGCATCAGTCTGAGGGAGCCGTCAGCACCGATGTAGTAGCTGTTTCGGACTTGGTCTGAAGACAGAAAAGAGATCTTTGCTGATACAGCTCCAGCTCTTCATTTGCCCCCTCACCTAGGAGGCTGCTGCATCAGCATTTCGGATGGTTGTAACCAAACGCACTCTGTTATTCACCCGTCCCACTCAATGGGAGCAAAACATCAGTTTCATCAGGGAAAGTAAATATGGACAATTGCTTTTTCATTCCGATGAGGTTCTGCACCTCAAATTCTTGTAGAAAGTCTTACACAGGTTACAAAAGTGAAGAAACCGTGTAATACCTTACCAAAGGACGCAAGTTCAAACCTCTTCCTCTAGGCTGAAACACTGTGTGGTGAGATATTTGTTTTAAATCAGTTTGACCGAAAACTTTCCACGCTTTTATATCCTAAAGATTCTAATTTCACAACAATATATGAGAAAGTGGGGCCACCTACTTTCCTCAGCTCATTCACTGTATTACAAGTGACAGGAAATTGCACAGAAAGTTAATGCTAACCAGTTCCCCAAACAGCCAAATCCTTTCCCTTGAGAAAGCTTTCAGGAGGCAACCGAAATCCTCATGTTTGGAGAGAAAGCAGAGGCATTAAGCTCCCACACGTCTTCATACATCTGGCCTCCGCTAGCTCTTGAAAGATCAGATTTTGAGGCCAGCATTTGGGAATGAACAGTATCAGGAATTGAACAGAAAGCAATCTCTCTTCTACATTCTTCAGGAATCAGGCAGGCTGAAAGCCCATTCTTTGAATCGCCAGCTGGCATTTATCTCTGCAAAGAGTAGCTCATGAAGGGTAAGAAACCATGAGACTTACTCAGTGCAGAATGGCTTTAAAAACATATTATACAAACACTGCCTTTTCTGAAGCTCCTCAAAAGCTGGAAAATATCACAATTTCTGTCTCCCAGGCTGCCATAAACTCTTAATTGTGAATAAAAGCACCCACTGAAAATTCCCATTAAGTGTTTTTCTTTTCTGAAGCAAGCTGGGTTTTGCTCACTAGTTGCTCTGCCATAGCTCAGCAGAAAACAAGATCACAGTGAAATTATCATTTCTTGTCCCCAAGAAATAGATTAGCAAAGAGCATAGTTTAGTATAGTTAGGGAAAGAAACGTGACACCAACTGGTCCTTTTTTATGTGGGTCTCATCCTGCTCCTGTGGTAGCCAGCTGGAGTTCTGCCACAGAGACCTCAGCAGAACCACCACTCAACTTTACACAGTAGTGATAGTGAAACTGCCGGGGCACGGGATTTTGCCAAAGACATACAGCAGTGATCCACAATGCAGATCTGAGCATTTTAGCTCTACCACTGAGTATGTAAGCTGATGGTCTTTGACACAGCCAGATCAAACCCCCTCCATGCTTGAGTGTGCAAATGGAGAGAGGGGCCAGTCAGTTGGCTGCCACACCTTTCTTAGATGCCTGGTTTGATGCTAAAGTATTAGGGGATGTGCTTTAAATCAGATCAGTGAAATATCACTGAACAGTGAATATATTCCTCCCTCTTTTATCCTTCACCAGGAAGCAGAGGAAAGCTTGAAGGTTTACATGAAATTAATCAGATGTGATGTTCCCTTTGTGTTACATAAGCACCACAGAAGGGTTATTGTCACCAGTGCTGTGGTACAGTGTGGGGAATGCAAATCCTCTACTTTCAACATTCTCCCAAGAGAAGACTCTTCCCTGGCTCTGGAAGGCATTTCTCAAGGGCTACATGAAGTCCATGGGCTGTTGGATGCAGTATTTTAGGCTGCTTTGGCTCCAGGGCACTACTGCCCTACTTTGGCATTGAACAAATGCTCACTTTGTCATTAGTCCAGAAGACAAAATCCCACTGGAGTGTTGTTGCGCCTGTTGTAGAAGCTCCTAAATCCATCTTACAGGAATTTGCAATCTTCTGAAAATGCCTTCTCAGATCTCACCTGTTCACAGTGTGACCTAGGCTTCCTGAAAGGTTCACCAAGAATTTGGTTCACCAAGCCACCTCTTCTGCAATGTTATCCAGATCTTTGTTTTAAGTGAGCTTCTTCAGATCCAAACAGCTTCATAATTTTATACTTCTGAAGATGTTTAAGCTGTTTGTAATTCTGCATGTCCTAATGGCCAGAATGTCCCTGTGCCAGAGGGCAGGACAATGACAGAATTGATTGTGGCACCATTATGTAACTGCGCCTTCAGCGCTGAGTGTATAACTCACACCACAGTCAATTTTGTCACTAAAGGGCCCCCAACAGTGGGCTCTATTGCTTAGTTAGGCTCTTGAGGTGAAGCCAACCTCATGTCTGTGCAGTTGCCACACATCTTAATGTGAGTGAATGAGATGGGGTGGGGTAGGTTGCATCTGTCTTACAGGCTCAAGTAAAGAGTAAGAAAGTCACGGTGTTTCCCCACAGGAATATGGGGACAGCTTGAGGGGGCTGGAACTCTCTCAGCTGCCCTCTCCAGAAGGAGGAAAAGCAGTGTTTCAGGCATAGCAGGCACTTTCTTTTAGGAAAGGTTGATATTATACGGAGGGGGAGGGAAATGTGTATCCCAGAGATGTGGGAACAAATGTCACTCTGGAACATGCTTGTCCTACTTGGAGCAGTTTGTTCCTCACAAGGAGAAAAGATGTTTGACACTCCGTTGTCATCAGGCACAGACAGAGTGAATGAGATCTGGGGAGTAAAGAAAGCAGAGTCTGAAAGCTCCTTCCCCTTCCCCAAGCCCCAGGGAACAGGTGTGATAGCTCATCCTGATCCTAATGAGGCTTCAGCTTTCAGAACTGGAAGATCTGGAGATCCAGAACTGGAGATCCAGAACTGCAGATCCAGGCTGGCACTGTTCATGCAGTACAGGTTCTGCCACTACCAGTATGTCAGCACAGTGCTCCCCTGCTATTTACCCCTCTTTTATTTCCCACTTCATCTCCTTTTCCTCCACTTAATCAGTCTTCTGCTTCCCACCTTCCTACACAGGCACAATTGTGCTCTTTTCCCTCAGCCACAAACTGGTCCCACCAGTCCTACCCCAGCTGTCCACTTCTCCTTCCTCCTTTGTGCCTCTCCACACTACCCCTTAGCTCAAACGCAGACCTTTTGGGGACAGGGATGTTCATTTTACTGGATGCTTCCTTGCAAATGTTTGAAAAGCCAGCGAACAAAGAATATGATCCCCAGCAACCAGCTGGACGCCTGTTCCAGGAGGAGAGCAACTGTTAAGTCAGAAGCCATTAAGAGACTGAAGCAAAGGGGTTGGCTGGAAGTGGGGCATGATTTATGCAGCCTTTTAGTTACAAAAATAATGGTAATGATGATGGAGGACTGTACTGCACGAGCCTGCACAGCAAGGGGACTGGCTGGGAACGGAGCAGAAAAGCAGCTGCAGAGCAGCCACTGTGCTAGGGAATGTGGCTAAGGAGGTGTGTGTCTGTACCAGCATGTGGGGAGCTCCAGGGCACTGAGAAGCCGAGTGATTTTTGGTGCTGGATTATCAAGACAACGCCTGTTTCCTGATGGGTAATCCATTATGTGCAGCTTGGTCAGGAGAGGGATGCTGGCCCAACTCACCTTGGAGCAGGGTGTAGAAGGCCCCTGATGCTGACAAATTGGTTGTTATTGTAACATCATCCTTGCTGGAGGTTTCCACCTGGACATGCACGGAGCTGTCGGTATCGCTGCGGAAGCTGCTCACTTGGCCAGTAGGGAAGGTCACGTTGGTCAGGCGGCCAAAGCTGTCATATCTGAAAGAGGATGGAGTGAAGTCAACAGCATCAACAGAGGAGGATTCATCCTATAAAGCAGAGACCAATTTTTCAAGTCATCATCCAGATTTTTCACAGAGAAAAATGCACTGTCACTCTGTCAGACAGTCTTGACTATTTTTGGCCTCATGAGAAGAAAATCACAGCTTTTAGCTGAAGAAAATGAAGCAAAGAATAGAAAATGACCAAATATGTATTAACCTGTATTTTAACAATATTTTTCCAATACTTCTCACCTGCACTATGCTTCTTGTTTACAAGAGTAACTTTGTTTCCCATCTACTATGCTGTGATTCACAGAAAAGCACTGGCTTGTGCATCCTGTCTAGCAGAACTAGGAGTTTCTGAAGGCCACCAACTGTTTTGTCTGGTTGTGTCCTGAGCTCAGCAATTTATTTATTTTTTTTTTTCCTATCTAATTTTAAAAAGCCAAATATTAAGGTAGCAGCTAGGACCAGACAGGCCATATCAGGTAGAGAATTGTCCTTTGTGAACATGGTATAGAGTCCTGAGCACAGCTGAACCCCCATGTCTACCTTTTACTGTTCCTAGGACCATCTGGAAGGACCGATTTAAAAGTGTAAAAAAGCAGACCAGTTTTCACACCAGTTTTCACCCCTGCTGTGTCCTTGGCTTTTCCAATGGGGAATCAACATAAGCACCATCTGGGAAGGTTTCTGTGATGTGGACAGCTATGTACCAGGGCCCAGGTGAAATAAGCTTCATACATGCAGGTCCCACAGCAGTTAACAAGCTGGGGGAATTATTTTTTGATAAAAAGAGAAGCAGACACTTGTGTTTAGAGGCCTCCTGAGTTAAGAGAGCAAACACACCACTGTGTCTTCCATTTGTAGCATTACAAAAAGGGTCACAGACCCAGAAGGCTGGCAAGGGACCTTTGCAGTGAGGTTACTGTATTTGAAATGGAGAGCAATAGGGAGCTCTACTGGCTAATCTCTGGAGGGCTGTTGGACCTTCTGATGAGATGGACCTTCAGGGAAGGGACATTTAAATAGTTAGGGAAAAACAAAAATTCCAGCAAATGAATCAGTGATAAATGTTCGACTTTTTTCAAGTCCTGCCCACAACTTTTTAAAGAATGATTTATATGAAAGCTAAGTAGATCATATTATGAAAAGGCATCACTCGGGGATGCAAAGTAAATGGTGGGTGAGCAGAGAGGTCTTGTTCTCCTGTGCTACCCAGTGGTGAGCCTTTGATGGAATGCAGTGTCCAGTGAAGGGCACCATTCCTCAGAATGACAAACTAATGTAAAAAGAAAACATGATGTAAGAGGCAAAGCCAAAATAAAAGAGTTCATTCAGAAAAGGGGAAACAAGGAAGTGGGAAGATGCCACCCTAGCCCTGGGTGTTCTGAGGAGGGTTATAATAAATTGCTTATCATATCTACTGAGGATGTGACAGAAAGTAAATAGAAACAATGAAAATTCAGGTTATAAGCTGTAGAACATTTTCAAGGCCCATGGTTGCTCCAAGCAGAGGAACAGATGGAGTACTGGAAACCCCACTGCCCAACTCTTTTAAGAATAAGTTAGAGAAATGTCTTAGAGAGAATCTGGATACAGATGATCAGACCTTGGATGAAGCAGATGGTTGAGGAGCTCTTGATGCTTCTCTTTGGGACTACTCTGAGCTGGGGAATAAGAAAATACACCCCATCTAATAACAAAACCCAGGAACCAAACAAAAACATTAGGAGAGGAGAGGAGAAGAGAGGAGAGAAGAGGAGAGGAGATAACAAAGTACTCTTGAACTGCAACCCATGAGAGACCCATGAGCAGTCACTGGACTGGCTCTGCACTATACAGAAAAAAAACATTGTCTCCTACTCACATTTTCCCAGATTCGAACACAGTGCTGGTACTTGAGCTCTGAAATATGGTGGCAGGGCTGGTTGAAAAGATGATTTTTGCCCAAGTTTAATATTTAGCTTATAGTGTCTAAACGGGTGACCTCATTGCAAATCTCCTCCAGCCCTCAGGTTTGGAGACACCATCAGGTGAGGCTTTTCTTGCCCACTGGGCAGAATGGGAAGTAGTGAGATAGAAGAAAGCATTTGCCCTCCACAATCAGCCTATCAGTCATGGATTATCCAAGCCTTGCCCTTTCCTTCCAAGATCCTGGCAATCAATCAGCCACTTGTAAAATGGAAAGGAAAGAAGAAAAAAAAAAACAAAATAAGGATGAAAACAGGACTGGATTGCAGGAGTTTGGCAGAGATCAGTTAAAGCTTTTCCAAGCAGCTAGCAACACACAGCCTGGATCTGAGCCGCATCTCCATGCAAGAGCCAGAACTAAAGTGCTCTCAAGTACCAAACAATTTACTCCAGATTTGTGGCTGCCCTGTTTGCACTGAGACAAATATGTTTTGCTTGTACTGTCTCCAGTCACCTGCACTACTCCTCCTAAACCAGCATGTGAATCTTAAACAGAAAACATCACAGGCAGTCTCTTTACTCCATCTGCTGAGACAGGACACAAGGGACATGATTCAGTCTCTCCCCTGAGCAGAGAAAACATTGTTATCACTGAAGGTATGTTGTGTAACATCCCAAATTCCTTCTACCGCAACATCAGCAGTTCTGTATATTAAAACCAGTCTGAACTGTAAGGGTAGAATCAAGTTTGCAAATGTTCTGAAATTTCAGTAAGATGAACCTGAATTTGGCACCTCTGATTTGGTGGATTAGTAGCTGTGAGGGATTTACTTCTATTGCTTCACTTAGATTTTGAAAATGAGCTGCTCCTAAAAGTAAGCCTGATTCACCTCCTAAAAATAATGTCACAAATCTAGACGTGTTGCACTGAAGTTTAAGGGGTGAGTTTGGTGTAACAGAAGTATGAAAGGAAGCAGGTCTGCAGATTAGGGAAATCAGTGCAAAAGCCAGGATGCAGGCAGAGGGCTTGTTCATGGGATAAATGCTGAGTCAATGTCCTGTGAGTCACAGCTTTTTATCCTAATTGAATGGCACTCACAGAATGCTGAGAGTCAGCACAAAACCTGTACTCCATGCAAGTCCTACTTATGTGCTCCAAAGAGAGCCTCAAAACCCTGTGGATACTCAGTTTAACAGCCCCCAGCAGCAGCAGACAGCCACCCTCTTATATTCATCAAATCACAGAAACAATGGTTTGGGATGAAAGGGGCCTTCCAGATCATCTTGTTTCACCCACCTCACCATGGGTGAAGGGCCAGGACACCTTCCACAAGATCACATTGCTCAGACCTCCATCCAACCCAGCCTTGAACACATCCAGGGATGGGGCAGCCATATCTCCTCTGGACAACCTGTGCCAGTGCCTCACCACCCTCACAGTAAAGAATTTTTTCCTATCATCTACTCTAAAACCTATCCTCGTTCAGTTTAAAGCCATTTCCCTTTGTCTTAACACTGCATGCCCTTATTAAAAAGCAAGCAGCACCTTTTTATATAATATCATGTAGTGTAAAATAAATATTATTTTATATAGTATTTATGTAGTGCCTTTTTAATAATATTTTCATAATATTCCTGGACCTCAAGCTTCTAGCACCCTTACAAATGGTTCTCCACCTCTGCTGGGCAAACACAAGTAATATTTGCAAATATGCAACTGGAGAAATCAGCCAGTAACCTCTGCATGTGCAAATTAGGTTAAAATGGCAGGGAAAAAAGAGTATGAAAGAGTGTGATGATGCCTAGACCTCTGTGCACACATTTTTCTTGTAAAGTCAAAATGGCTAAGTACAATACACTTAATTTATACAGTTACATTTTTACAGCTGTACAAAACTCACAGTACTTAACCTAAGAGCACGGACTTCCATTTGGGACATGGGATCCTGAGAAGCAAGGCTACTTTTTGGGCCAAAACAATCTGGAATGGTCTGCTGGAACTGGTTTAAGATGTCTGTACAAGTATATTAGACTTTTGGCACATCCTTAGTCACCCCATTAACCTCCTTCAGAAGGAACTAGGACCATCTGTGTTTTCTGCATGTGCAAGAGCTGCTGCACCTCTCCCTGCCCAGCAAGCAGACAGGGACCTGCCGAGGACTGGCTTTGGGGGTGACAGCTCACTGCTTTGCAGCTGCAAGGAGGTCCTGCCTTACAAAGGCAGAAAAGCAAGAAGGTAGGATAATTAGACCGTTCCCATTTTTATTATTATTTTTAATTGGTGGCAGATGAAGTGTAAAATGCTCACATCCCGACTAAAGCTCCTTGTAGCCCTGTGGTGGCAAAGCAAACAGAGGTGTGGGAAGCCTGTTAGTATGAACACACTCAGCGTAACACACTTGACAAGCAGTTCCTTTTCTCTTTTCTGTTTTTACTCAGAACTGGAGCATTTCCCCTCTTTTCCCCAATCTAGCTCACACAACACATACCTGATGTCATCTATCACATACCCAGAGTCTCCCAGGGATGTGAAGACTTGCCCATCCCAAGCAGATAATACGCTTAACGAGTTAAATGAGTCAGTTCCTTCCACCTCTGCTTTCAGCCCTATAAAGGCCCTTACAGGGCACACCTCAGCTTGGAGAGGAAGGCCAAGCAACTGGCTCTTACGTAGCTGCAGGTGTGCCCTGGTATTTGCAGTAATATAAATCTCTCCTAGTCACCTCATTTTGCAGCTAAGCTGCCCAGCCTGTTTCCACAGCATAGGGATTTAGGGCTGGGCCAGTTTTCATCACAGCCTAAGACTTCTGTGTTCTCCAAATGCTCTGAAAGCCCCAGCATTAAGGAAATACTGAAGCATGGGAGTGCAAACAGCAGCCACTCGGAGCAATGAATCCATCACCTGCTAACACAGCTGCTGCCTCCCATTCAAACCTGCTGCAAAGCCTCAGCACTTACAATTACAGTGGCAATTATTAGGCCAGCAAAGGAAGCCGTTGCCATCCATTCCCAATTGGAAACGTATTTAGCTAAGGTTCAATGCACAGAATTAAAATGGTATTTGGTGCTTATGAGGTCTAATTGTTGGCTTGTAAACATTCAGAGCTTTCATTTATCACATTACCATTGTGTAGAGACCTGGACCTTGGGAATTAAAGAGCATCCTAAGTACCATCTATTCAGAAATCAATTTCTTGCCTGAGTCTCTGTGTTTCCTCATTTTAGCTTTATCACATTTCATCAGCCTTTTAAAACTACAAGTCAAATAGATCAGAAAAAATTCACTATAATAATATTGCATTTAGTACCAAAGAGTCTAAATGGACCTTGCAAACTATATTTTGCATGTGATTATACCAATGTGCACCCAGCGCCTCTTAACAAGCTCGTCTCATCCCAATTTTTCAAACAACATTAAACACGACATTAAAAATAAATCTATAACAGACAAACTGATAATACTCAAAAATGCATGAAGGCAAGTCCTCTCCCTAATGACCAAAGGCCAGGTTGTGGTCACAGTCTACTGAATTTTCTGACTGCCCAAAAAAGAAGAGGAAGATCTCTTTCTAGCTTTTATGATACTTGTAATTCCCTCGGTTCCCAACTAAACTTTGCTATTAGGCATTCATTTCAGGGCAGGCCAATGGCTCAAAATGTGACCTCACAGCTTAGTGAGGGTACTGGAGAGTTGCTATTTTATCACAGCACTTACTGGAGTTTCACTGCAACTTTGTCAGAGGAACAATGATGAGAATCTCATCATTTTATCATGTAGAAATTATGGAACAAGTGGAACCAAGAAATCTTGCTAAAAGAGGAGGGAGGACAAAAGCCAAAGGTGTTTCTCATAATCCAGTCTGCTGCAGGAGTAGAACAAGACCCTCATTTGAACCACTGAACTACTACATCAAATCCTGTAAAACTCTGTGTATGACTTGATAAATCACAATCACACAGACCAGGGCATTGGCTTTGGCATCAAAAGCTCCTGGTGCTGGGTTGGGACCTCTGCTGAGCCCTGGGGGTCACTGGGAAGTCATTCAAGGTCCTCCTGCATGCTCAGTCCAGCTGGCTCCTACCTTCCACCCATTACAGTGGGTGAGGTTTGGCAGAGTTTGGTTCTCTGTAAAACAGCCTCCAGAGTTACAGGTCAAAGCTTCCCTTACCACTCATCTGAAGATCTGGCTCCATGAGACCCTTTGCCCTCCAGGCAGCCATGAGCCACTTCGTGGGGAGTCCGTGAAAAGGTTTTGAATTTCTGGGCTTGGCTGGAGCAATGTGTAAGCATTTGAGTCTGTATGGGAGGAGGTGACCTTCAAAACTAATTGGACACACAAAGGACCTAAGCAAAAGAGCCTCATCTGGGCTAAATAATGCATAGAAGGTTTGACTTCGGCTCAGAGGGAAATTGAATTAATGTACAGTGATAACATCTCAGCGAACTAATCAAGATAATTCCCATATTCTTGATTTAAACAAATCCATTAATAAGAATTTCCGGATTGTGAAGCAGACAAACAGCAACTACTAAGGAACTTTGTAAAGGCTGGTAGCAATTTTTTTCAGGTCAAGTTAAAAAGCAGCAACAACAAAGCAGCAAGTAGTCACACAGCATCCTTTGTCTTTGACTGGAGTTGAACAAGAAGTCATTTCCCTGGCTGAGTTTCCAGATCAACTTCCTTTGCTGCTGATTATCAATGCCACCATCACTAGTTCAATGGGAAGAAAAGTCTTTAATCCAGTTACTGGACAAGCTGAGCTGCACTGCATTAACTGACAGCTCATGTCAATCCCACTGCAGAGGCAGGAAAGGTCTGTATAATGCTAAAACCCTCAAAGTAGTCATAGACAGGCCTTTGGGGACAGCCTAATTACTCAAGGGAGCTAAGTTTCACTCCCAAACAAAAGGGAAACTGCATGCCATTATACACTGACTCTTACTCAGAGCTAAATCTGATAAAACGGAATTGTTAGAGCAGGCTTGTGTGTAGGATGTGTGAAAGGAAGAGCTGTAAGTGCTGTGAGCGAGTCTGCCACTGCGTGAAGCCAGCACCGGTCTCCTTCCCCACAGAAATGAAGGGACCATGTGCCAGCCCATCATGAAGCCTTGGAGGACCTGGATTCACTGGTGTGCTCTGGAGACAGACCTCCAGTACTGCATCAGTGTATCCTGACGCCTTCCCTCTTTTCCAGAGTCACACCAATGTGCCCACAGGTCAGAGCTCTTTGCAGCCTTATGGTAAAGGCTAAGAAATGCCCTGGTAAGAATAGCAACTGGAGGAGAACCAGAGATCCTGGCTATGTTGGCTGGAACTAGATGTTCTTTATGGTCCCTTCCAGCTCAAGCCATACTCTGTGATTTCATGATGAACACATGTAGTGTGTTCACTAGATGCTACTCTCACAACATCATTGCTCTGTCATGTTCGGTTTCTGGTCTATGGTCCTTTGTAGACAATCAGGTGAAGGTGAATCTTTTGAGGATGTTCTTCATGGGGCCACTGGTGCAGTGTGAACTTGCCAGCTGGATTTACTTTACTCTTAATGTTTTAGGAAGCAGTGTCCAGCTTGCCCTGACCCACGAACAACTATTATGTGCTGAAGGTTCTCCTCAGGGTCAGATTTGATGCCTTTATTTCTTTGGCCAGGAGCAAAATAAAAATATTAACTTCACCTTTCCCCTCATTCACGACTGAAAACTACTCAGAGCACCTTCCAGCTACTCATGTTCACCAGAATTATCTAAATCACTTAAACTTTCCCAGTGTACATTTCCTGATGTTCTGATAGAGGAACCAATAACATGAAGGTAGTGAATGTTGATTTTATTTGGTTTACACCATCTTCTTCAGCTTCTTTGATAACAAGGAATTTAGACTTCATCCTGCTAAGGCTGCACTCACCCCTGCAGCTTGTGTTTGAGTCATGCAAATCCTCTGCCTGGTGAGATTATATTTTGGGAAAGGCATCAGAGTCCTGATCTGAGATACCAAGAAATGGAGAATATACTGCTTTCACGGTTGGTCACTCTACCAGTCAGGTCACCTCAGCCTTACAAAATCACACCTTCTTGTCAACTTGAATGTCTCTGGCTTTGCTTCCCAGCCCCTTACCCTTCTCAAGCCTTTCTCTGCTAGATTGAGAAGCCCTCTGTAGGTGAGAACTTTGGCTGACATGTTGTGATCTAGACACTTCCCAGTCTCATTCATGTTGAGATAAACAGATCAAGTCTTTCTAGTTTTCCTTATGAATGCATTTTTTGTAGAGTTTTTCTGCCCAGCCTTCAATTTCCACTGTTCTTCATAAACTGCAAGCATTGGAACTGACAGTATTGGTCACATCAATGCTGTACAGGGAAAAAATCAGCTTCCTACTAGCCACTACAAGTAGAGTATGATGAGTAAATGTATTCCTTTGGCTTGTCCATCCAAGCAACAAGTTAGACAGATTTGCTATGGAACTATATGAGGATCGCACTGAAGACTTGATGCCTTGCTACAACTCTGACAGTCAAGGCTCACCCCACCTACCTGTGTACCCTGGCATGAGACTGTACAAGAACATATTTTGTTTAAATGAAACCTACTTTACCGAGCAATCTAAGTATCTGACCCTTATTTTCTAATATTCTAATTTTATCAGTCTGATTTTATATTCTTTCCCTGGTTACACATGCAAAACTTGGACAGAATCAATCTCTCTAATTCACTGATCTGCTTTCCAAGTCCCTAGTGGATAGGATAGGATAGGATAGGATAGGATAGGATAGGATAGGATAGGATAGGATAGGGTAAGATAGGACAGGACAGGAAAGGCGAGGATTGCATGAAGAAGGATAGTCTCCAAGCACGGAAGATTTAGGCTACGCATATTAAAAAAAGCTTTCTAACAGTAACAATAATATAGGTAAATACATTGTTATCACTAACAATATTTATAAATAACTCAGATGACTGATAGGATCCATTTGACCAAATTGTAGACATCAGCAATGTAAACATCTGTAACTGAACTCACCATTCTGTCCTACCTTTGCAGAGATAAACTTTCAGAATACAACTCACCTCATCCTAAAGCAAATACCTGACATAACTCATAAGAAACTCAGCCTGAAAGGGCCTGTTTCTCTCCACCTGCCTGTAAAGGGAGGCTGAAGTAACTAATTCAGATGTAGACTTTTAACCAGTAGTCTTATAAAGTTGCATCAGAAACTGTCAGGAACAGTTAAATAGAGATAACTGATCACAGGTTTGGATGAGGTATCTCTGAAGGCACATTCCCAATTCTATATTCAGTGA
Organism: Corvus hawaiiensis; assembly: GCF_020740725.1. Lineage (NCBI taxonomy): Eukaryota > Metazoa > Chordata > Aves > Passeriformes > Corvidae > Corvus > Corvus hawaiiensis. The sequence goes on from NC_063214.1 coordinate 34,692,941, forward strand.
TGCTGTGCTATCATACAGTGCTGACTTGCTCTAGTCAAGATTTCCATAGTCCAGCCACTGGAGAATACTGTCTTCCATTTAGCTCTAAAAAGCTTTCTTATGACTCTTCTGAAGTGCATAAAAGGACCAGAATTATGGCTTTCTATTTTGTTGGACAGCAAGAAATAATGGATCACTGTTATAAATGTCCACAGAGCAAGTTGGGTTTGAGCTTTGGTCTCGTTTCATCTTTGTATTTTCAGCTGCACTTTAAAATAAAAGATTATGTTTGAGGTATAAATCTGACATTATTAGCTGTAATGTTTAGTTTGCTTCACTGTCTGTGGCTGCATCTGTTTTCAAGCACAGGAACTATTGGGTTCTTTGCAAAAAGAAAATACCTCCTTGATTTAGCACAATGGTCCTGACAATATAGCTGGCTTCCACTCCTGTGGAGAGAAACACCCTCTTTTTCCTCCCTAAAGCCTTCCTCAAGCAAATTCAATGTAAGAGATGGAAGAGTATTAACTTGGATTCACTGAGGAGTATTTCTACAGTAATTGCAAGCAGAACATTGATGAAATGCTAATAACATTTCAAAAGATTAATCACGAGTTTCCATCAGTCCTTTTCAAGGCAGGAGCAGGAACAGTGAGTATTAAGCAAAGAAATTTGAAACTGGGCCTGGAACATTTTTAAAGAGAGAACCAAAGCAACCACATACCAACACACAGATATGCGAGTTTAGCCAGCTTTCCTTCCCTGCATCCCTTTTTTTTAAACAACTTTTTTGCTTGTCATCTTGGGAACCGTCTATTCTAGCCAAATTGGATTCTTACAATGGGTCTATTATCATGGCAGCTTAACACTTCCATGTAACCATTCAAACCATACAGGAAATGATGCACTTAAGGGAGCATTCCAAAGAGGTTACACTTGTAAATAAAAATTAAGGAAGAAGGAGGGGAAAGGGTTCTTAACAGCAGGATGAATCCTTCTAGATACTCTTAATTCAGTTATCTATCTTTTTCCTTTTTATATCAGAAATGTGTTGACTTCATGACATTTATAAGCAGAGAACTGCTAACAGTAGTACAGAAAAGAAGTACAAATATTCAGGATACTGCCATCTCTGGGTTTTTCAATGCATCCTGTCTTCTCTCTGCTCAAAAAAAATCTTTGGGGCAGGATAGTCTTGAACAGTTCCAAGACTACTTTTAAAGCTTAGTGAGGTAAATTGCAACAGTAGGAATCGAGCAGTCCATTAATTACAGAATTGTTTCCAGAGCTAACTCTCATTAGTCATTGCCAATTGTCATTCTACATCAGACATTTCAAACAGGCACAAAGAAGACACTGCAGCATAGGAAGTAGGTGAAAAGCTGTGAAAAAAGAGGCTCTGATGGAACTTTCATACTTCCAAGGCTCTCAAAGCCAAGAAAAATTCTCTGACATGCAACCTAAATCTCCAGTCCTGACTACAGTTAAGGAGAACCAGGCGTCCAAATTACTTAAAAAAACTCAGCAGAAATTCTGTCTGACTCTTGACTTGGTAAAGGGAGCTTATTCAAGCTCTAATGCACTTACTGCAAGTATCTAGTGTTTGTGTGAAATATAATACTCCCTGTTCTGGCCATTTTATTTGGACAATAATTCTGGTCAGGGAATTAAATTCTACCAACCTTGCACGGTTCAGAGAACACAGAATGAAGTCAGCAGCCCAATATCCAGAATATACTTACTCATAAAATGTTGTCCAACCATTTTCATTGCTTTTAGTGGCAAGGAGACCAGAGTTGCCATGGTAAGTCATCATGGCTACTTCATGCCCCTGTGTTGTCACACTCTTGAGAGCACTGTTGGTACCAATTGTCACCCAGTAGACTTGGCCATCAGGCACCACCAGCCAGAGGGGCATCCCTGTGGAATCTCTTCGGATATTGACTAAGTTGCCATTATTGTCAGTGATCAGGGTTATATCTCCATCTCCAGAGTAAGTGAAATTGTAAAGATAATCTCCAGTGGTAAGGCTCTGAGTATAAAGGTGCTTCCCACTGGTGTCAAACAAGTAGAGCTCCTGGTCTATGGGTGAGGATAACTCATAGAGATTCTGTGTGTTGAGGAATGGTTTGTTTTTCCGAATGAAACGGATTCGGATATTCCCCAGGTCAGCGACGTACAGCTCCCCATCTGCACACACGGCGAGGGAGGACGGCGCGTTGAGCTTGGCGTCCTTGGCGTAGCCGTCATCCCCTGAGAAGCAGTCACAGTTGGCATCGTTCTTGCAGTCGCAGCTGCTCGGGGCGCCGGCGACGAGGGAGATCTCCCCGTTGGTGGTGACCTGCCTGATGCGGTTGATCTTCTTCTCGTCGGTCTCAGCGATGTACAGGACCCCGTTATGGGACACGGCCAGGGCGGTGGCAGACTCCAGCGTGGCGTGGATTGCCACCTTGCTGAGGAGAAAGTGATCCATGCCTGGCACCTGGCAGTGCATGGGCCTCCCTGCCACAATGCGCACTTGGTGGTTCTCAGAGATCTGCAGCACAACATTATTGTCGAGCACGTAGAGCGAATTATCCATGGGATTCACCGCTAGATCCGTGGGCCATTCCAGACGAACCTTCATGTTAAAAGAACACAAGGGAATTTTTATAGCAAGACATTTTTCTACTGCATGATTCCTATAAATCAATCACAATGAGGATGGAATCCACATGGATTAAAGGGAGAATGGGTAAAAAAACCCACAACTAATTGTTACTTGATAGGGAGGCCATAGAGGATATAACGTGGTGTGAGCGAGGGGGCTTAGCTCCTGGTCATATGAAGTAAACACATAGGGACATCCAAACTCTGCACTGGAACAGTGGTGGGAACAGGATGATGGACAGAGGCAAACCATTCTGTGATTTTCCCTCTCCTGTGCTTTTTGAACTGGTGGAAGCTGGACCTCATAGCAGAGACCCGGGACTGCAAATTTTGCTGTGTGAAGTGCTATGAAATCAGACACACAAAACAGTGATTCTTTCACTAAAGGATTTTTCACACAAGTGGCTGAATTCCTCTGGGTAAATGACAAGGAGAGACAGACACAAAACTGGCAGCTGTGCCAGCATGTGTGAATATCTAAGTTATAACCTATGGTTTTCCGCTTTATGCTGCAAAAATGCAGAATAGCAATTAATAGGAAATCCAGGCCATTTCAATTCATGGAGTAAAATACTTGTGTCTTCACAGGGATTTTCAGATTTTGTTTTAGCATAATGGAAAAAATGGGTTCAGGAGTGACACATCCCAGTTCTACACTGATAATCCACTAAAACAGTGACTGGCAACACTGCAAGTGAGTGAGCACTAAAAGGACTTTATTTCTAGCTCTGCTTCTGCAATACACTCTTTTCAAGTGAGTCTACTCTTTTAGCTGCCAAACCCAAGAAACATTTACCAACAGAATTCAGGACTTTTTTTTTTTGTAAAGAACTCAAAGTTCTGCTTTTTTTGGACTATTTTATTTTATTTCAGGTTTATATAGAAAAAGAAATCTGTCTTGTGTTGATGGGAACCAATCAGTTCCAGGATAGTTTCTTTGTTTTGAACCTTCCTTTCCCACCATCCATCTCAGTTGCTGCTTCTTCTCATTTGTCTGATGTGACTAAGTTTGGATGAGTATTTTGTAACCTTACTGGAAGGAGGACGAGTGGCTGCCAGCAGGCTCAGGTCCAGCAAACCATCTTTCACTGTGATTTTATTTAAAACTATGAATAAGAAGAGACCAGCTAAGATCTACAGGAACACTGGATATTCCTATTTTTAAGGCCTGTAGTTCAACATCTCTGCTACAGCCATGCTTTATTTTGATGCTTCTATATGCCTTTCCAGCATTTTTTTTTTTAAGAGATGAGATCTAAGGTATTTAGTTCATTGTGTCTTCTAACGCCTGGGTGTGTGAAGCTTATTTTCATGGCTAAGCAGTATGCTGAGCTCTGTCTACTCTAGTTCTCTGTTTGCAAAATCTCCTTCCTTTTCTCAGCTTCTGGCCTATTTTAACCCTTCTTGTAGTAAAACATTATAGCCTGTGGTTTTCTCTTTAATAATTCATGCCTTCATCCCTTCCAGTGGTCTTTAAGCTCTGCAGTCTTCAGTTAGCATCAAGAGCTGAGTTTATTCTGAACTGACATGGGAATTTTCAATTTCTTAAAAACCACTCCTTGTCAACAGTGGCAGCTAAATATTTCATGTCCTCATGTTCCAGGGAGCCTCAGGGACCTGGCATAAAAGACCATTCTATCCTCTGTAAATGATGAAAAGCTTCTTCCCAAGCTGGTTTTTATTTTTTAATTAAGCTTGTCTTCAGTGTGTTTCTCCAGAACAGGAGTGGTTAATCTGCCAGTCCCAGTACAGGTTAATCTAAAAATGGTTCCTGTCATTTTATGAAAGGAAAAAAAAAAGTCTTCAGCTGATACATGTTCATCTCAGAAGTGTTTGAACATGACATTGGTTTACACAGGAGCTACATAACCTGGAAGTAAATAATTTTTAAAGCCTGATTACACAATGGTCTTTTGCTAACTGCCCGTGAAAATCACATAAAGAATAAACTATGTCTGTAAAATGAGAAACATACTAAAAGGTGGTCTTTAACCATCGAAGTTTCACCTCTATAGAAGGAAGAACAACTTTTAAACTCATAATTTCAGCTTGTTCATAAATTACAGACAGTGGGAGCCAGTTGCAAGGAAGCAAGAACAATCTTTTCAAATTAGAGGGAAAAAACAAGAACAGATTCCATATGGGAGCATGGAAATTATCTAGGTAGTTACAAAAAGGAAACCCCATTGACATCTATTGTGGCTGAATAACAGTACTTAGGCCTCCAGCTATGATCTATATTTTCACAGGAGAGGACAACATTCCTGCAGTCAGGCAAACAACAAGTGGCACAAAGGTTTCAAAGGACACAAGGTCCTTTCAAAGGTCCTAAACTGGCACAATTTGACGAGTTGGCCAGTGTCACACAAAATTGAGTGCTGGGCTGTAACAGATTTCTCTTCTGCACCATCCAGTAGTAAAGCAATCATCAAAATGAGATTTCTTTTTCTCTCTACCTTGAAGCAGCAGGACTTAAAAGCCCAGCATGATGGTAGCTGCAACCAATTTGCAATCTGATACAATTCAAGATTCTTGTTTTCCTGCTGTTGCTAATTTCGGCACCACATCCTCCAATCAGTCTTTCCTATGTTAATTTGATTCAGGTCTAAAATTGTGCTGGGCCAAATTAGGATGAGGGGAAGAAAAGAATTTAAAAACCTGTGATTAGCTAACATGTTATAATGGAGCATGGCATATAGTGAGAAATGAGCCTAACAAAACCTTCCTTCCCAGGAATGTCTTTCCACTGACTGGGAGCTCTGAAAGAAGTCAATTCTGTGTCTGGGACTTGTGTAAAAATCTCACACCCCAGGAATCTATGAGTTAGGGCAGTCACGTGTTTCCTTCTGTCTTTATAGGGTATTTAATTTTGATTCAGTCATTTTTATACCATAAACTATGTAGAAATGCAACTCTCCTTGAGCCCTTACCTCTTTGTCAGACCTTCTAGGGAAGCTTACAGACATGCAGATAGAGTGAAGGCGTAGGCTTGTGTTCTGTAGAAACAAAACCAAACCACTGTCTTACCTGAGAAATGTCCATAACAGAGTCACAGCTGAGAGGCCGAGCAGACGTCAAGTCATTGGAACCCAACACAGTTGAGATGATCCCATTCTGATCAATCCGCCTGATCATGGTGCCATCCACAAAGTAAATCAGCCCAAACTTGTCCACGGTGATGCCTGGGGAGGAACAAAGAAAGACAGTCAGAAGGTGATGGCAGCCTGACGTGAGGAGCAATATATTTCATGGCATTCAAAAGGGAAGAGAGGAGGGTTGGGCATGTGGGAGTCCTGGCTATCAAGAGCTTTGAACTGGCACCATTCCATGGAGGGCACTTTCAAATGGCACACAATGCAATCCAGAAATCCCTGGTCACTCCTGGAAAAGGGCATGGCATTCAGCGAACTGCTGAAATGAAAAGATTTTCTAATAACTGCGTGTCTTGCATGTCCAGAAACTTGATTTTATTGCTCACGGTATGAATGGTAAGCTATGCACGTAAAAATGTTACACCAATGAGTCTTTCAAAAATGGCGATGAAAAAGGCTGTGAAAGGTCCATCAGGTCAATCAAATTCCAGATGGATAAATGAGAAAGGGTTTTCCCTAGGATAATCCTACTAATATACAGTGTTTCACCTGATTCTGAACTCTGCTAGTGATTAATTTCATCGTCCAAACCTCCTTTGTAGACATACTCCTGTCAGTGGATTTGAGGTCTGCTGACAGCAGTTACAGGCTGCTGATTCTCATTTCTTGCCCTGCAGATATGTGCTGTTTCACCTCCCCCTAAGCTTAATTTCTGAAGTATTTGTTATGTTAGCACAACCTCCTCTAATCCTCTTTATCCTAGGCTAGCTATCCTCTGCATCTTCCATCAGAGGATTTCATAGTGCTTTACACTTTCTAATTACACCTCATAACAGTCTGTGAGTGTGATCACTCTAATTTTACATATCAGAAAATTAACAGATAATGCAATTCTCACAAGGTCACAGAGAAAGGTCATGACTGAAGCAGGAATAAGAAGTTAGGGGCTCTATTCACCTCTCGTTTGTGCTAGTATAAATTAAAATAACTCCACAGATACTAATAAAGTAATTAATCTCATCTACCCTACAGAGGCAGAATGTCACTCAGCATAATATTTGAGTGTCTTAAATACACTAAAAGACTGTAAAGAAATAGAAAAAGAATGTAGAGGCCTGTAACATCTTTTCCTATGCAAGTGAAAATTCTGCTTGAAATATATGAATATTAGGATCTTCCGGTTTGGCTTCTTTTCCTCGTAGGGTAACAATCACTTGGCAAAAAGCAGACATCTGCACTGTGCATCTAAGCAAGTATCTGAACCTATTCCAATCAGTGGAGAAAGAAATCTACTTTGAGAGTGCAATTTGTATCACCCTAAAGCACATATCCTCAAGAGATTATATGAATCCTGCTAGAAATACCTTTTCCTCCCATTTGATTATAAAAGGAGACTACAGCAAATATCTCTAAAGAAAACATTTATATTGTAGGCAGATTAAATTAGTGAGCTGAATGCTCACTAGACTGTTTCTTTGGCTGTCATCTTGGTGACAGAAGTGACGGAAATTCTGTTTCAGATAGAAAGCTTTGAGAATCTTTGAGGAGTGATCAGATCTTGTGTTCCTCCGAAATGCTGTTTTGCAGCCAGATCCCCTTGTTTGAAACACTTACCCTCAGTCTCCATCCACTGTGAGCTCTGCTGTGAAGTGCAGATGCAGCAGTTCACAGATCAAAAATTCTAGATTTTCATAGAGCAGGGACTAATCCTCTGATTGCTTTGGCAACAAAAATCATGGCCTTCAGCCAGCACTGTAAGTATTGCATGGGCTGGAAGCCATGGAGGTAGGTAATATGTGGAAAAACATACCAGATTTGATTATAAGGAAATCCACAGAAGATAATCTGGCCTGGCAGAAAAACCTCAGGACTAAGTCATTGCTTGAGAGAAAGAACAAACTTCTCCATTGACCCGAGGTAAAGGAAGAGATTCTGACACGGTTGCAACCTGTTGATTCAAAGTCAATTAGGAGTCAGAAAACTGGTGTTTCAGATCACTGAGCTGAATGGGAGCTGTGTGTTATTGCCAGGAGGTAAAACCAGCATTTTCATCGCTTCTTCACAGCATCACCCTGTCTGAAGGGCATCACTTTGACCTGGATTGGATATTTGACCATCAGAGCAGTGTGGTTTCAGAATAGCCTCTAGGGCAGTGAGGAAAAAAATTACTTGGTGCTTTCAAGATGAAGTTCATTAATTTTGGAGGGGATTACATAGCAGGATTGCTGAGATAATGGATGACAGGACAGAATGACCGAAAAGATTGCTTCTAGTCCTAGACTTTAATACCTGCATTCAATTCATGCCAAGAAAGGACTCATCTTTGCAGGACCATGAAACACGAGTCTCGAAGAGGAGCACAAGGTAACTGTTGCACGAATGAATTTACTGAGGGTGGTGAGGCACTGGCAAAGGTTTCCCGAAGAAATTGTGGCTGCCCCATCCCTGAAAGTGTTCAAGGACAGGCTGGATGGGCTTTGAGCAACCTGGTCTAGTGAGAGGTGTCCCCCCCAGTGTGGGTAGGAACTAGATGGTCTTTAGGGTCCCTGCCAATCCAAACCATTCTATGATTTGATGAATGCTATGAGAGAAGCCGCAGTAGTGGTGGCCATTTATTCTCACTATACAATATAAACACATTGTTTGTATTTTAGCATTTTGTCAAATGCTTGCAGAAGGATCTGATGGGACAAGCATCAATATGTCGCTGGCATCCATGGCTATCAGGAAGCTATCTTCACCTGCCATGAGATTTGTCAGCACTATGCCCTCTTCAATGAGTCATCCAGGATACTGGCACATGTCACCTGTCACTGGCATCTGCTGTTGAAGGTCTTTGCTCCTCTTAATTATTCTGCCTACCGAGTGTCAAGTTCTTTTATGTTTGGTGGCATTTGCTTGAAAACCAGGAACACAACTGAGCTCTTTAAGCAATATGGTAGATGTACTTTTTTTGGAAGAGACATGATAGAAGGTTTAGTTGATCTTAATTGGCTTTCGTCAAACACAACAGTCTCTTACAACCTCTTGCATTCCTTGGTTCACAACAAGTATTTTTCCAGGTGCCTGTCCATTAGTCTGTGTGACAAGCCCAATGCCAGTGAAGGGTGGCAGGCTGGATAATGTGATTTTAAATGAGGCAGAATTTTCTCCCTTAGCTAGTTCCATATGTATTGGATTGGACTTAGCATCAGCATATGCTGGCAGTGGCTCACTGTGTGCAGTGCTGGGGTTTGATGGCTGATCTGATTACCCAGTTACAGTAATAATAACCCACATGCACTTTGGCCCTTGAACCAGCTCTGATCACCTGATAGGGCACGACTTTATTTTGCATTCCAGCTCAGACAAAGAGCTTGCACACCCGAGTAAGTTGAAGTGGGATAGCAAAGTTACCACTTATCACCCTGCTCCAGGGCAATGGCATGTGTATGTGTTCTTATCACTGAGCACTTTTCTGCTTATCCCTCTTTCACGGAGGCTAAGCAATCTCAATTGCCTCACATTTCCTGAGATGTTCTGTAGGGCAGCGGAGTTTGCAGTCTCTCAAAGCTCCGAATTCCCACTTGCACACATTCCTTCCATGGCAACTGCTCCAATCCTTTCCTGACTTTAGCTGATTATCTTGGAATCAACTAAATTATGGAGAAGAGCCCTGCTGTCCCACAGACAAGTGTCTTTGGATGGGTGACTTCTGTGAAAAGGGAAAGAAGCATCTCATGGATTCTTTGCAGCAGATTGTAGAGGTTAGATTGCACCTTTCTGTTTCCTTTCTGATACAGGCACAGTTCCAGTGCTGGGAGCTCGCTCCTGCAAACAGGCACAGAAACGGGTAATTCACATGTTATGCATGCTAAGCCCAAGGCCTTGGCTTGCTTTGGAGGAAGGCTCCCCTCATGTTTCCATAGGAACATAAGGGAATTAAAGCCTTTCAGCATATAGCTCGAAGTTCAGCCTCACAGTTACTGAGAGGAAACAGCTGCTGCCACTACCCAGGTAGTGTTGCAGATCCAAACCTTAGGTTCTGAGATATGAAATACATACGTTATGAAATCATGCTGGCTCCCCTTGCATAAGCAGAGATCTCTTACAAAACAAGGGCTTGTAGCACCATGTGCATCACACCAGTGAGCTGTGCTGATAGAAAGTTGTGACGTGATGACATTTGCTTGAAATGTCAGGACCTTGCAGCATGAAGAGGTGACAGCACAATGTTATGCTGCAAATAGCTACTGGGACATGGTGAGTTTGTTCTGCAAGACAAACCACTAAAAGTGGTTGTGTTGTGCAAGTAGCTCCTGTTAGGAAAAAAAAAGGGGGAGAAAACCCTTTAACTGAAGAAAAGGTGCTTAAAGAAATCCAAATTTGGACGTTTCTTGTTTGACTGGATGCTGAATGACTGAGTGATAAAATGGCAGATGAAAATCAATGTCAATAAGTACAGAGGAATTCAGAGGGGAAGGAGAAAGCCTAACTACCCATATACATTGACAATGTGAAAAAGAGCACACAGGAAAAAGATTCTGGAATTCCTCTGAAAAGTTTTCTGCTAAGATCAGTTTTGTGTTATGCAGTGGTCAAGAAGGGAACTACAAGACAGCAAAGAACTAGGAAATACACAAGAAAGGAACAGAAAACAGTGGTTTTGCCTAAAAGGGACCACTCTTCTTTACAACCTGGCTAAAGAAATTGTGGGAATTATTAGCACGTGGTGCCTGGAAGAACAAAACTAGGTGTTCAGGACGGTTTCTAAGTCAATTGATGATGGTATATTAGCACAGGTCTGGTGCAACCTCCTCAGAAAGTCCCCTAAATGCCGATGACTAGCATCTGGAGTGTTGGCACAGGAAGACCACATTGCCCCTGTCCCTAAGTGTCTTTTCTGGCCAGAGTAAATGACAAGGTACTTTGTTCAGTCAGCCTCTGGTCTTCCCCAAAATGGTCCTATTATTATCTGACCATAAAAATGTTAACAGATTGTGGAGGGTTGAGTTTCCTCAATTAATTCTGTCGAACTCTTCAACACTTAGCAAAGATTTTGTTTACACATTCAGCAGGGCACAGTGAAAGAAGCAATCTGTCCCCAAATTAATTACTTCATTTTGCATTGGTGTTACGGTGCTAAATGAATGAGATGCTCCCTCCCTCCCCACATGCCTTCTAAAACCTTCTTCCTATTGTGTCAGACTTGTCACTGCAATCTCTCTTAATTGCAGGCTCTTTGGTAATTTCTCTGCCACAACATTTTCCTGAGAAGAACCAATGGTGAGTACTCAGATGAAAAGAAATGCCCTGACAAGCTGGAGTTTTAATTTTTCTTTAGATTGCTTGTAGAAGAGGATCATTATTAGCAGATGATAATTAGAAAGCGGTAACACTTTAATTTGCAAGGATATATTGAAATTCATTAGCATTTGAAAGCTTTACTGTGCTCTGTGGCAAATGAACTGGACGCATCAGACTGGTTCCTAATAGCTATGATAAATACTCTGACGAAACCACTGTCACCCCTATTTCATCTGTGGATCTATCTGTCCTGTGTTCGTGTAGCCTACCTTTATTAGACAAGCCAAAGACAGGTAAAGTGGGAAATTCCTGGAGGGTCTTACCCCTCCTAATGTCTTTCTAAGCTGATCATCTAAAAGGAGTACTTCTGCCTTCAGTGGAGTGAGTTAAGAACCTCTGTCTAGAAGGTACTTCAGAGAGATGAATTGACAGGACAAGGGATAATGGTTCTGAACTAAAACTAAAATTTACATTGCATATTAGGAAGAAATTCTTTCTCAAGAGGGTGGGGAGGCATTGGCCCAGGTTGCCCAGAGAGGCTGCAGATGTCCCATCCCTGGAAGTGTTCAAAGCCAGGTCATGTGGGGCTCTGAGCAACCTGGTCTAGTGGAAGGTATCCCTGCCCACGGCAGGGGGGCTGGAACTGGATGGTCTTTGAAGGTCCCTTCCAACCCAAAGCATTCTAAAATTCTATGAAATTATCCTGTATGAACTCATGGAAGCTGAGGTGAGAACTGGAGGAAGTGATCAAAACAATGGGGAAAAGTCTGCTGCTCAGAATGTGGAGAACCATTCTGAAGAGTGTTTGCAACAGTGGGGACCTTATTCTTCAGTCTGTCAGATCCAGGAGAAGACCAGCACCCCCAGAACGTGGCTCATCCCACCTTGAATATGTGCATTGTCATGGAATGAACCACCTTCAGGGTACTAGTTTCTTTCCACCGAGAAGAGACCCAAAAAAATCTATTCAGACCAGATGCTTGACTGGTGCAAGAGGCTAAAGGTATATGCAAAGGCATATGTTGACAGCTCATGACTATTTCTCCAGTCTTAATGAATTGCTGGTTCTCATCTGGCAGGAAGGTATCCCTCAGTATTTTCCAGCAAGCTGCAAATATCAGCTAATTAAAACATCATGAAAGGCAAGACTTCTATTCTTTATGATTTTTGAAAAAGTGCGAAGATGTCCTTAAAATACAGAAATCCTACTTGGCATGAAGCAATTATGCTCAGAGAAAAAAAACAGCTTTAGCCTCAAAAAGTAGAGTCCTGTGAAGAGCAATGATTCTTGAAAAACTGACGTTCCGGGTCCTTCCCTGGCCAGCTGATATCTCTACAGCTACAGAATCATTTTATAATTTCCTCTGACCATTCACTTACGAGTGTTTATTCGCCTGCCAAGACATGGAAGCACAGGGTCACTTGAGATCTACTGGTTACTTATACAATAAATCAATTTTATTTTGAACTATTATGAAGTACTTGAGGGAAGAGCATTTGCTGGATTTTTCTGCTAGGATGAACCACTGCAAAGGTATGAACAATGGTGACATTACATTGTCAGCATGAGTTTTCACTGTTCATCATTTACTGGGGGGAATGGGGAGTGAGTCCCACCTGCCGTAGCTGTTGCCTCAGCAGAATTTGGAAAGTCATGTTAGAATCAGATCAGGGAACACTGTTTAGGAACTTTCTATTGGCTGAGTGGGCTTTCCGGATTATTATTTTCTTGTTGTCATTTTGCTTCATGTCATTTCCTCTTTCACCCTCAATTTACTTCTGTTTTGTGAAATTTTTGAGCTCTGAGGAATGAATGCAAGAATTTTGCTGTTATATGATTGAGGTGGAAGAATGGCCTCCTGAGAGCCTCAGTTGCCAACAAGAAGGATTTCAGTGCTGAAAACTTTGAACTCCAGAGCTGTTTGCTATAGCAAAGCAGAAAAATAAGTCATCTAAACCTTGTAACATTCACCCATCGATGGAAATGAATAATATCCCTCTTATCTTGTACAAGGGAGAACAGAGGACCAACAAAAATGGTGGGGTATTTTTTTTTGCACTGACTGAACTTCAAAGAGGTGCAGAAAATTGGATTACAGATTTCTAGATTCCCTGATCTCATGATTCATCTGCTGGACTGCCTGAATCTCTCTGCCCAAGTCACTTAATTTTCTTTTCAGTTGGTCTTCTCATTTCAGTGAGACAAATTCTACACTGCAAACTGACCACCGGTTTCTTTTCTATACCTGTGCTTCTGGCAATACTTCAGCCCAATATTATGGTCAACTCATGGGATTCTGGAGTGCTTGGAAACCATGCTGGGTTATTTAAATATTACAAGCATAGAAGTCTGGGTTTTGATGCTTTTTGGCAAAAAACAGGTCTTCCATAGTATATTTTTCTGCATCCTTGCCAGGAAACATCTAGCTGACATATAACAAAAAAAAAATTCACAGCTAGACCTGACACAAAAGGTCATTAAATCAGTCTGGGTTTCTCGGATTCAGTAACAATGTCATCTCTATGTCATGAAAAATAACTTCCTGAGAATCATAGAATCATTGAAGGGTTTGGGTTGGAGGAGACCTTAAAGAGCATTTAGTTCCAAATCCTTGCCATGGGCTGGGACACCTCCCACTAGGCCAGGCTGATCAAAGCCCCATCCAACCTGTCCATGAACACTTCCAGGGATGAGACAGCCACAACTTCTTTGGGAATCTTATCTGCTTTTAGTGAAATAACTTTACATGAAATCATAGAATGGTTTGGGTTGGAAGAGGCCTTTGAAAGTCATCTAATCCAAACTCCCTGCCATGGGCAGGGGCACTTGTTTAAGGATCCCCAGGTTTTGCTGAGGAGTTGCTTTACAAAGAGGCTGGGATAGGCTTGGCCATTGTTGTAGTGAGGAAGGAGGGAGCTACCACTCCCTGATGCAGCACATTGATGTCAAAGCCAAGAACCTATAAATAACTCCTCATACTCTGAACAGCTGGGCAAAAGAAGACATATAACAAGCAAAAATGCCACATCTCAAAAAACATTCCTGCGTGGGTGTCCTTCTCAGCCCTCTTCACAAACACGGTCGAAAATGTGTGTACAAACAATGCTTTCCACTTCATCTCTATTGCCCCGTGTGCTTTTTTTTCTGTGGAGCTGTGGACAGCTGGGAGGAGCGACATCCTCCATCTGTAGAGCTTGTTACCTTGAGACTGCCAGACTGAAGTCTTGGCTACACACAGGACTGCATATGTTTGGCTAAACCTGTTTTGAACAATTTAGTTCACAGCCATGAAGGCTGTGTGATGCTTTTATTCTGATTCAACTGTGCTTTTATCACATTTCAGTAAGTCAGAACCAGGTGAAATTAAGCTGAATTAGCATTCCCATATCAAAGTTAGTATCTACCCCCCTACAGGATTTAAGCTGGATGCTGTGATATATAATGTCAATGTCTAAACCACCATTTGTGTATCTTTGAGCTGTATGCTAGTTTTGCTGCCCTTTTATATATACATACAGCAATGCTTATAGGGCTTTTTTTTAATGCCAAGAAAGCCTCAGTGAACTGAATATTAGTGAATCCTGCTCAGGTTGGGAGGGACCAAGCACTGTTAGTAAGAAGGAGTAATGGCTAAATGGGTATAAAAGTAATGGGTGGATTTATTCCATTGCCCTCTGGACATGTGCCCATCACTGAACCCCTCTGGTTCAGCATTCCTCCCAGCCATGCCAATTGGAAGAACCATGACACAACTAGCTGAGGGTGAGACATACTCACTTATTTCCAGAAGCAAGCCCTTAGGATGTGTTTCAGAACTGGAGAGGAGAGCAATCTCCAGTCTGACTAAACAAGCTGCTTTCAAAAAGCCCCCTTTAAAAAAGCCAGTGGAGAAGAAGCAGTCTCACCCCTGGGATTTGTAAGGGTGGCATCAGTGCCTTTGCCTCCATCTCCACAGCGGGTATCATCGAACGGGAGGCACTGATCCCCAGTTCCAGCCAAGACCTCTGAGTTCTTCACAATGTCTTTCACTGATGTGGTTGACTTGATTTTATAGATACGTCGGCTGTTGGTGTCAGAGAGGTAGATGGAGCCGGTGATAGGATCTGTGGTCAAGTAATACTTATGAGCTGGGCTGTGGCTGAAAAATAAAGGTATGACATTATTAATTTTTTGGATTATGTGTTTCCTTAAGTCAACAGGCAATGCAAGCACTTTAGAGAATAAAAACGCACAGGGCAGAAAGACTGGGAAAGTGAAGGAGTGCTGTACTGGACAAGGTTAGTACACGGTGTGTTACAGCACAGGATCCCAAGCTGTATCTGTTAGCAGTCGCTGTGCCTGGGGTGCTCTCTGGCATGGAGGGAAGCAACCAAAGGAAAGGGCTCTCTGGTCTGAGCCAAAACCGTGCCAGGAACTACTACAGGTTGAGTCCCACTGCCTGTGTTTGCCTAATTTACTTGTTATAGACATAGTCCTGAAACTGGTGTTCGTGCAGTGCCAGGAAGTGAAGGGAAAACACAGGACAGTAGGGAAATAAAACAAATAATAATAAAAAAAAATCTGCCCTCCCAACAAAGGACTAATACAAACTCCAAAAGGAGACTCCCTGTATAAAGCACTTGAAGATACACCCTGCAAGATCACTGCATCAAGGCTCATCTGGTGCTCTTGCTTGACTCCAGCAAAGACTCTGAAGTCCTGTCCTGGCCTCACGGGGATTAATGGAATCCTGCCACTGAATTCAGCTGGACCTCAATGATGAGAGAAACAAAATAATTCCTTGAGTGGCACATTTTCCCCAAGTAAAGCATGAACTGGTACTAGGCCAAGGAACCTGAACAACAGTCCCCTGTTAAACATGCCCTGCTCACCGTTTCCTTGGACACAAGAAAGGGTGGCTGAGAAAATGGGATGAGCACACAGAATGATAATATTTTTAGCTCCATGACTGCAACATTAAATGAGCCCAAGACTGAAGAAATTAATAAACTAGAATCCACCTTATGGAAAGCATCCAATAGGACTGGCCAGAAAAAAAACCAACCAGATGGTTTTAGACAAAATTGAAACAATTGTCTTGCAAAAACTTTACCTGTATTTTAATATAGATCCTAAAGTTATTAACATCTTCTATTAAAATTGTTTACTACTAGTGTGCCTTGAGCTGCATCTCTTCTAAGCCTGAAACCAACAGATTAGACTTTTAACACCTGTCCTGAACAGTTTTTTTCGTACTAAGAAAGGCTAAGTAGTAATCAGAAGAAGTATGAAAGTACCTACTTTTTCCCAGAACACCTTCAAGCTGTCCAAGCTCATCAAGTCCAAAGAATTCATAATAAAAATCTAGGCCACAGTTCACAATTTTGCACTTGATGGAATTGGTCCAAGACAAGCTGGCTAGAAACTTGAGTGTCGATCACAGTTGACTCTATTCCTCATAACAAGAAAATTCCTCTCAACCTTTATGTTAGGAAAATTACCCTCTCTTCAGACACATAGAAATTACTGAGTTATCCTCTTCTTTAAAGAGCAGTAAATTGGTTTTTCATTAAAATTATTTAATAATATGGGGGTGGGGGAAAAGCACCGTTCTGATTTATTCTGGAATATCCCTTGTGTTTTATCCCATTAAAGTCTGAACAGATTTCATCTCCAAAAATGACACTGATTCTTGCTAAATAAATGCTCTGACCTTCAAGACAGCTCCAGCCTGACAGTTCAGTCTCCATCTGTATTCCCTCCCAACGACAGCAGGCTGGGAGGGTATTATTTCATTCACCTGCATGTCACTCACACTAAGCAAGTGGCTTCAACCCTAGTGGAAGAAGTTCCCTGTGGGAATCCATCATCCATTTTGATCAGGGCCCTGCATTTTCTGCTGAGTTTCCTAACAAAGCCCTGCTGAATGTCAGTCAGCTTTTGAACTGTCCATAATCTCTATTTTGCATGGGAGGTGGACAAGAGGAGGACAGTTTTAATGGCATTTGCAATCCTTTACCATCTTTGACTGGCAAGCACAGGTAACTTTCCCTGAGTTTTAGAACTGGCTATTTGCAGACGGGCAAAGGCAAATGACTTACCCAGACATGGAGAAAAATGGGGACAGAGAGAAATTCCTGCTCCCCTCTCCCAGCACTACTGTTGTGATTTATTTTTGGATTTCACAGCCTCACTCTGGTGGATTTTATTATTGATTACAATCTTCTGTAAAAAAGAGAGCTCTTAAAACAATTTTCTATTCCCAGCTCTTGTATAGAATAGATGCTGAAACAATCTGTTAAAAATGGTCAAGCTAGAATTTACCCCCCTGGCCTCTGCCAACTGTTTTCAACATTACAGGGAGATGGTATCATGCTCTGCCCTAGCACAAATTGCACAGTGTTATACACTGGAGCTTTTTTCCCTCACTTTGAGATCCTTCAGAGTGAAAGATGCTTAAATAAACTTACGCTGGTCACGTAAAATCTCCCAAACTGCCTCCCTTTATCTGTGATAGAGCATGAGCAGTGGAGCCAGGAACATTGGGGCTTCACTTTTTATTTAAAGCCACAATCAATAGGCAAATCCAAGTGGTAAATTGGACTGGGCTGAACAGCAATTGAAATAAATCTGCCTGGGGTGAAGCAGGGAAGACTTTTTTCCCCCTTTTATCCTCTCTCATTTCTCAGTTAAGTAACGGTCCAAAACAAAAGACAGGACTTTTTACTATTCAAAAGACTTAATCAGCTATATTATTTGAAGTCTTAGAATATTTATCCCCCATATTGACACTGACACTAGAAAACGACAGTGGAGGAAGAGCTGATTTCCCAGAGTGTTCCCTGAGCTCTTACAATTTTTTAGAAGAAAACCTGAGCATTGCATTGCTATTTTACACCTCCTGAAGCAATAACCCTGAAGTTGCAGTGATGGGATGGGCTGGTCCCTAGCCAAGAACTGACACTTTGATGGGTATTAGTGGGCATGATGGTGTAGTCACGGGGGGTGAGAACAGTTTCATGGCTCTGCAAGCCAAAGTGAAATGGAGGTGATACTGCTTCCTTGTATGCTTGTGACACAATGATGTGCTGGGAAAGCACAGGGAAATCTTCCAAGTCCACAGTGATCCCGCTTGTTTGGAGTTGCGTACAGTCTCTTCCACACATCTGCCTTCTCCCCTTCCTTTTACCATTCTCCTTGTTTGGGCAGGATAGTGCCAGTACCAATTTTGGAGCTCTGCAGTTGTGTTAATGGGTTCAAACTCCATTTTAAAGTGTTTGTGCTTTACTTGATTCTTTATACACAGGCATAGGGAGAAATGGGATAAAAAGTTGGGTGAGCTGGCAGAGGTATGATGCTTGGGTTGTGGATTGCTTCAGTTGTACTATGATATATGCACAGGCTTTGAACACAGGCTGGTATTATCCCTTTGGGCCCAGAGCCCATGTTTTGGAGGAGTCCTAGGAAGGAACCTCCTGCTCCAGAGTGCGAAGCCAGTCTCTAAGGAATAGAGATGAGAAAAGGGAGATGGTCCTTGTTTTCAGCAGGGTCCCTATAAAACATCAGCACAGCAGACTGCACCTTTTTATTGGCTTCTGTAAAATGCCAAGGTATTCATATCACCAAGCTTTAGATGGTTACAAAGTGGATGCTCACATCAGAGCTGGCTGCCTTACAGGCAGTGGAGAGAAATATCACCTTTTGGGGTAGGACTGGTCTGACTATTTTTAACATTTATCTTGCAAGATGAACTGTATCTTTGTTTCTCAAATGCAAGGGCATCTACCACCTCCTCAAAGGACAAGTTCTGTTACTGGTAAATGTACAGCTCTGGCTCCCACTGCGGTCAACAGACAGGAGCAGTCATACCACCAAAATTAGTTACCCACAACCACTGACCTGGATAAACCCCTGGGGTTCTTTGGAACTGATGTCTCTGTTTAAGGACAGAAATTCACCTCTTCTTTCTGTGCCAGCTACCCACTTCCCCTCTGAGCCCTGCAGGCCACATACATTTGGTGATGACTAAAGGACTACCAAATTCCTGCAGACAGGAAGTTTTTGTTCAGTGGGGCTGTGTTTCCATGGCTCCATGCTAAGCACCCTGAAGCTCAGAACCAGAGGATCTAATTGTAGCTTGTGTGAGGCACTGGTCTTTTTTCCCTGGGTGACACTCAATAGATTAATACCTATGGAGGCTACACAGTGCAGTGGGCTGAATTTACACTTGGCCTTTTAGTGTTTGCAGTTTGTGTGTCATGCCCAAAGCTCTTCTAGTGTGACACGCTGGACAATAAAACTTTATAACAATGCCATAATCCAGGCCAGAGATGGCAAAGGACTTTTCATCTGATCCTAGGGCTGTTTGCTGAGATACCTCTCTTTGCCACTAATTGTAGACTTTTCTCTACAGTATGAATGAAAACAAGAAAGTAAGAATAAATTTAAGTGTGGCCACATTTTGTATATTTGCAAGACAGAAATGCCTCACTGCCCTCCATGTTCCTGAAGAGAAGGCATCATGATTTGGTGATGCTTTTTGGCTTAGCTAACATCCCTTATTTAGGCTGTTGCAGAGTGAAACCCTGGCTACATACACAGAGCTGTAAAGCTGAGCCTCTTAGTGGGTAGCCCCAGAATCTCTGGAGATCAAGCTCACCAAAGGCTACATGTTGGGGAGGAATCCTTTCCCCTGAAATGAGGCAGCTTTAGCATACGGATTTCAGCTTCTCCAAACCACTAAGATTCAGTCCTGTGGATCTCACCCTCTGAACTGTTGCTGGTCACTGGGGTCAAGCTTAGGACCTTCAAAGCACTGGAGCTTTAGCTGAGACTACACCCACTCATTTCCCTGAGGGTCAGGAGCAAAGAGGCTTCCTAGCCAGAAGCATTAAAGCAAATGTCACAGAACAGGCACTAATGGATGGGTGACTCCCTCAATGTAGTCACAGATGGGAGTATTTGATCTGGAGCTCCTCACTTGCTTCCCCCCTCCCTGATACCCTTTGGGCTGCACTGAAGCAGGCATGTCTCAGATTTCTTTCACTTTTTCTTAGTTTTTAGGAACTGCCTAAAGGCCGAAGCCCTGCCAACTTTGTAAGGCTCTGGTGGCATCTGCAGCATTTGTGGCCAGTCCATAGATCTTCCTTCAGTTATTGCTTTCATACACAAAACCTCTTCTCGTAACAGGTATCCAGCTGCTGCCCTTCCCTGTCAAAGCAGATGCACTTTAGTGGCTGTGTATTTCTTGGGCATTAAGGATACAACCTGGCTGTTCCAAAGAGAAATGAAATTTTCTATAGCCTTCAAATGATGTGAAAGAGGAGCTAGGGAGCTGGAACTCAGCCTGATGAGGACAATCACTGAAAAGGTCTTGGGTACCAACCTCTCAGCCCTGCTAATAGATGCTTTGGGCCAGTCCATTATACTGTGAAGGTCAGCCCTTCATTATTGTTCTGGCAATCGGATAAAAAATCAGTTTCTACTCCATTTCATTTCCAGGCATGCAGATAAAAGGAACATTTCTGGTTTAGCATAGCCTCTACGAAGTCAAAGAAGTAGTAAATGAAAAGCATGTAGCAAGAAAAATCCCCAATCCCAAATGCAAAAGAAAACTAAACACGCACACACAAAAATCCCAACTCCACACAGTCTAAGCTTCTGATTTAGAAAAGCAACCAGGGAGAAGGCTGGGAAACTTGTCAGAGTCAGAGAAGTCCTTGCTAACACAGGCAGAGACAGGATGTTGACACCTTCTGGAATACAACTGATTGGATCAAACCCACTGAAACTCCAGTGAACCCAAGTGACAAATATTCTTAGTGACAAAGCTCCAATTTAGGAGTCTCTCTTTCATCTTGTTTTCTTGTCATTACTCTTTTATTGCATTTCCTGGCTAAGGTTCTGAGTTGCACTACCTCCTATCTGAGCTTGACAGACTTTCACGTGTCAAAGCTCTCTATGAAAGCTCAGACTGAAAAAAGTTACAAAACCTAACTTCCCTGGGTGGGTGATGCTGGGGGACATACGGATCTTCATTAAGCCTGTTAAATCCCCCAAACTCAAAAGGAAGGCTTTTCACTGTGGAGAATTATTTTTCCATCCTAGTTGTTCCAGTGATCTGTATTCTGTTGCTGTTCCCACTCTACTTTCTTGGTAAATTCCCACCCATTTTCCTTCCCCCCTTCTCCTGCTGTTACCCTGCTTCTCCTGCCTGTACCTCCCCTGTCTCCAGCTATAACAGCTCATGCAGAAGCTTGCATGGCTCACATTGTGATTAATGGCTCCCGGTTCTGATGACTGATTGCCTACGCCAGTTTTAATCACGCCAGCTTCATTTGCTATTGAATCATCTGGAAATGGCACTTGTGGCTCACTGTGTAACAACATGCAACAAGACAGGGAGCAGCATAAGAATTCTCCACTGGTTGGCTTACCTATGTCTGAAATCTTTATTTCTGACAGAAGACAGGAAAGCAGGGAATAGAAGAAAGAATGAGGTGTTAGCAGCTCAGTTCGATGCATTATTAGCAGATTGAAAACTTGACAGTAACTGTATCATACAATGCAATAATAAATAAAGACTTAGCTGGAATGACACTGATGTATTTTATATTACTTGGCAGTGAGCTCACTTATGTACTGCTGCATATCACAAAGGAAGTGCGATCTCACCTGCTTGGAGTTATTCACTCACACAAGAGATAGGACCATCAGACTTTATCACTCAGCGCAGCACGGAGCTAAATAGATGTAGATGCAGATATCTTTACAGTTTTTTTCACCCTCAGTCAAAGCAACACCTTGTGATTTACAAAGGTCACTTAAGAGTCGCACGGTTATGGGTGGCAGTTCATTGCTGTAACCTCGTGAACTCCAGCCCAAAGGACTGAAATTATGCTGAGCTGGACATTTTTCACAGGTCTAAGTTACACACCCAGCTGCAGCTCTCTGCAACCCACAATGCATTTGCTTTCCAGAACACTACACTCCAAAGCCACCCCTGCAAACAAACCTTGAAGCCAAATAGTGAGGGTGTTAATCTCAAAGGAGATGCTGATTTGAGAAGACACAAGCAAACTCCATTTAGTCCAAAAGCAATGGCTTTCCTCCACAGCTTTTAGCCAGCTGACATCTGAACCCACTTACTTTATAGCACACCAGAGTGAAGAAATGTTTATTAGATCCAGTAACCTGAGTGTTTGCACAGATGAAGCAGCAATCGTTGCAGCAGATTTAACTCTGAAGTAAATTTAACTCTGTGGCTCTACACAACAGCCAGCAAGGTTACTCTGTCAAGGCTTCCAATTTTCTCTTCCCCAATGAGGAAATACTTTGCAAAAACTCTGATGGGTCTGGTATTTCCACTGACAATGAAACAGGAATTGAGTTTTCAAAATTGTACTTCTGGGAATGAGATATTAATTCTACTCCGTTGCAATGGGATTTGGGCTCACCTAGGCTCTTCTGGAAATCTCACCTTTGGTCATTAAAATAACTTTCTGGTACTGGAAGGATATTACACTCTAACGAGGACCAGGTCTGAAGGTTTATCCCAGCTTCCCACCTTACAAACACGAGCGATATTATGTTCTCATGTATCGTGAAACTGAGTAGCAAACATGAGGTTCTTGCTGCGTTACTTAAAAGGTGCCCCAGCCCTCTGAGGTGCACATACCAAGGCAGCTATTCTGTAAGTGCCGGCCTTCTGGTGGCTGGCTAGATTTTTTGTCCCATACACCATGATCTACAATGACGGTTCTGAGTGCCAAAGAAGACCTTTGGCAAGGTCTAATGACTACGGCATGTTTGTGCATGAGGGACTAAGGGGATCTTGCACAAATTTGGCTGCAGGCCTTGCAGAAATGTAGTATTATGTTTGTCCTCAGCAGCAGGGAATATTAAATCTGAGGAGGGAGGGTCTTACTTTCGGGAAGATTCTCACTTTCAGGCCAGATCTTGAGAGGTAAATGGCAATATTGAACCTTTCATACCAGGTTATCCTCACACTGACTTCTCAGGACCTGAGTTCAGGCCTGTCAAGCACAGAAGACTCATTCAGGAACACTTCCTTAACTCTATGTGACTTTCCTGGAGTGAGGCTTGTCTGGCCATGCAAAGCCCAGAACCAGGCCCCACTGCTTTGAAGTGGATACTTGTATTTGCTGCAGAAATTTTAGATCGAAAAAATATCCCCAGTGAGGTCAATTTGAAATTTGGTTCAGTCACAATTTATTCCATTTTCTCAGAACTTGGGACAAATCATACTTTTCCTGCTGCTTCACTGTTCTTAATGGATGTTCCTACCCCTTCCTCATTATTTCTACTGGTATATTTTTTTCCTTTCTTTTTGGGGTTAAAAGGAAACTCTCCACTTACTTCCAGATGCTCCATCTGCATGTTCAGCCTGACACTGCTGTTCAGCTGGGAACTGAAGGGAGCTGATACAGTTGTCCCCCAAAAAACAACTAGAAAACCCCAGTCTATGACTGCCTAGAGTGATCATCCTGTCTAAACTATGAGTGATTATCAGTCCTGATTAACCTCTACACATCATCATCAGTGCTGTGTCTTTCCAAGTATTGGTTATCTCAGAGGCTGCTTGTTAATTTTCAGCATTCCCACTGGTTTCTGACTACAGGAAAAGGCAGACATCAGCACAGCTTGATTTAGCAGCACAGAAATGTGTCAATATTTTTGGCATGTGATTCAGTTCTGGAAGAACTTGCTAGGCCTGTGTTTCTCTGGTGTAAATCAAAGTCAGCAGAGTTGCAGAAGAGGCAGATCCAGACAGCTTTTTCTCTGTTTTGCTGTGTTGTTTGCTTTTTTTAAAGAGTTCTGCTCATTTTTCTTTTGGGTACATAGGATTTCTGCAGAACTTAAGAGCATTATTCTAAACGGCCACATTCACACAGAGTACCTCAGCTCCAGTATGTTGGTGACATTGCCAGAGGGGAAGATCCTTCGGATGTAGTTGAAATCTCCAACATAAAGACTTCCATCAGACCCACAGGTTAGGGCAACAGGAGCCAGGAGTTTGTTCCCATCTGCCAGACCATTGCAGCTTGGACAAGAAATGCTACGTCTGCGGCCATTGCCCATAATGCTCCCAATTACAGGCGGCTGCTGGGAAATGAACTGGTTTTCCCCGTTTCCTTTATGCAAGATTCCTAGAGAGAGAAAACAGTATCAAGGAAATTAAAGAGAGACAGGGAAACTGAGACCAAAGGCAGCACAAACTGGCAATGCTGAATGTCAGCTGGGGAATCTGTTAAGTAGCAAGGAGGTTTATTATCTTTCACAGTACTGTTTTCCGATAGTTTCAAATGAGGAGCCTCTTTTCTGAATTTTTTTTTAGACCCATTACATATCCTGCAGAAGGAAAATATGTAGGGAGAACAAGACTGTCTTTACCTTTGAACGAAATACACTTCTCAGCACCTCATGAATTTTTACCTGCCCTGTCTGTTCCTTCTTGCCCTGTAATTTGCAGTCTACCAGGTAAAAAAAAAAGAAATTACATAGCTCATGGAAAAGTAAGGGGCAGGAAGACCATGGGATATTCGCTAGAGAAATGTTTCATCTGCAAAGTTTTAGAGGAGCTCTGCCTATTTTCCCTCTAAGTGTAGTGATCTCAGCAGTGATGTGGGCTGAATGAGATGTTTGCTCCCATACCACTGTTATCCAGAGGGACACAATGCTTCCACCTTCGAACATGTTCTGATCAGCTTTTAAGCCTCCCTGCTGCAGTCCTCAGCTGTCTTCAAGGACTCTGGAATTTTCCATTCTCCCTTAGGACCCATGAAGCTTCTTGTTTTGCAAGTACACTTGGCACATTGGAGGATGCCTCTGGGTGGATTTATGCTTAGTGACAGTTCCAATCCGAATAGGCTCCCCTTTGTTATTTTAGGAATATTTTCCTTGTTAATGCCCTTCTTTTACGACACTACAAAGTTAGACAGGCTGACATTCAACTACTTCATGATGGCCAGCTACTTTTACATTTTGTACACTAAATTGATTCTAAATGTAGGTTGCTAGAAATAATTTGTTAGTAAAATACACGAGAGAGAACATGTGTTGGTCAGGTTTCTTTCCTTTCCTTTTCTTGAATTTGTAGTGATAAGGACCAACTTGCAATGCTGTATTATTCCTGTTAGGTGTCACAGACAACCTACCACTTTGTATGTTGAGGGCATGGTGTTTGTCCAGGGACCATCCTCCAAGTTTGGAAGCATCGATTTCATAACCCTGAAGAACAGCTGTCCTCTTCTCCCACAGGATTAAGTCTGGACAGGATTCATACTCATAACCTACTGAAACTGTGAACAAGAGAGAAACAAAAGACTCCTTATGTTAGTAACCCAGAAATGCAGTGCCAGCACACACAGAGTCTCAATCGAACAGGGGTAAGAGCATTTCTACAGAAAACTGCTAATTTAATTGAAAATCATCATAATACACAGTCCTAATATTTTTTCTCTTGAAAGTCTATTCTGCATTTAAAAAGGTCAATGCCATTGTAGGTGTTGGGCAAATGTGCTAAAAATTTAAAAGACACTTTTTTAATGACACATTTTAAAACAATGGATATTGAGATTGGGACTTGATCTCTGGGAGTCCCTTCCAACTCAGGATATTCTATGATTTGAGAGTGTAAACTATTGCTGGACTCTCAAACGGGAGAATTTTACTCCTACCTACTTTCTTTGATCAAAGAGTGCATGCCAGGAACTTGATCTTGATCATGACCTTTCTTGGAAGGTAAAGACTTGCACAATTCATGCATGGGGCAGCGAGCCCCTCAGAGGCAGCAGTCTCAGCCAGGCTGACTTGTGGTCATTGCTAATGTCAAACGTTTGCTTGCTGTGATGTCTAATCAGAACCTTTCAGGAGTAACTCCACTGAACACACTGGAGCTGCTTAAAATTATGTCAGCAGAAGGAAAATCATGTTTTTGACAGAATAATGACTACTTTACCATTTTCTCAGAAGAAGCAGAAGCAGGACCATTTTCATTGGTCTGCTTTTCTTCTAATCTTTACAGCTGAAGCAGAGCAGAACTGCAAGTTCCACACAAATGAAAAGCAATTACATAGATCTTTTTTTTTTTTACTAGATAGAAAGAAAAAAGTCTGATATTACAAGTTTCCCAGCCTCTTTGAAGAGTTCTGAGCACCGAGAGAACTCAGGATACCCCATCAAACATAGCCTTTTGCAGAATCAGATTGTATCAGAGGAAGATGTAAGTTAGGATATGAAAGGTCAGTATTTTTCACTGTTCTGGAGGTGGGAATCATTGAAGGCACGAATGCTGATGTGCTCAGACCTGCTTGGGTACTCAAGTTGTTTCACGGAGCTCTCCAGGACCCACTGCTGATCTAGCATCTTCAAGAGCATGCAAGCAGAGTACTTCAGGATATGCTACCAGGACACGTTTCTCCATGTAGACTCCGAGTTGGGTAAGGCTCAGCAGGCTGTATCACCCAGCCTGCTCAAGGCAGCTGAGCCTGAGTGAGAGAACGAAGGCACCTATTCTTCCTCCTGGAAAACCAGGCATCCTGCAACTCCTCTAAAGAGACTTATCTTCAAGTGAGCTATGAGGCATCAGTGAACCATCCTTCTGTCAAGAGGAGCTGTATTTGCTAATTTGGGATCTCTCCCCTATTTTGCTGATATAATTTCCTGGCAGCCTGAGAAGTCTAGTCTAAACTCAGCTGAAGACCTGTAACTGAATGTCCACTGGGTGTTGACAGATGGGAAGCAATCACTGCAGAACTGCATTACCTCTGCTCACTAAACACCCAGTATGGGATGGCATTCTCAAACAGGAAACGAAGTGGAAACTAAAATTAGACCAATCCTGAAGGTCAGGCACAAGGAGCAGCGGCAATCAGGGCTCAGTCCCAGGGATTCCTTTCAAAGCAGTCTTGACAGTTTTTGGCTATAGGTGAGAGGCAGCCAAACACTTCCAGTCCCAGTTAATTCCTTCTGTATGAATATGATGGGAGCAGCTCAGGATGTGCATGCTGGGCCATGAGCCAGAGAACAGGTAAGTATTTGTACTCTGCCTTTGAAAGTGTCCAAGGCCAGGTTGGATGGGGCTCTGGGCAACCTAATCTAATGGATGGCATCCCTGCCCATGACTGGACATTGGAACTAAATGGTCTTTAAGGTCCCTTTCAACACAAACCATTCTGTGACTCATCTGCTGGGGAACGTGTGCTGCAGCAGATCTGCAGGGACCATTTCACCTGTCTGCAGTGAGACCACACTGACCTAGGACAAGGTCTGTCACTGCCACTTAGCTGCTTCTAAAAGGAGACACGAACCCTGAGGTCACTTACCGAAGGCTTCTGAGAGCCCATACACCTTCTGGCTGTAGACATCTGTCTTGTCCCAGATGAAATAGTAGGACAGGTCTGGAGCTGCTGCAAACCACTTTCTGAAGAGGCGTCCCTCGACGGCCACCATGAGGTGGACTTTCATGAGGTTGAAGGGGATGGTGGGGTGGGTCATGCTGATCCGCAGCACTGATTTGTAGCCAGCTGTGCGACTGCTCAGGTAACTCACTTTTATTTTACTGCCGGAAACATTAATCTCCTCTTGTAGAGCCTGTGGAAAAGCAATCCATGAGGTGTTAAATCAGCAGCGAGCAGACAGGAAAAGGCAGTGAAGCTGTAATTTATCAAACACACCTGTATAAAAGCTCTGGCAGACATGTCTAAAAAGGCACCTAGTAGGCATCAAGTATGAAATGATATATGTAACTTATAGGGTTATTTCTGGAAGCCAAGGAATGCCTCCCGCTTTCTCCACCTCTGTTACATGCAAGAACAGAAGAACAAAGTACCACTTTAAGTCAGGGTTTACAAAGGGTCTCACTCCTAAAAGGAGTTCCAGGATGCATGGAGAAAAGAGCCTGGGATCTCAGATAATTACAGCCCATCAATTTAGCTTCCATTTTCTGTCTTTTATCATCATAGGTTTTAGAAGCCTCTAATTTTTGTCTCCTGGCTTCCTTTTCCCAGAAAAATATCATGCCCTGCTTGGTCTTAAGGATGCTTCCTGATCCTGATCATAACACGCAAGTCTCTCCAAGAGATTAGTGAATCCTGCTTCCACCCTCTCTCCTCTGACTTATCCATGTCTCCTTCTTTAAAAGTGCTCCTCTCCTACCTCACTTCTGACCCTCTCTACCTGATCTACCATCTACCTCTAGCCTTTTTTTCTATCTGTGTTCTCACTCTTATTTTCTGACCTCATGTTTGTTCCTACTTATTCTGGTACTTGCTTAGAATTCCTTTCCTTCTTACTTAAGTGATAAAGCTCTTGGCCTCACCTACAGTCTGCAACTCCTTTCCCTTCCCTTGAATTCTTCCTTCTCTTTCTTTTCCAAACTCCTCTGTATTCTAAGTGAGTTGCTTAATTTTCTTCTCCAGAGTGTGGGTATTTCTGACTGACTGGGACAGTTATCTCACAGGTACCCATTACGGTACAAAATTTAAGAGAAGACTGAAAAAACATCAGGCAAAGCTTTTTCTGCCCTTGTTCTGCTTTGAGACCAGAGAAGTCTCAATAAAGATGGGATTTTCAGCTAATTTACCTGCTAAAGTATAACCAGATCTTAAAATTTCTTTTTTCTTCCTTTTTTTTTTTTCTGGAGAAATGCTTGGAAAGTTTCTGGAAAGTGATACAAAGTATATCCCTGACACCATGCTGATCTTTCCACACAAAACGCTGATAAAAATATCTTCAGAGAAAAAAATTGTCACTTTCAAGAAAACTTCACTCGTAGGAAAGCACCCAACTTGGACACTTTGAGCACAAATCAGCAACCTCTGGCGAAGATTGAAAAATGAAGGTAGAAGCTTATCAGTGAGCTGGAAAGCTTGGTCTGCTAATGGGATGTGTTAAAAGGTCACAGATGGCACAGTTCACTCCTGTGCCACTTCTGAAGTTCTTCAGTGTGCTGGACCCTAAATGAGTGTGGAAAATACTTCCCTAGCAATAATCATCTTTCTGAATATTAAGGGCGGGGAAGCTTGAAGGCAGGTGGGTCAAGAGATCCACCCATCAGGAAGGGATCACATCTATCACAGTGGGATTCTTGGGGTGTCCTGTGCAGGGCCCCGAGTTGGACTCAGTGATCCTTGTGGGTCCCTTGCCACTCAGGAGATTCTAGGATTTTATGATCCTTGTGCATTCCAAGTTATGTCACTCCTATACCCAGCTCCTTCTATGTGGGAGCAGCAAACTTCCCTGACATAGTGAGCTGCTCAACTCTTCCAGGTTTTCTGCTTAGTGTTATCAAAAATGACAAATCTTTAATCTGCCCCCCAAAAACACTTCTTGTGAGATGTTATCCAAGGCCCAACACTTTTTCAAGTGATAACTAAAAGGCTCTGAGTGTTGCAGCACCTGAAAACGGACGCATCCAGCAGTTAAAGCCCCATTCCACTGTGCTCATAGATATTTACCTTCTCTAATGTAGTCTTCTTAATTTACATAGCTCAGTTCTTAGGAGGCTGAAATATGACAGAACTGGGAAAACCCAGGATTTGAAAAATATATTTTATGAGATCAGCAACAAGCTGGACGGGGACTAGGCTCAACCAGAGAGAGCTGAGCCAAACTGCAGTAAAGGTGGTCCCTTGTATCAAATCTGTCTTTGTATGTAACCCCATTAGGATAAATGCAGGCAAAAATAATTGTCATGGAGATACTATTTGGAAAGTCTGTCTCAGATCCCTGTCAAAAGTAATTATTTCTCTCTCTCATGATCTATTGCTGCTGTCTACCATTCCAAAGAAAAGGTCAGCCAAATGCTGCCAAGGCACTGAGCAGCACAAGGGGCTGTGTTTAAAGATGTCTGCTTGAAGAGAGGGTTCAAATAGTAACTCAGATGATTCAAAATATATTTGTAGTTTGTAAGTGGAGAAAAACTAGCAACAAAACACAGCACTGATAGCGGGGTGTATAAATCAGTAGGGTATCAGTGGGACAAAAGGGGGAAGACAAGCTTTAAAATAATCTAAATGTGCTAAAAGTAACAAGAGCTGAATTGTGCCCTTATTTTTATTTGATAATTACTGTTTGGCCCAGACACATTCATATACTGTGACTGCAGACCTTGTGAAAGACCTTTAGAGTTTATCCCAGACTAACCAATATTATGGGCTCTTTTTAAGAGGTCCAGCCATGAGGCTGGGCAGGCAGAAGAGCTTACTGGGGATTTACACAGTGTAGCAATTTTCACTGCCATGTTCCCTTGGCTCTGTGGTGTTGATCTGTTCTTGTCCTAGTAGCAATTTTTCTACTTTTTGCATGAGACAAGGTAGGAAATCTTGTTTCTGTGTGCTGGGTTACACATGTCTCTTACAGCTACTCTTCACTCTGCCAGCAGACAGGCAAGGAACAGTCAATGTCTTTTTCTTGTAAGATGCTCAGAGGGAATTTTAAGAAGGAAAACCATTTAGAGTCTGATTCAGGGGCCTTAACATAGACATCTAGTGCTTTTGAGATGTTCTGTGGTATCCAAAACTTCTGCAAAGGCATGACAACTCTGACATGGACCTTTCTGACATCTGAAGCTGACCTTTCTGAAGCTGGAGGCCTGAAGGGATACTACAGGGCATTCTGAATGGCCCCAAATCTGTCTACAGGCACCTGAATCAAATACTAAAAATGCACTACTGGGTTTTTTGAACGCATCCAGGTAGAGAGCACTGCATTTATTTGTTCGAGCTCATGAGGTTCTTATCTACCCACTTGTCAAAATCTCTCTCCCAGCCCTGCTATCTGCTTGTCACCTCCTCCCAGCTATGTGCTCACACCTTTTATATTTAACATTTCCCTACTGAGAACTGTGTATTACAAAATGCAGCTGCAGGAAGTGACAGCTAGGTTATTTTTTTATTGTATGTACATCCAGTATAGAAATGAAAAGTAGTCCATTTCTGAACTGAAGTACAGTCAGGACTCTGCCACAAATCAGATTCTCTTGTAAACTCCTGCACCACAAACTCTGTTAACCTTCAGCTATCAATATTTGAGGTGGAATATTGATTTACAAGTTTTAGCTCAAACATATGGCACACAGGAAAAGAACTGTCTTCATTGTGTATGGGATTCATCTTATCTCAACTTAGAAACCTAAGTTGGGTGTATCCTCTGAACTGCTCTTTTAGGTCTTCCTACAGCTAACAGCAGATACAGACAGACTCTTATAGAAGGTTGGTGTTGCCTTGTAAACTCAAGAGTGGGATTCAAGTCCTGTTTAAGGGATCTAAATCCAGATGTCAACTTATAAATGTGCTCACGTGAGGTAGGCACATAAACATCAATTTTAGTCAGTGAAATCTAACTGATAGCGTCAGTGAGAACCAGAAAGCTTCAGGGGGGTCACCGTAAGTGATGTGTAGGCTCCACTGATGGTACTGATTAGATTTCAGTCAGCTTTAATGGGAGCTTGGACACTTGGCACACATCCAGACAACTGCATGTGAACCTCTTATTTAGGCGTCATAATCTCAAAATGAATCCTTCTTAGGTACTAGATTCTGTAACTACAGGTGTCTAGTGTGATTTGGGATGTCCAAGTGATCTGCTGTTCACAAGGATTCAGAAGATATAATGCAGGACACTGATAGGGGGATCATTCTGGATTGGCAGTTGGAGGCTAAGCAGGATATCATCAGGACATTTCAAATGGCACTACCTATCTGTGATTAGGGTGGTAAAACGCTGACACAGGTTGCCCAGAGAAATGGCAGATGCCCCATCCCTGGAAACATTCAAAGTCAGGCTGGATAGGGTTCTGAGCAGCCTGGTCTAGTGAAAGGTGTTTGTGATACCAAATAATGACTGAGGTTATGATCATAGTTGTGCTATTTGCACAGATATTCAGATATTTGCTTCTTTCACAGGCAGCACTGCCCATCACCTTTCATGGTGTTTGTTGGTTTAATAAAAAGATGTGGAAACCAAGATTCTGAACCAAGCATTTATAACATGATGGACTTTACAAGATATGGGACTTAATTAGTAATTATGCCGGGACACATGGTGACTGTAATTGGAAATTAGTGTGAGAAAGGATCATAAGACTTGGTCCAGAGGGAAAGGTAAAGAAACCACTAGCTTTATTTGTTGTAGGGTTTAGCACCTGGTTTATTAAAATTAGAAGGTATAAAGTTACTTCTTTCCTCATTAATGGTACCCCAACCTCAGTGGAGTCATGCCGGAAGCACACAATTTGTCTCTATACTTGTTATTATTTCCACCTTGGCAGATTATTGTCACTAAAAGCAATACTCAGGACATGATGAATGCTGGCATCTAAAATCCAGGGAACAGCATGTCCGGGACAGCAAAGGTTGAATGCTGTTACATCCCTCTGTTTCAACAGAATGAGTATTTTTAAGGAAAATTGATAATTTGGTTCTTTGGATTATTCAGTTTAAAACAGAACTTTCCATTTGACAAAATACTCTGAAGCCACAGCAGATTGTTAAGCTTCTTTATCTGACTCACACTTCCTCAAAAAAAAGGGTAATGGGGATAAGAAACTAAAGGTAATCCTCTTGCTCTCCTCATCTATTCCAAATGTCATGAAATGCAATAAAACTGAGGTGTTCTGCAGGCTGGCCCCATCTCAGCCATCTGCTGGCTGACTGCATGTCTCAGCAGCTGTGTAGAGAAAGTTCACTCCATCACTCCACCGCCAAGGTTTGTAGCGCCCAGTGGGTGGAATTTTCTCCTGAACAGAAGACAGGCGTTAGAGCAGAGGAAGTGCACCAGCCTGGTGCTGGGCATGTTGAATGCCAAAGGGCTGACCAAGGGCTTGTGAGTAACACAAGGGTCCCAGCTCATGTGCTGTCAGTCACAAGTGCTTTGCCTCCATCCCTCAGGGATAAGGGAAAAGAAATCTGGTAAAGTGAGTGCCTGGGAGTGAGTGCTCCTGGCAAATGTCTGAAAAATGGTGTAACAAATGGGGAATGCTTCTTGTTAGGAAAGCAGGGGAACAGTTGCACTTGTGTTGCTCAAAGCTGTCAAAAGAAGCACAGAAAGGAGATGGGGGTGATCAGGCACTGGCAGAGGTTGCCCAGAGAAATTGTGGATGCCCCAATCCCAATTCAATGTCAGGTTGGATGGGGCTCTGATCAACCCGGTCTAATGGAAGGTGTCCCTGCCTATGGCAGGGGGGGTTGGAACTGAACTTTAAGGTCCCTTCCAACTCAAACCATTATATGATTCTATGAGTTATTGTCCCTCAGCTATGATGGTTCATACCTGGATCTCAGGAACAATAGGACCTTTCTCTGAGCAGGAAGTTGCAAAAGCTGTCAGAGGAGATGGGGAGACCACAGGGTTGGGCCGGGCGAAGTTACTGAGGTCACAGCTTGGGATCTCATTCTCTTCGTGCCTCATGACTATGGTTTCCATCACAAAGAAGCGATCCCACGGCAACCACAGCGTGTGCTCCTGGGTGATGAAGGGAGCCCGCTCAAAGTGCAGGATAATGGAGATTCCACCAATGGTAACAAGATCAAAGCTGTTTTAAGAGATGGAATACAAAATTAGTGCACACACTACCCCATCTGTTGGTTACAACTCCCTAGCAAGGACCTCAGAAAAATAACTGCAAGAAATATCAT
Organism: Corvus hawaiiensis; assembly: GCF_020740725.1. NCBI lineage: Eukaryota > Metazoa > Chordata > Aves > Passeriformes > Corvidae > Corvus > Corvus hawaiiensis. The sequence goes on from NC_063214.1 coordinate 34,726,585, forward strand.
CAGTCTCATTTTATGAACCTAAAATCTGCAGCCCAAATAGGCTTTACCTGAGTAACAGCAAGTGTTGGAGGCAGGAGTCCAAGCTCAGCTTCTTTGCATGTCCTCATGTATATTGAAATTGCACACATCCCTTTTTTGAAACATGTTTATCTTTGTTGGTGCTTTTCTAGCACCAACATATTTTGGCCATACATACTAAATTTCCTTTTTTTAAAAAAGTATTTATTATACAAACAAACGCACAGATTGGATCAATTCACACGATGAAATAAACTACTTGGAAAGCGGTTTCTCTGACACATCCCCATATGAATTGTCTTGGCATCTCTGCTAACCTGACTAATGCCTAATGCAACCCAGGGAACATGGAGAGCCCAGTCAGGGACTGAGCTTAGTCTAGTAGAAATACATACAGTGCAGGCTGTCTGCGTGCCACAGCACACAAGCACATCACCTTTTTTGACTCTTAAGCATTTAGAGCAGGGCAGATGAATCACTGCCTGTGGTCTCTGACTTCACCCTAAGCTACCTCCAGCCAAGTGGCTTTTCTGCATGTGTTAGTGTTGGATAACAGACAGCCTTCCAGAGCTGTGTGAAAAAATGTTACCTTGATAAGGAAAATATTCCTCCTCTGGATGTAAAGATGTTGGGATAAGGTTCTGGTGTTTTTCTTACTTTTGTATTTAAACTTCACGTCTTGTCACAGATGGAGATTTTATCAAGTGCCATGGGATATATCTACTATGTATAGACCCAAAAAACAGGTGTTAAGTAAGAAAGGAAGGGATTTCAACAGAAATTGAAGACTTTTTGCTCCTTTGTGTTTTTCTCACTATCTCTTTGGTTGCAATGCCAAACATGTGCTTCAGGCACAGAAAGTTTTCTCATCCCTGCTTCTCACTTTCATGCTTGGTGCTGCTGTATGACACTCTTACTCAGAGTTTATGCACATGATCAGGCTCACTGGCTTCAGCAGAGCTGCTCATGTGCTTAAAGAGCTGTGAGTTTAAGTGCTTCTCTGCAAGAGAACTGGGATCTGAAACGCTCTTGATTGCCTGAAGCCAAACCTGATGCACCTTGTAAATACATGGTAAGAAAGAAGGTGAAAAAAGGTATTTAAAAGTATTTTTTAAAATTAATTGTGAGGCTTTCAGATTGGGTGGAAAAATCACAGAGGAGCAACAATGGGTATGAACTATTCCTAAAAAAAAGTCTTTGTCAAGCAATTTTTTGGGGGAACCTTTTTTATTTCATGGCTGATGTACTGAAGTGCCATTTAGCAAATATAATTATGAAAAGGTGGTTATTCGTTAAAGAATGTTGAATTGAGTCCATAGCAGGAAGCAGAAAGCACTTCAAAAAGCCAAAGCCATGTTTATTCTACCACTCGAGTTGGGGCATCATGTTCCCAGACCTATGGAGCTTGGCCTGCAGCAGCCTGAGGAGTAACTTGCTGGTCCCTGCCAGCAAAGCTGCACAACGTTTGTACTCTGATGTGAATGTTTTTAACAGTCAATTAGCATTTGGCAAGTCCTTCAGCTGGGAGGGAGAGGCTTGCTCTGCATGGATCTGGGCACTGAATGGGCCACCAGGAGGAAAGAAATAAACATTACAAATGATGCTCAACAAGTTTTTAGGCAAGTTGGAAGAGGTTTTATTTGCAAACCTCCATCTCATCCCTTTGGCTTCACTGAGCCTGGATCAGGGATGGGAATCTGCTGGGGGTAAACATCCTGGCCTCTCCTGCATCCCCAAAACAGGATGCAGAAGGGAAAGCACCATCTCCACGTCAGGCTCCAGCAGCTGTGAAAACAGAACCATGCAGTATTTTTTAGCAAGCGGTGTTGCTCATGAGCTGGCTTTCCCAGAGGCCCAGGGTGCAGCTTTCAAGTTACCTTGATGAACTGAACCAAAGGTAAACCCAAAATCAAACAGAAAAACCCAAACTGAAAACACCTTCCTCCCAGTTTCCCTCAGTGAAATTAAATTTAACAAAAGGAAAACTGTCTTGGGATTGAAGGAATGAGATAATTTTATTTCTGGTTTTGCTGCTGATCTCTGATGTATTTTTTATCACTCTGTAAAAATCATACTTGCTGTATAGTCATACTGTTGTTTTTCTTTAAAGGCTCTGGAGAGACAAGGCAAAGGATGAAATTATCTATTCATCCAAAGCAGGCTCAAAAAATAAAAACCCCACAGGAAAGTGTAACTCTTTCTCATCTCTTTTCTCTGGAAGTTCAAGTATTTGGTATTTCTGAGAAAACCATGCCAAAGCTGCTGACTGTGACATGGAAAAAGTCTGGAGACTTTCTTGCTGTTTTATTAACACTGTTCCTACAACCCAGGGATACTGAGGCCTTGCAGTCTCTCTAAGCTACCACGTTAATCAAATTTAAAACTTTATTTAAAAATGTGGTTTATAATCCAGTACTGATACTTTGAACTGTCTGTTAACTTTGCTTTACAGAGAAATGCATACAACAGAATAGTTTGAGAGCTGTCATTTTATATTCATGCCTTGTTATATAAACAAAGTCTCTGTTGCAGTAATTAGGCTAAGAACACATCAGTCTAAGTAATGCGTCTTAAAGAGGACCTCGGTTTCACTATTTCAGGCTGTATTTCAGCAATGTAATAGGAGAGACCTGGAATAAAGTGCACCCCCTTTACAGGGGTGAAAAATTTAGTTCGCTGTAATTCTAAAACTGAAATTTTACTTACTCATTTGGAAACTTGATCATGCCAAAAAGAAACCCCCAAACCCCCAAACCCCCAAACCTGGAGCAACAAAATCAGCTTAGGAGCCAATGTAGCTAAACTGATGCAATTTTATCTTGAAATTCCCTTACTTTAAAACCCCAGTTATTTCAGTGCTATCAGTAAACTGATTTGCTAAATCAATTTAAGGCAACTCAGTGCACATTTTGAAGAATAGATATTCCTATGGTGAATATGCCAAATAATAAACCCGCTGAGTTTTATGCAGTTACCTCATGACCCCTGGAACAAGGTAACTGCTTGCATGTGTGCTCCCATTTATTCTCCAAACCAGAATGACACTGAAGATGGGAGAGATGACCCTGTGTGACTGTGCACTGCTCTGGACTGGGAATGCATGCAACCTGCTACTGTAGGTCAGAATGCGCTTCTTGCCTAAGAGCATCAATTTCTATAAACAGAGTTGACTCAATCACATGAAAACTGTACTGTACAAAAGCTGATGAGATGTCATGCTCTATTAAAGAAAATTACTCAAACCCATAAAAAGGTAATAGAAACAGGAATAGTATGAATCCTTTACATGATTTTGAAACTGCTCTACAAATAGTATTAAATAAATACTGTAACAATCAGTAAGGAAGGAAAGTAAATGTTAACTCCCTTTCACAGGCTTGGTTTGCTGGCCTGGGACGGTCAAGAGATGCATGTAATGGTACCCTCTAAATCAGCAGTGAGGCTGGGATTAGGAATTAGGGATGTCTGACAACATTTGCTGCCCTGACGAATTTTAGCTTGAATGGTCTTAAATAGTTCAAGATAATTTACAGACCACTGAGGAAGTCACTGGACTCAAGGACAGATTTCATGGGACTTTGAGCAACCTGGTCTAGTGGGAGGTATCCCTGCTCACGGAACTAGAAGATCTTTAAGGTCACTTCCAACCCAAACCATTCCGTGGTTCTATGGATTTTGGTGTTGTGTAACTTGTCCATTTATGGACAAGTAGTTTTTGTCCATAGAGGACTTACAGATTACACAGATGCACTGATGGGCCTATTGCCTGGTCATTTGAGAAAATACCTGCATGTATCCCTTAGCCAAGTTGGAAGGTATAGTCATTATTCTGGAGGCTTACTACTGCAACTGGACAATTTGTTTGATGTTGTTTGTGCATCAGACTTCTGTAGAAGCAGATTGACTTGAGAGGAAGGTGAAGAAAGTGAAATCAGAAGAGCTGATACCACACAGTCTGGGGTTACACTGACCCCCACCAGCTGCTGACAGAAATCACAGCTTTAGGATGAATCCCACTCGGACACAGATTCCTTGCTCTGAGACAGCTGATCTCTGTCATTTTTATCACTTGGAGTTGGTATCTGCTGGGGGCTGAGTCAGCAAACTACAGCCCTCAGCTCCTTGAAACTAATTTAGCTTCTGGAGGCTGGCAGCCACTCCAAGGAACCAGGAGTCCAATGAAGCCTGGTGGAGCATACTGATGCCCTGGGTGCATTGCTTTCTGCCCTGTGTTCCCTGCTCAGCTGGACCTCGGGAAGGACATAGCATGGAAGGAGCACCCCTAGTTTGAACTGCCAGTAGAAGTAGATTTATAGCAGGGGGGGTCTGCCTTTCACCACCCAAGAACTAGGAGGAAATAGCTGCTTGAACATTACAAAGGTTTGGAGCTTGGATAGCAGCAGTCACCTCCATGCTCTGTCCCCTTAGCTTATGTGTTTGCTGGCTAGAGGTCCAGTTTACACTAAAGCCCCTCTGTGCTAGGCACAGCACAACTGCAAAGCAAAGAGATGGTTTCTTTCCTCAAAGTACTTGTAATCTAAATGAAAGATTACACACAGTAGTTGAGTGTTGTATATATACAAGGAAACAGACAGAAAAAAAGGTTATGACAGGCACTGTCGTCCAGGAATCTTTTAGTCATATTTATGTGTTCTACTGGACACAGACTTTGTGCTAGTCCATACACAGCAAGCTGATCATGAGAGTGTGGTTTGGATCCCACTTTCCCACAAAGTAGGTTCAACAAGGTTGACAGAGATACTCTTATGCACAAATGTTCAATTTTTTTCCTTTTTGCAGTAATGTCTAAGCTACTGGCAATAAGAAGACACCAGCTCCAGCGGGGTCCTTTTCCTGGAATGCCTCTTTATCAGCTCTCATTTTATTGTCATGTCATTGAAGAGTTGGAGCATCACTTGGAAACCCTCCCAGTCCCCATCAGTGTTACAGTAGGTGCAAACACCCTTGAGTGTGAACAGGACAGCATCAAGCACACGTTGCTAGCACATGTTCCTCTTTTTCATTACAATTCTGTATGTTTCTCTGGCCAACTCAAATGAAAGTTGTGGATTGGAGAGGTGATAAAATGCGTAAATCCTCTCCCAAGTGCTAGTGGTTAGCAGTCAATACACAGAGCATATGCAGCTGGAACCCCTTATGTTGCGTTTTTGTTCTTAAAAGAAAGGGAGACAATTAGCACTGACAAACAAAAGATAAGATGAAAGACATTCCCAATTTGCAATGCTTTTGTTTTGGTTGAGCATGATTGCTCAGATTTTGCCTCTAACACAACAGTAATCTTAATGACTTCTTCCTAATCATTTCAACATGAACTAGCAAGAATAGAGCTGTTGGGAGCAGGAGACATCTTTTTTTTTAATACACATGGGCAATGCATTGCCAAATTGCTGGCTAAAGATTCTAGGTGATATTACAAAGTTAATAAATAATAAGAATAGAATAGAATAGAATAGGATAGAATAGGATAGAATAGGATAGAATAGAATAGGATAGAAAAGGCTATTCATCTGTTAGGGAAGTAAAAGGATCATCAAGTCCAGCTGCCTTACCAGTTCAGGGCTGATCAAATCAAACCACGTTATTAAGGGCATTGTTCAAATGCCTCTTAAACACTGACAGGTTTGGGGCATCAAACCTCCCTAGGAATGCTGAGGTTACATTTGGTGCAGGAAGCTTGGTCTGCATGTGCAATGTGAGCTGCAGGTTGAGCTCTGGAGGGGGGTGGGAGGCCAAGCCAAATCCTGAGGCAAGAGGCAGGGAACTGCCGAGTGACCACATGGAGACATGACAGGAGCCGGTAACTCCAGGCCTTCCCATGCCCAGGGTTTCCTTTGTCCGGGGCCCCTTCTCGGAGGCACCAGCTCGGGCTGTTATTTTGTTATTTAGTTATTGCACCAAGATTAAATTGTTTTAGGGATCTGGACATCTGGGACTCTGCTATGGGAAACCTGGGGTTGAGTGGGTAAGGAGCCCTGGTGTGACTGTGTGAGTGTGGGGTGTAGCTGTGACGGGGCCTTGGTCCCAGCTCAGGTGGTGTAAGTGTAACTGCTAGCGTGGCTTCTGGATGGTTGGACAGGAAAGGTTCCTTAACTGGAAGGCTGTTGCAGTGTTTAAGCACCCTCTCAGTTAAGAAATGTTTCTTCATGTCCAGTCTAAACCTCCCCTGGTGCAGTTTTGAACCATTCCCACGAGTCCTGTCAGTGGATACCAGGGAGATGAACTCAGCACTTCTCTCTCCACACCCCCTCCTCAGGAAGCTGTATGAAGAAATGAGGTCACCCCTCAAGTCTCCTTTTCTCCAAACTGGAGAAACTCAGAGTCCTCAGACGCCCCTCAGAGGATATTCCTTCCAGTCCTGTCACCACTTTCTTGCCCTCCTCTGGACACATTAAGGGACCTGAAGATCTTTCATAAATTGTGGGGCCCAGAACTGCACATGGTGTTCTGGGTGAGGCTGCACCAACACTGGATACAGCAGGACAACCACCTTTTTGACTGGCTCGTCGTGCTGTGTTTGACACACCCCAGGATGGGGTTTGCCCTCTTGACTGCCAAGACACACTGCTCTAACAGCTTCTGTTCAGCTGCTGCTAGCCAGCAGCCCCAGATCCCTGTCTGCAGGGCTGTTCTCCAGCCACTCCTCTACCAGTTTATACTTGTGCCTGGTATTACTCTGTTTCAGGTGCAGAAAATCCAGCATTTTGACTTTTTAGATTTCATCTCATTCATCATAGCCCAATGCTCCGATCTATCTAGATCCCTCTTGTCCCTTAGGAGAGTCAACAGCACCTCCCAGTTTGGTGCCATCAGCAAACTTGCTAATGGTGCACTCAACTCCTGCATCCAGGCTGCTGATAAATACAGTGAACAAGACTGGCCCTGGAAATGAACAGTGAGGAACAGCACTGGTGACTGGTCACCAGCCAGATGTAGCCCCATAACAACCAACAATAACGCATCAACATCTTCAAAAAGGCATCAGTAATAAACATGCTCCTGGAAGGAGTTTCTCTTTAGTGGTCATGGCAATAATGCTGTTACTGCTTCTTGAACACTGTAAATCCCATACAGACATCCTACCTGCCATCTTGTCTACTGATTGTGTATCCAAACAGAGGATTGTTGACAAAGCTGATGTTCACTCCAACTAGAGGGGTCCCATCTGCTGTCATCACCTGGCCTCGAATCACACATGCATGTCTGCAAAGAAGAAGAAAAATGGTAAGAAATAGTAAGTCTGTTTGACAAATGCAGGTTTTTCCTCTGTTCATGTGGCTGGGAATTCCTATGCATTAGAAAGCCAACACCTTTATATCCTGTAAAGCTGGAGCCATGCCATGTGTTTTGATGGTGGGATGTTGCCCTTGAAGGCTTTCTCAGGTGTTGTGTAAAAACTTTCGATACTCAAAGTGAGATTTATGATTACCCTACTACATAAAAGCAACTGCTGCAGCATATACTTCATTAAGTATAAACTTCTGTAGAATTCACAACATCACATTGGAATTTTACAGAGTCATAGAATCTCCTGAGTTGGAAGAGACTCACACGGATCATTGAGCCCAGCTCCTGGCCCTGCACGGAACAGCTCCAAAATCACACCATGTTCCTGAAAGTGTTGTCCAAACACTTCTGCAACTCTGGCAGGCTTGGTGCCATGACACTCCCTCAGAAGCCTGTTCCAGTGCCCAATCACCCTCTGGGTGAAGAACCTTTTCTTAATAGCCGGTAGTGTCTTAACAGTATCGCCCCAATTAAAAGCAAGGTGCATTTTAAAATCAAAGAGAACAGAAAATTACCATGCAGTGCACGGACACATTTAAGGCACAAAAGCCACAGAAGACCCTGACCAAGGCTTGGCAGCTCATTTCTTTCCCCTTTGGGAAAACCATGACAGATAATTTGCCAGGTTCAGAAAGCTTCCTTGCAATCTGCCTGGGGAGCTGAGCACACTAATAGGACGGGCTTTTTCTTCCCCTCTTTTTCTTCCCAAGTTTGGTAGATTGCACCATTTTATAGGCTACATCTATTTCAACTAGTCTGTGCTCTGTAATATGCTCTTTTATCTAAGGATTTCAAGGATCTTTACAAACACTGATTAATACAGCCAGATCAGTATTTTACAGAGAGAGGAAATAAAACATAGAATGATTTTCAGTTGTCCAAGGTCAGTCAGAAAACCTGCAGTAAAGCCAAAGACAAATTTTCTTGGTTCTTATTCCAAAGTCTGTTTCCAGACTTCTAAGTCATTACTACATTGCTACCTTAGGAGCTTCCCATAAAGACAAAACATCACATGTCTGCAAGAGTGTCTGAACCCAATTTTTGGCTGAAGGTAACTATTTTTCTGAGCAGCAACAGCAAATTGTGGTGTCAGTGTGCTAACGTGACCCAATGAATAATTTTCCTAACTGCTGTCCTGCTGGAGAGCAGAGATTGAAAGCCAATGTTTCTCCAGGTGCAGAAGCAGATCTCAGCTAGAGTAAATCATCCCAGCTGCACTTCAACGGAGTAATGGTGCTTTGCTGGTTCACTGAGGCAAAGGATAATTTCTGCAACATTTGTAAAGATGATTTCATAAACACAGATCATTAGGGAAAGAGCCAGTTATCTTCTTACACTCCACCTAAAAATCTGAGATCATATAATGCAAGGAGATAAAGCATAATTTCTATTTAATAGAGGCTGCACAATTTTTACCTTACCCAGTACAGCAAACAGACCACTTGCCAGGAAGTCTTAAACAAAATTCCTGCTGATCTAAATGGAGAGCTCCAGTATTATCAAAAATCACCACAGCGATGCCAAAATGTGCCTGCAATCTAAGATGTGACTAGATTCATATATAATTTTGGAATAGGTCACAGGAAAATTAGATACTGGAAATGATTTTTATGTCACTGAGTTTTCTCTGATGTATCATCATGAAGTTCTTAGGAGCCATGTAGGAAAAGACTTGGACTAAGTTTGTACCTAATAATCCTACAATCCTAGAATGGTTTGGGTTGGAAGGGACATTAAAGATCATCTAGTTCCAATCTGCCTGCCATGGTCAGGGACACCTTCCACTAGACTGGTTTACTCAGAGCCCCATTCACTTGGCCTTGAACATTTTCAGGGATAGGGCTAATGGGGGGAATAATATCCTTAATACTTGTATTGCTTCTCGTGTTAAGGGCTCTAACTCAGCTTTCCATATACAAAAAATGAAAAATAATAATCCATTACAGTACTATGCACATCACTCTCTAAAACACAGGTAGAGCATAACTTGAAAGGATCATGATGCCATGGAATATGCTTGGAAAAATGTCAATGCTTGGAAAAATGTCAATGCTTGGAATAACCCCAATGAAGTCAACACGTCACCATCTGCAGTGCAATTTTTGCGTAAAGTGAATGTGTCTGAGCACATCTCTGAGCCAAGAGCAGAACCTAGGCCTTCTCTTCCCAGATTTTTTAATGATCTGCTCCACTCTGACCCATGTTCTTTTCCATCCTTCAGAGAGACCAGAGAAAGGGTTTGAAACTGCCTTCTCTCAGCTTTTCATAAAATGGGCTGCACGTTTTGTGGAAGACAAGGAATCACTGCAAACTGTTTCATGAATACTAAGACCTGAGTGCGAAGGAATCGGTGTTCTGTATCGCATATTCAAGTAAACACTGTGACTACAAATGTTTTCAAATAATAGGAACAAGATCATACATTTCTGTGAACCCAAGAAGAACGCTTCCACCTGTTCTTTTTTTTTTTCTTCCAAGAGTTCTAAGCAAGTAAAGGAAAAAATACACATTGCAGGTGTCTCTCCAGCTGCCCTACACACAACACATGTCCAAGCAGTTTTAAAGTTCTAAGTAACACTGCAAGCACATTGGCCCAGACCCTCAGCTCAGTAAATGGTGGATGCGCTTTATACCCACAGGCATCTGCTCTGTTATATATCACTGACAACTATTTCTACAACAAGCACCAGCACAATGTGGGCAAACAGAGAACTTCCTCTCACCTTGGAAGCTGTAGAAATGCAGCTTTGATGCCCCACCTTGGGAAAGAGACTCAGTTCCCATCCTGGCCAATGCTCCCCAGCACTCATCCAACTCTGCTAGCACACCTACATGCTCATGGACTCGGAGGCTGTCTCTTCTCAGAGAAGCAGCTTGTCAGCAAGCCCAGCTGCATCCCCCATCCTCCCGAGGACTATAACCATTGCTTTATTTCCATGTTATAAGGAAAGATGTTACCGCTAAGGGGACATCATTCCCAAACCACAGCAATAAAAAGAAGCTGGAGCAAGATGCATGGATCTGAATCCCTTTAAAAGAGGTGGGGATGGAAACTGGAGGAAAACTCAAGCCCAGACCGTCCCTGATGAGACTCAAATCTTCTCCTTTCCTGGGTGATAAAATTTGCCCCACTTGAATAAAACAGTTCACACACAGCACACTGGAAGCAGCTGGCTTCTCTAGTGTCAACATGTCCTTTCTGGAGTCAAGATCGAGTGTCTACAAGGCCCCAAGCCCCCCAGGAACCTGGTTAATGCTAATTTAGTCAGCTATTTCCTTCAGTTGACCTTGGTCTAAATGCAATTACCCTACAAAGATGTTAAGTGGTACTGCTAAGATGCTCAGCTCTGCTAGAAGGTCTCCAAATACATTTACATAAAATTATCTCTCATGTTAATAGAAGAGATTTATTCTATCAGTCCAGGCCTGCTAGTTCAGAGTGTTTTTCCGCAGCTGAGCAAAATTCGATTTCTCATAGCCTGAACCTCATCTTTCCATTAAATTATTAATAGATTCCACCTATTACCTCTGGTTTTTGGCTTGTTTTCATTTGTTTGTTTTGTTTTGTTTCCTTCACTACTCTTACGTAAGTCTGTATGGATTCTTCTTTTACAAGGAAAAGCAGTCTCCATTTCTCCTCTTCTTTAATTAGACTTTTCTTTTTTTCAACTTGTCCATAAAAACTTGCCTGAAAGACCAAATTATTGTCAAAATGCTATCTACAATGCCAGATGGTGCATCAGACGATTTTACACTGTTGCTTTGTGAAGTCATCCTCTAGTCTCAAGAAAATTAAATTAAATTTTTCTGGTAAGATCTGGTACACAGTGGCACAACAGATAGGGGTGCACTGATGCCTTTACGTTCCTATTGCTCACAGATAAATAAAGTTTGACAGGCTGTCAGCAAAATTTTAGCAGACAAAACCATCCTTAGAACAGAAGCCAGAAAATTCCACAAAAGCCATTTCACTTTATAGAAGCACATTAAAGATTTGTCTTTAGTACTAACTCTGATCCAGTGCCTCACAACTTAGACATTGGTCCTTCCAATGCACTTCACTCACAGATGTTTTCTGTCACCACAGTTGGTGACACTATGCTTGGCATTTGGAAATAAGGGAAAAATACTATTTCTCCTAAGCATTTTTCACTGTAAGAAAGAAATACTATTTCTCCTAAGCATTTTTCACTGTAAGAAAGAAATTCCATACATCCTAAATCCCACTTTTTCTGCAAGAAATGTATATTCTTTCCTTGATTGAGGATAGGTGTCATGGGAAATCTCACTCCAATTAATTTCTGTTACTCCTCAAAATACTTCCAACATAACTCATTGGACATCTTCATTTAAAGGTTTCAGATGTGCAAAAATGGTTATCATGACTGCTTAGCCATCCTCAGCCAAGTTATTAATAATAAATATTTTAATTTGACATTATAAATCTCTTTGAAATTACCACTTTCACATTTTATTGGTATATATAAGAATACACATATATATATATATATATATATATGATTCATGCTTCTGCTCGGGATAAAACTTCAACAGAACTCCATAGTACAAAAATCTAGAAAGTTACATTTCATTGGAAAGAATGCTATTAATGAAATTAGATGATCTCAGTTCTATTTCTTCCTCTGCTACAGCCTTTCTGTATGACAGCAGTCATGTCAGCTGGTCTGTTTATGTCTTTTTACTCTACCTGCAAAATAACAATCCCCTCCTTACAGAGACATAAGAAGAATAATTGTAGTAATCTGATAATCCCTTGCAGAGGGATTTTTACATTCTCATGGCACTCATCTGTGATACGCTCAGGCTAAGTGCCTAGAAGTACAGCCATTTGCTACAATCTCTTGGCTTTAGCTTTGGCTGTGGTCTTTTTGCGGAGAGTAAGAGGATAAAACAATATGTACCTCGTCCATTTTGGGTTGAATGTGCCTGTCTAATGTTAAACAACCTCAGGGCAGTCTAGTACCAGGATATATAGAACACTTGGTAGAATGCCAGGTAAAAGCTAAGGGCATCATGATCAAACACACAGCCACAGAGAAAATGCCTGAGCTGGCAGATGAAGGACAAAAGAAGAAGAGGAAAGATCAGGACACAGAGACATTCAAGTTCATTGCTTGTGGCAGTATTTCCCTCAAAAGCGGTCTGTAAAAACAGCCCTGCCCACTTGCCTCTTAGCTGTGGAGAAAAACCTCCTGACAGTCTTTCCTTGAGCTGAGTCAATCCATCTGGCTTTTTTAGTGCAGTTTAGTTGTAAGAAAAGCTTAAAGTCAAAACCTATGTACTGTTCTTAGCTGCCATCTGAATTAAGGAACTAAGGTTAGGAAAAAGAATGTAAGTGATCCTTCTGAAGGTCTCCTTGTTAAAAAGAAAAAAGGCAGCCTTATATAGGAAATGAAAATTGAAGAGCAGCCATCCAGAAAGACAGCCACACTATCATGGATAGCACAAGTGAGTTTGTGAAAGGGTTTGGCATATGTTGGGCAGCTGGGATACAATCCTGCTGGATTTAGCAGGGCCCAATGCAATAGGACATGGAATAATGGTTCTGAACTGAAAGAGGGGAGACTCACAGTAGATTTAAGGAAGCAGCAGTTTATGATAAGGATGGTAAAACACTGGCACAGGCTGTGTGGAGAGGTCATGGCTGCTCCATTCCTGGAAACATTCCAGGCCAAGTTGGACAGGGCTTTGAGCAACCCGACAGAGTCGAAGAAGTCCCTACTCAAGGCAGGGGCTAGATGGCCTTTAAAGGTCCCCTTCACCCCAAAATATTCTGTGATTCTAAATAATAATAATAATAATAATAATAATAATTGTATAATTCTATGATTCTAAATAATAATAATAATTCCCTGGCGCTAAGGGAAGCACCACAACGCCAGTGTCAATGTGGCAAAGGGACTAAACACACTAACGTTTGACCATATCCCAAACGGGGACCTGCTAAGTGGCACTGACAGACATGGCTTGCAACAGATCCTCTCATTCTGCTTTGTGAGCAGCTGATGGAACAGGGACCCTGGAGAAGGAGAATGGGTCATGAAGAGGAAAGTTTTTAAGAGCTCTGAACAGAATCAGTAAAAGAAAGTCAATTCTAAGTTGTCTGCAGCAAGAAACTGCACCTGCCCCATTTGTTTAACCTACTCAGTGAAGGTACTTATAAGCTCCCACCTCTGAAGGATCAGGAGATGCTGATGATTATGTGGGCATGGTCCTTAGCTGTTAATCTTTTGCAAGAAGCCTTCTACAGTATTTAGATATTCCATGAAAGACACAGTAAAGCCAAGTGAATGAAAAGCTCCAGAGAAAACCCATTACTTAAATTGTCTGAAGAAGGACAGGGGAAAAAGCCACATAAATGTTCAGACACTTTTACAAATGTGGCTAATGAAGTTGGTATTTGAAGTCAAAAAAGAAAGTGCTTATTAACCAATATTTATATTAACATCTCTAGATGCAGATTTTATTCTTGCTGCCTCTTTAGATCTGGTCTAACTTGACAGTATCAAACCAGTGGGCCTTCTTCATCTGGTATTTTTAGTATACATGCAAGGACTTCGTTTTGTGACCAACTGCTGTTCAGTTTCTCAGGCTTCCCACTGCATGTACCTGACACCATTCTGCTCTGTGAAGACTTATAAACTGATGGTTCTCGAACATCTCCTTGGGCATCACCTTTTTTCAGCACTATTAGTGACTGCTGGTTGTAGCAGCTCCAAAAGGAAAAGGAGGTATCTTTATTGCATGACAGCTTGGTAACAAGATGTAGTTTCTTTTGAGGACCACCTATCACTTCTAGAAAACCCATGATCATTGCTGTCACAAGAATTCCCTATTGGCTCCATTCCTGAAAGACTCAGGCCCTTATTGCTTTGAAAACTTCTCCCAGGAATTGAACGTTATTCACCTTCTTGATGTGTGTCCTTTCTCTTTATGACAGCACAATCTTCCTCTCTGATCTGCCAAGCAATCTGGCCACTGTTGGAAAGAGATGCCACTCCTGCCATCCAAAGCACCTTGTGTCTCTATGCCTCATTGACTCACTATTTTAGCATCCCAAGATTTCTCAGTTGAGCTATAATGGTAAGGTAGGAGGGTAAAGGGATATGGGAAGGCTACTCAGCAGAGGAAAGGATGCTGATGACGTCTGTGAAATTGTAAAACTGGCTCCAACTGTTTAAATGAAAGTATTTTAGAACAGAGTTTTATAGGAAATGCAACACATAATAAAGTTGGGCTGTGCTTTACTGCAAAGTTTCAGTGAAGAATCCTTTTACTCACACTGTGATTGACCAATGCTTTAGGAGTTGATGACTTTCTCCCTTTCTCCAGTACAACCAAAGAAACACTCTCTTGCTTTGCATAAGGGATCAAAGAAACAGAATCACACTCATATTTTTTTAGGTCTGTACAATCCAAGTCAAGTGTCCAGTAGTACATAAGGTGCAAGATAATTTTTCCACCTAATACTAAATTACGCTTATTTCATGATTTTCCAGAAGTCATTTTATAGCCATTAGTTCTGTGAGAGGTAAAGACTTTATGCTGCAATAACATTCAGAGATGAATAATGTACTCATGTCAAGTCTTCACTAAAAATGTCTGCAGAACTTAGCAGTTCTGGATTATTACAGTATTTTACATCTGGTATTTATTTTGTAAGCTCTGGCCACATATTCAGCTCTGCAGAAGAACAGGAATAAAAGCACTTCCTTTCATTGAATCTGAGGCACCATGAAAACAAAACTGAGTAGAAGAGAAGGAAAAATACATTATTTCCAGGTTAATTATAAAATGATCTCTCTTTTGATGATCATAGGGAAAGTTCTTTAACTACATATAAGCTGTCTGATAGATTTGTAATGATCCAGAGGAACTAGGAAAAAAATGTCCAATAAAATAGATAAGATTTTATGTTTGGGATTATAAAACTGCTTTTTTATATAGGAGGTTTCAACCAATTTAGCAAATAAATGTCATACTCAAAGGACAGACTCTTCCTGATAAGGTGGCTTTTTTCCAGAGGTAAGTACTGTAAGTATTGAATAAATATTAATCAAATATCTACGTGCAGATCCAAGAGGATGCATCAACACCCACACCATAGTTTAGACTCCTAAATCCAAAAGTGCAAATCAGTACCTCTGTAATCTGGGAAGTACGTAGCTCATTAGGAGGTTTTTTTTCATGCTTGCGAGTTTTGAAGGCTTGAGATTTGTTTTCTGCATGCTCCAAGAGCTCCTTGGGACACAGGTATCACCCTTTAATTCCAGGATGGTGCAGCATTTCTATCAGCTGCCTCACTGGACCCCGGCAGCATGCCCAAATCACACTAGGAAGATCCTACTCCTTCCTTTGTGCTTGGTCATAAACATCTAATGTTTTTAAAATACTTTTTTAAAAGCTGCACCCCAGTTTCTAACGACTGCACACAGAATTTACAGAATTACGGAATCATTAAGGCTGGAAAAGACCTCGAAGATCATTGAGTCCAATCAAATTCCTTTTACTGACAGTTATGAAAGAGGAATATAATTACATCATGGTTACACTATCTGTGTTATGGAAAAGAACATAAGTATGGACAGGAGCTTTGCTTTCATGAAGTCCCGCAGGTACAAATTCCACAAAGTTGACATAAGCAGCTGCATATATTGCACTAATTAACTATATGGGAATGATGTTATGCTAAACTCAAAATCAAAAGACAAGGGCAAACATTGGGGAAAAAAAAAGGCACCCTGTACATAGGAAAGGTAAATTTTAGAAGTATGCTTTGCTCTTAATCCCTCTTGAAGGGATTAATTGCCAAAATAAAAACCAGTAAGTTTTTAAAAATTCCTTGTTATTCTGTATTTCAAAAAGCTATGACTTGTACCTAATAAGGAGTTCATTTAAGCAGAAAGCATCAAAAGAAGAACGATGCCTTTGGAAGACAATAAAACTGGGAAGAAGAGGGTTTGAAGACTTGCTGTGTTAGCTTGGTTTAAAATATGGAAAAATATGACCTTGTTTCCATGCTGTGCCACGAGTGCTCACCCTTAGAACACTGGATGCTGTCTAATCTCTATGACACAGTTTTAAACAGATGCAGCATTCCAAGCTGTCCTAACCCATGGAACGGCTGTGCTCCCTAAGCTCCTGCATCGCTTCTGGGTGTCTGCGTTCAGTGGGTGCATCCAACCCAGAGAATTTCCTCCTGCCGAAGGGAACTGCATCTGCCAGGAGCTGGGCCACAGCCATGGGCTGGACTAAGCCAGCTCAGCAGAAATCATCAGGAAAAAGCCACACCTGGTAAGTTTGGGTTTTTTGACCTCTAACTTTGTCTTCAACTAAAGAAGTGTTTCTTATGTTACTGTATCAAAGGTGCACTTTTCTTGATGGAAAAACAGAGAAAAGAGAGAGCACCTTGGTTTCCTTGGGAAGAACCTCAGAAAGATCTGCTGGAGTGAACCCAGAGCCCTCCAAGAATGGGACAAAATGCGTGAAAAGAGAAGATGCTTTGAACATATTCATAGAATCATAGAATGGTTTGGGTTGGAAGGGACATGAAAGATCATCCAGTTCCAACCCCCCTGCCATGGGCAGGACACCTTCCACTAGACCAGGTTGCTCAGAGCCCCATCCAACCTGGCCTTGAACACTTCCAGGGATGGGGCAGCCACAGCTTCTCTGGGCAAACTCCCTCAAAGATAATAAAGAAAACACAGCAATATTATTCGAAATAACTTAGGACTGACCAGCTGGACTACCAACACATTCTGAAAAAACACTTCAATCCCCTCCCCTATTTTCTTAACTCTTCTTTGGCCATGATCAGTACTCACAGTTTTGGTTTTGATGGGGCTTGGTATCAGTGCAGTTCAACTCTCTGACAATAAACTCCATTTATTTCTTTATTCACAATAAAACAGTGCACACAGGCATTTATAGCATACCTGTCTCTCTGAGCTTCTAACTGTGTCGTGTAACCCTCTCCACCTGGATCAGTAAGGTATATTGTACTGCCTGGCACACAAACGGGACACAGAAAGGTTGAGTGACATGTTTACAGATACCTTGTCACTCAGTAGTGGGAAAAAATGTGCAGTTAATTCTGATCAAATTTTTAAACCATCAAAACTAACTAACTTTTTGTATGTAGACTACTGACCTGAGGGGAATCAGGGACTACTCTTGCAGTTGATACCAGATGCTGCTCTCTGATGTTCCATGTAACTCAGATGGTTATTTCTAGCTGCCCAAGTAATCAGAACAGGTTGATACTACTGGCAGCAAGTAGATATACCCAATCTGTCTCAAAAAAGGAGGGGTATAAAACACATTTACTTCAAAACTGACTGACTTCTTTTCAAATTTTCTTTACAAAAGCGCCATTTCTACACATGGTTTTCTGAGGCACTTTAACCTATGCCAACACTTAGCATAAAAGACTCTGTGGATCAGTACTTTAGCCTGCTCTTGCCATTTTCTGACACTGTCCCTCAAAAGAGAACAAATATATCAGGTGTCCTACTTTATAGTCAACTACTTGACACCACTGCATCTTGTGCTACTCCTTATGGTGATGGACAACTAAGAATGGCTTTAAAAACAACAAAGCAAACAGCAAGAGTAAGTGGTTTCAAAATCAATACAAGAATGACCAAGTAGTAGATGAGTACTTGTTATCTATTCATCAAAATGATGTGAAAAGACATTCTGCACATTCAGAATTTAATTTAGCTACTTGCTCTATCATCATAAACACTCATTTCAATATGGGCAATGATTATTTTTCCTTCCCAAACATGAATAATATATAATTGCTGGTATTTGGGAAGAGACGAGGTCTTTGCCTTTATCCGTCAGGGTAATTTATCATTGTCTTTCTTTTTCTTCTGCACTGGTGAGAGAGCTTGTCAGCTCAGCTTGTTCTTAAAAAGCCAGAGTGTAATTCAATAATAAATTCACTCAAAGGCTAGCTGTCACGAGACATTCATTTATTTGTATCCATTAGGTGATCTGCACTGCTATTCTCTCTGAAGAGTGGCTAAGCTGTGGTTTTGAAGCTCAGGAAATATATTGCAGAGATATTCAGTCATCTCCTTCACACTGCTGCCACTTCTGCACAGGCCACACAGGGATGCAAATGTGCCTGGGTTCCCCCAGGGTGATAACCAGTCAGCCATGACCTAGAGAAGCCCGGAAGAGCAGGCTGTAGTTCCTGATCTAAATGATGAGTGTGCCTGTGCCACTGGTGCCCATGCAGGATACCAGACACACAGGTCACAGAGATCCATGTCACCTCTGTATTGCCTGCTCATGGGGGACTGCTCACAGCAAATGACATGGATCCAACTCCAACCCTACCCTGTGAGGATGATGGCATTGGGACAGAAAGATGTAGGAAGTTCCATGATCAGCAGTCTACAGTCCTGATCTGCATCAAGAAGGAGATGGCTTCATTAATCACCCCAGCAGCAAAGGGAGAGGGTTGTCCTAAGGCAGGATACTGGAGCCCTCCATAAGAATAATTCCCTCTTGTCAGACAAACTTTTAAGCCAGCAGCTGGAAGGAGTGATGAAAACAATTCATCTTGCCCCCAGAAGCTACTGTATTTTCATGGAGAGACTGAGCAGCTCCATGGATAACTGGGATACTATCACCTGTCTGTTCAAAAGCAACTGGTGGAGCTTCAGTGATAGTGCTACTGAACAAAGGGCATATCCACACATGCAAATACAGGCAGTCCCATTTGCCCAGAATAACTGGGTCCCAGGTGGTCCCTCCCATGCTTCCCCACAGATCGGTCACTGACCACTGCTGAAGCACCGTCATTTCCAGGGTGACCAGAGGAGCTGTTCAAAGGTCCAGCTTTCTAGGTGGTGAAACAGGCAATTGAAATTACAAAGATAAGCCAACTAAGCAGAAAACCCTTGCAATGGTTGAGTTTATCCAGATCTGTAAGATCTTCAAGAACTTACAGGAATGTGTGACGTCTTTTAAGATCCCGAAAGAGTAGTGGCATTTTTAACAACCCAATGCTCTCATGAGCCTGGACCATGTGCTGTCTCAGTTCTTTTGAGGTCTCTAATATTCACACTACTGATTGCTAATAGCATTCTAGTTTCCTTCTCTTTTGTCTCTGTCACAGGAAGATCTGTCACTGCTGTTTAGGAGACACTTGTGGACAATGTCAGTCACTTGATCTAGAAGAGCTGAATGGATGCCTTTCAATCCTTGAAATAAGGAAAGTGAGGAAAAATGCAACTGCTCGTATGTGCTGGGAGAGAAGCATTTTGCCTTACTGGCTGAGAGGAAATTGTAGATGAAGAGACAGTCAGCAGGACTACATGAGCCACAAAATTCTTCAGGTATCTACTTCATTTAAACAATTTTCATATTCTGCATTTTGCTGCCCTTCCATGTCTTAAAATGGCCACGTGGCTTATGCTTTACCACTTACTGAATCAACTCAAAAATTCACTTACCCGCCTTCAAAAGGATTGTCCCCTGGGATGATGTGAGTGCTGTCCTTGCCAATCAGGAACTTGATTCGATCATAAAAGGAGTGCAAGCTCTGCTGGGAGATGGGGGCTTGCGTCTCCTGGATGATATCCAGGGGGTCCGGGGAGCCCAGGCACAGCGCATTAACGTGGCACAGTGGCTGCAAGCAGCAGTCTGGGTCCATGCAATCCACCAGGCCATCTACAGAAGGGTAAGGAACGTTTTAGAGCAATGGTAACATGGAGTGCTGCAGAGTTCAGGGTGCAAGAAGTCTTTCCAATGCACACAATACAGAAATGCGGATTTTCATCTACATTGAGTAAGGCATGTTCACTTAAAGTCACAATAAGGAACCTAAAATACACATTAATATGTAACATAAATATGCAGTAGTATGTAAAATATGAAAACTCATGTATTAGACTGGGCCCTCAAAAACGTGTGTTTTAGATTAATCCTAGGATGTGCTCTTCCACAACTCAGTCACTTGGATAACTCCAGAGCCCCCAAGGGTTGTTGTGGGTTTTTTTACCAATATACACAACTTCTGTACCTTGATCCTGTTCCTTGTACAAATCACAGACACATTGCATCACACAAAAGCTACCAGGTTCGCTTTCAGCAGGACTAAATAGTGAAAAAAGCCATGGTATCTGCCATGGCTGCAGAGGGATCTATACATGTAATCCAGTAAAATAGAACAGAAAGTAAAGGAGATTTTGCTGGGAAGGTTTGATCTCTTTTGACCTTTGTCACATTGATTTGATACTGACACAGAGTAACAGATGACCTCAAACTCTCAGGATATAAATCTTGCACTTTCAGCACCATTAAATTAATAGTAACAACAATAATAGCAGTGGACACACAGGAAAAGGCTTGCTGAGCATAACCCAGTAAAATGAGGGTTTGCATATCTGTCAAGCCATCAAATGCACAGACAGTGCCACTTCCCCTCCCACCGCCATAGCAACTTCTCCCCATTCATTTTGAGATGCCACTGCTCATTGCAAACAGCACAGTAAAAAGCAGCGACAGGAAAGGAAATACAAAAAAAAGCTCAAAAGGGGTTTGATGAAGCATCACATTTAGCAATAAAAGTTGTTAGCATGTAGTAAAGACAGATCTTTAAATCAGATAAGGGAACTGGATGTTTTTGTTCTGGGGTAATGGGATATGGAGCCCTTCACTTCCAACTCATCAGTTCAAGCAAGACAGTTTGACAGTGAATGAAAATTACTACCATGTGATGGCTGTTCACAGAGCTATGTGAAATGAGTGGTTGGACTCTGTGTAGTTGCTAGGAGCCCCATATATCAGAGAAACCACCTTTACAGCAAGCATCCTACTAAAGACTCCAGCACAGAGGCAAGAAACAAACGTGCCTGGAGAGCAATGCTGTCCTGAGAGGTAGTTACCTTCTGAAGTGGGATAAAATCTTTAGATTTCAGAATAATGGATTTTTTATCTCAAAGAAACAGTAAATTAAAACAGTTTGTCATTATTACTGCTTGTGAGCTTCAGTTTTGTCTCAGTTTTACCAGTATGAATTAGAAGTCCTTTCACTAATGTTATTGGCATTACTTTGTATTTACTGCAATATCAATAGGGTGGAATCTTATCTTTTATTGTTCTGGTACCTAAGATGGCTCACACATCATGGACTTGGATTCTGTTACACCTGTTCCAATGTTGGAATATTTTAGTGTTTAAAACAGCACTGACAACATCATTTCATGTGGTTACTCAGAGGCAGAAAGCTGAACAGCAAGCCTGGTCAGGGTTCCCAGAGCTTCCTGTGTCCAAGTAGGTCAAAGACAGTGAGTATCTGCTCCATGTACATGCACATGTACACACACACACACATACACACACTGGGTCATTTCCACAAGTGCTCTGCACTTGCCATTAATGATAATGGGAGCACCATTAGGCCAGAAAAAGTGCTTTGGAAAATCCCATGTGTTACCCTTACCATCCCAATATTCCTACACCTTTATAACTCCTTGCAAAATTGCCACAAAAATGTTCATCTCGGACACTAAACCCACCCACTGGCCTTTTCTTTTGATGACTAGTGGTAATGAAAAAGAACAAATTAGAGTTTCTTTGCCCATTAAAAAAACATTAGATCAGTAGGATTCTGGAAAGTCAAATCTCAGATGGAGTTTGAGAGACCATTCCCAGAATACAGACCTGCTTAGATGTAATAGGCCTAGCCTCAGCTACCTACTAAAAAAAAAAAAAAAAGAAAAAGAAACAACAAACCAGACTTGTTACTATATTGACTACAGTTTCAAGCAAGATAAAATGTTGTCTTTTTCTCCCACAGATTAATAATGTTTTCTAAGGCTACAGACACTTGGCTGAAAGGATGGCAAACCAGCTGTACCATACCTCTTCATTAACCTGTCTTTTTTCTAGTAATCAGAAATGTGTTTTGGTGCCTGAAGCTGCAAGACAGAAAGAAAATGCTGTCTTTGCATGAAACTGTAGATAAATGTTTGAAGAATAGATGCAGAGGACAATGTTTTGAACAGGTGAGAATGATGAGGACTCATCTGCAGATAAGCCTTTCAACTAATTTGTTTTGGACCTTTATGGAATAAATTGAGGACAACTACACCAGAAAGGCTTGTCACTGATGTCCTAAATTCATCAAGGCACTCAAGGGCTGAAATGGCATTTAGCTACTCGACTTCCTCTAATACCAAGAACACTTTCAGGACAAAGCATTTCTTTAGCTTAGGAAATGTAATGGCTATTTTTGTCTGAGTCATGTAGAACATCAAGAGTTAAGCTATAAACCAGGTCATAAGTAGTGATATCTCCATGTGAATACTGTTTTCTTGGGTTTTTTTAATTGAATGGTCCAAAAGTCATCCAAGTGGTGCCCTCCAGTGAATTCTCAGGAGATACAATGACATTGTACACAGCTATGACTTCTCATACCCAGACATCTCTCACTGGATCTGTCAGAAGAGTGAGGATAAAGTGACATTTGCAAGAAGCTCCTGACCCATGAAGAGCAAGGTGTGCAGGGAGCTGCATGGATTAATGAAAAATAAAATCAGAGCAAAACAGAACTCTGGCTTTACCTGTCCAATTCAACAAAAACAAATGTGGGAAGCCAGCACCATCAGCAAAGGAAAATACGGCAAGATACGATCTCACAGAAAAATATGAAGTTGTAATACAGAGCACCTTTGAAATTCATAAAGCATAAAGGTGAATTTTCATTAGAAATCACTGCGAATTTTCCAGAGATAGGTAACAGAGGGAGGTGAACATGGGATCAGCGCCCTCCCCACCCCAAGTTTTGCAGCAGCAAAGCCACAGAGACCCATGTGGATTCCTAATTCCTAATTCCAGTAGCTTCCAGAGCACAGGTAGGCTGCACAGTAAATTCTTAGTTATGGACACCTTCATACAGCTCTTGGTTTTAAAAAGTGACAGCTCCCTTGCTTTCATATAACTGTAATAGGACCATGGCATTCCAGAGCAGAGAACACATGTGTTGCTGAATTATCTCTGTGAAATGTTTAAAGTCTTGCATAGGGGGATTACTGCAATTCATATGTTTTAAGGCTACTGTGATCAGCTTGTCTGACCTCTTATACCCATAGACTGTTTTTTTCCCACCCAGAACTGGATTAAAGCCTGTATTTTAGAAAAATATCTCGTATATCAAAGAGAGCTGATTATAGTAAGTCAACCACTTCCTCCAGTAAGCTTCTGAAATGCTTAATTACTGCTAGGGACCTGCATCTTATTTCAAGGTTGGATTTGTCTAACTCCAATATCCCATGGCTGGGTCTTGTTTGGCCTTTGTCCAAAAAGTTACTAATAGTTCCTTCTGCCCTGCATGCTCTGATGCCTTTTCCATGCGCAAGTACCTTCACACAGAGCAACAATTCATTCCGAATCTTTTTTCTGAACAGCTGAGGAAGATCCAACTTCTCATTGTAAGGTTTATTTCCCATCCACTGGACTTTTTTTTGGTGTATGATATTCTTTGATCTCTTTCCAGTAATTTCACATCTGTTATGTGTGGACACCAACACTGGACACAGCACTGTGTCAGCAGTTTTGGGTGCAGAAAAGAGACCACATCTGAGCTGCTGGGCTTCTATACTTCAAAGGTTCACAGAGGTGAAGGTGCAAGACCCTTGCACTGAGAACTCATGTTGAGACAATTACCTCCAGTGACCTCAAAATCCTGTTCTGAGTCATTGCTTCTCAAGAATCTCTTAACCCTCCAGTATAACATCCTTTCTTTGTTCCCAGGGCTATTTTGCATTTTGCTGCATTAAGATACATTTTGTTTGATTATGACCTTGCAGTGATGCGAGTCAGATCACTCTGTGTCAAAATGATCTGGATACATTATTTACCACCACACTGAGCTTTAGGTGACCTGAAAATTTTACCAAGAGAGATGTAAACTACATTCTAAGACAATTATGAAAATGCTGAGTAGGGTTGGATACAACAATCAGTTCTAAGGGATCCCTGGAGAAACAGCTTCAATCATGGATGCCTTCCAATTAACAAATTAATTCAGAGATGTGTTACTAAGCCAGATTTTAAGACACCTCTTGTGTTCCTTATTTCCATGCAATAGGAATTTTTACATCTTTGAGACCTTTTATGCATCCTATATACATGTGTGTGTCCTTTTGGCAGTCCTGCTAAAACCAAACCCAAACTCTTGTCCCACTTCCTTTGCATGAAGCCATGCAATAAATACCTTCTTTGATCTTAGCATTACCATGGGGTGAATCAAACCACTGTTGTTGTGAAAAGGGAGCCACTGGAAAGACACTGTCACATCTGGTAAATAATGTGTTCAATGGTTTGCATCTTTCACTAAGACTCATGTAATCATAGAATGAATCAGACTGGATGGCACCTTTACAGGTCATGTTGTGAGCCCTGTCTCACTCCTTTCAGAGAGGGACATGAAGGAGAATGAACTAGGCTCAGCAGAAACCCTTCCTTTTCTGCCAGAGGATAAAGCAGCTCCAATTTATTCAGCCAACAATATATTTTAGGGGACCAAGACCATTTTTATCAGATAATCTGTGCTCTGTATATCACTAGAGAGTGAGTTTCACTTTGGGATGGCTCATCTAGCTTGTATTTTGTGGGTGAAGTTGCAATTTTTTTTTTTAGAATGATGCTCTGACTCCCTTAAAGATTGCAAATCCACCAATCCCATTAGTGAGCTCTTCAAAATACTGCTTTAGACTGCAAACTCCCTGGGAGTAGAGACTGTCTTTTTATTTTCTGTTCACAAAACATCTGTTCCAGTCCCAAAGGGCTCTGAAGTGTCAGCACAACCCAATGAAATAACCACAATTCTCATTAAAGTTTTGCATCTGCAATGTATGTTCAGCTTTTTCTCCATGGGAGCACTGTTTCATGGAAGGAGCTGAATTCCAAAGGTATCTGTGTCTTCTTGGAGCAGGACCTTGGCCTAACAAGTATAATATTTGCATAATACCAGTTGGAAAGCACCTGATACTGACTGACTTTAAACACTCACTATGACTACCCAGACAGCTACATTAGATAATGACAACAGATGGAGATGCTGACCTCACTCAGGAATTTCACGAGATACTCCGTATCACAACTGCCTTCCACAAATAGTCACCTGGATGCCAAATTTAAGAGGAGCTAAAATTACTTGGCTTTCAAACACTGCTTGTGACCCACCACTTTCTGAAAATCATGTCCTTTATGATATTTGTCCATGTGATGCATGCAAAAAAATACATCCACCCAAACCAACGAGAAATTTTGAAACTCCTGCAAAATACTCTTCAGCAGCAATGGGGCTACCTACTGTCCTGGCATTCCTTGAGCTATTGCTGCACTTGATGGCTGCAAAGAGCTCACAAATCCCACAGCAGTCTGATTCCTCCTTTGCAATCAGGTTCCTCACTCACTGCCACACAGCACCAAGAAGGTGTCAAGGATTAGAGCTTTGTACAGATGCAAAGGGCTGATTTTGAGACACTGTTTCAGCAGCGAACAAGATCGGCTGACAGATAATAAAATTTCAAATTAGCTGTGACTTTTCATGGCCCTACAATTGTGTTGGCTGATTTAATGGGCAGTGTCTTCGCTCGTTGAGACTGAATAATTGAGTATTTCTACAGAGTTATGGATGCTGCAACAAAAATCCGTCATGCTAACATCACCAACAGAATGCAAATAACCTGCAGCCAGAGGTGTTATTATGTGTTTAAGCAGACTCTGACAGGTGCTGCGCGTCAAGTGTCAGGCTGGAACAGGCAGGCCATGGGTAGGGATGGACCTGTTTGTACACAGAGAGCTTTCTGTGAACCATGATGCACACTGGGAGCCCCAGCCAGACAGGCAGGCAGAGGGAGGTGAGCTTAAGGAGCCTGATTAGGGTGAATCTGGGAGAGCATACATGACAAACTCTGGGATTGCTCCTGCTAAAGACCATGATGCTTTTTGTCACTCACTGCAGTGGGATGAGCCTCTGTGAGAAACTGTACTAGGCAAAGCAAAACTAGGAGGTAAAAATAATAAAGCCCCATTGTCTCCCATGGGAGTACTTCCACTGGCAACAAAAGAATAAAATGCACTGATTATACAAATAACTGTTTCCCTCACCTCATCCAGTTCTTATCTTTCAGTTCTCTTTCTGTGCCATTCATCAGGCAACATTATCACTTTTTGTGGGGACACTGTCTTGTCCTGTGATGCTTTTGGATGAATTACTGGGAGAGTTCAGATGGGAAAGGATTTAAATGCAAATGCTCAAAGGTAAAGATAACAAAGTCTTAGTCTTGCCCTTGAGCAAATCAGGTTTTACCCTATCAGTTCTAGTCTAAACTCTGGTTTAGAGGAAGGCTCTAAAGGAATGGCTCAGTACTTTTGCACAAAAAAGTTATTGTTCACGTGAATGTTTGTGCTGATAAATGTTTACTGGGGAATAATGATGTTCTGGCCTGAGTTGAGGACCAACACTCAATTTACTTCAATTGGGGAATAAATGGGTTTTACTCCAGTACTTTGCAGAGAGAAATTTTACTTATTCATCAAGAGTTGTAGCTTTTGGCTTCCCTGTATGGAATCAAAGGGAAACAAACCACAACTGTAAGGAACAATGGCAATGTGACTGTAAGCCCCCTGTGACCATGCTAGATATTGATATTCTCTTTGCTCCTTCTATCTCACCTGCTCTGTTTTGATTTCACCTGAATAAGCTTCTCACTGGTTGTATCCTGTCTAAATTAGATGGCTGGCTGCCTGGGAAAGGAATTGCCCTCACATCTTTCTCTAAGTGTTCAGCACTTGTTTGCCAGTTTGGAAACAGTCATATGTAATAGCAGTCACGTATTTGAATTACAAAACTCCTTGGACTCTTGTGCAGAGCCTCTGCAGGGCTAGTCACTACAGAAATACTCTGCAAAATATTCCTCCTAATCCAGAGCTACATTATTGTTAAAAAAACCCCATCTGAATAGAAAAAGAAGGGAAGTGGAAGGAGGAAATGACAGAAAACACATGATAATCACCACTATCTGGCATAAACCAGAGCTATAATAATGTGCTTAGAATCTACAAGTTCTCAGCATCCCCCAGCTCATCATTGCTCTGGAGAATACAGTTGATGCAGCTGGCTTCATGGGCTTCTTCCTTTCTCCAGGCAGATTTTTAACAGCCAGCAAAGCAGCACAGAAACCAGGCAACCTAGGATTTGGGGGAATATCATGAAGCTGAGCAAGGCAAGTGAGGGCCTTTCCTAGCTTAGGAGAGACTAACGGTGTCCTAGGGTGCATCAGGCACAGCACTGCCAGCTGGGCTAGGGAGCGGATTGTCCTGCTCTGCTCTGCTCTGCTCTGCCCTGGGGCGGCCTCACCTCGAGGGCTGTGTGAAATTTTGGGCACCACAAGATAAGAAAGATATTAAGCCATTAGACAGTGTCCAAAGGAGGGCTGTGAGGAATGTGAAGGCTCTGGATGGGAAGCCATATGAGATGTGGCTGAGGTCACTTGGCTTGTTCAGCCAGGAGGAGACTGATGTGAGACTTCATTATATTCTGAAGCTTCCTCTGAAAAGGAAGAGGAGGAGCAGGCACTGATCTCTGCTCTGTGGTGATCAGTGACAGGACTTGAGGAAAGGGCATGAAGCTGGGTTGGGGGAGCTTTAGGTTGGATACTAGAAAAAGGTTCTTCACCCAGAGGATGGTTGGGCACTGGAACAGGCTCCCCAGGGAAGTGGTCACAGCACCAAGCCTGACAGAGTTGGGGCTGCCCAGTGCAGGGCCAGGAGTTGGGACTCGATGATCCTTGTGAGCCCTCTCCAACTCAGGGCATTCTATGACTCTGTGACCAGCATTTGGACAGGGCAGTAAGTACAAGCTGCTTAACCTGATCGATCGTCATGCAATAGTGTACCTGAACTGCCTCTTTCAAGAGCCCAAGCACCTCTCAAAAGTGATTCCTCTGAGCAAGAAGGACTCCGAGCTTAGCAGTTTTTTGTGGGAACAGTGGTTTCACACCCTCAGCAGCTGAGAGATCCTTGTCACCAAGGTCTCTCACTTTCCTGGCAAGTGCTGCAAGTGTTAAGCTACTGCTGAAAAGTTCACCCTAACATATTCTGACTGAATCCAAGCCAATTTGAGCAATCATCTGAGATTGCCTGGAAAGTGGTCTCAGATAACTCAGATATTGGCGCGTTTCTCAAATCCTGGTCAAGAAGAAAGTGGCCATGCACTCCATGCCTGTTGAGCACAGTCAGTGCAAAACTTATTATTTTAAGAGGACTTTCTGCTCCACAGAGGTTGCAACAGTTTGCCTCAGATGCTAAAGCAGGTCTGGTAGAGCTTTCCTGAATTTCTGCTTTAAACATTGTTGCTCTAACTCTGTTTAAGCACCTTTTAAGGTGCAGAAATGCTTTGTGAAATGTGTCCAATTGTTTTTTTCTGAAGCTGGTTCATGTCACCTTCTGTTACATCTTATGCACCAGCAGTGCCTCATTCCCATAAGTTAGCTCCCTCATTTCAGCAGACAGTGGTAGGTTTTCTTCAACACAGAGAGAACTTTCATAGTTTCTTTCTGAATCTACTAATCAAAGGCGTTTCATTAAGGACTACTGGAAAGTACCAGGAGCTCTCCCAAGGTGTCACGACAAGGAACTGCAAGATCCCCAGTTCACAACACATCATCCTCTCCAACAGCACAATCAACACCTGCTCCTGGATGCTGGAATACCTGGATTCACACTGCCTTACTGCTAGCCCTGCTGCCAATAGCCAGCAGCAGGTGACACCCATGTGTTACCATCCAACAAAAAATCAGCAAAGAGCTGAAACCTGACAATGTGAACTGGTCATTTTACATGAGGAGAAGTCAATTAACAGCCACTGTGAAACAGAGGAGGAGAAGCTGGGTGATTTCTAACAAATTATGCCAGTTACCCAATCTTTCAGGTACAGCAGACTTTCTCATCCTTTTAGCAGTGCTTTGTGGTTCCTCCAAGATGACCCTGTTTGACTGGATCTATCTGTGATGGTAAATGCTAATTTATGATGGCTGTTTTCCCAGGTGCATTCAGATTTCAATACTTCTCTCCACAAATGTAGCCAGCATATTATTGCCTAACCTTTTATGGTTTTGAGGAAGCAGACAGCTCACACACCATGCCCAGGAGACAATCTTCTCATGCTATTAAAGCCTTGTGGCATGAGGGCAAAAAGAAAAAAGACAGTATCAGAAAGCACCCCACCACCTTGTCTGCAGTTCAAGCATTTGCAAAGAAAAAGGTTTGCATTCTGGGGTTCTCCTGGATTCTTTGCAATTCCCTTTACAACCCTGAGACTACCCTCAGGTGTAACCCTATGCACTGCAAAGATCAGTGCAGACTCCTGCCAGCTCTCTAACACTATGGCATGTGGTGGACAGACAGTGAACACACGGGTGTTGAGAAGGCCACTGTGCCGTGCCAAAATTTCTTTTGCCAAAGATTTGAAATGCTGCTGTTCCAAAGCATTATGTAAGTCTCCACCTTACTACAAGCACAACCTGATCCTTGAGTGGGGCAAGACACTGTAGAGTTGCCAATGGGCTATGGTACAGTTAAACAAATAGCACTGATTTGCCTCAGAGAAGCCATTCCTGAATTACACTTCCCTGAAGTGAGAGTTGGTTTCTCGTGGCAGAAATAAGGGCTGCAAGAAAAGGCAAAAATCCTGTGTGCAGGGGCTTGGTGGCTCTGACCTGCTCACTGCTCCAGGGCTGGGACACTAAGGCAACCTTTAGTTGTTCTTGTCCAGGAGGATAAAGGGAAGGAAACCATACAAACTGCTCCACCTGCTAGCCTTTGGGAAGCATCTGGTGGAGCACAGACTGAACTTGCAAAGTCAAAATGGGGCCATGGGTATATTGAAACTCTCTGTTTGTCCTAGGCTAAATGAGACACAAACTGAGGGGCAGCAGCTTCGCTAACACAATCCTTGCAGAAAAAGAAAACAGGATTTTCCTCAGTCCCAAAGGAAGATCGTTGACCAGATGACAGCTAAGAAAAATGAAGTTTCTATACTTTTATGTAATGGTGTGCAATATATGTTACAAGAGGCCAGCCTTATTTGACTGGGAAGGCTATCCATCCATCCATCCATCTATCTATCTATCTATCTCTCTATCTCTCTATCTATCTATCTATAAGTTATCCTGCAATAATCACTAACACAAGCCTTTGGAAGTCTTTAAATTGGGAAGAGGCAGTAGAGAACAGCAGACAACTGAACAGAAACCTCTAATTAATATGAAGGTTTAGATAATATTGTGAACATTGTCATTTCAGATGTATTTTTCATATGAGAAAGACTCTTGCCTTTCACAAGCAAAGTACATTCACGTTTGACAGAGTTCAGCATCTGTTCAGGAGCTGGAATTGTTCAAAGCAGGAAATGAAGGATGGGTCGGTTCCAATTGCTGGAGAACCAGCAAGCTTTACCCCACCTGGAAGACCTGGCTACTCTGGAAAAGCCCCAAACAATAAGAAAGGCCCTCAAGTGAAGTTACTCTGTTGAACGTTTAGACCAAATGAGCAATTTAATTTAACATCTGTAGTCCTCTCATGATTTCATCTCAGTCTGATCTTGACTTCATGTGAAGACATTGAAATGGAGAAGTGGACAACTCTGGCTCTCAACAGTTAAGATAATTTCTCCAGAACAAGGATGGGTAACATAGCTTTGCTGTTCAGTAGCATATTCATGAGATTAAGTTAAGAATATTCTCTCTTCCCCTCAACTTTTCCTGTACGCTCTGTTCCTAACACAGGAGTCTACCAATGCAACAGAGCCCATATTTAGCCTATGGAGTACCAGACTCTTCTCAAGATACTGTCAAATGCCATTAACTCCACATTTAGGACTTGTCACAGAAGATAATTTCCTAGATTTTTTAACTTTCAAACTTCTTATTCTTCAAGTACATGACAGAGCACTCAGTGTGGGGTGAGACATGAAGGTACTACCTGTCACACCTACTCTCAAGTAGTGACTGTTTTGCAGCCATGAATTAGAGTGGTTATTTTCTGCTGAACTGAGGCAATAACCACTTTTCTCATCTTGTTTTAAAGAAAGACTTCCTGTTTGTTGTAATACAGGTGGCCTCTTAGGTCAAATGTACAAAATCTTGGCCTTTTACCCAGACTGTTACAGCTCTGTCATTGCACTGTTTTTCCTTAACTGATACTGGATGATCACCAGCTCTCCGTTACTCACTACAGCTTCTTTCAAGTTGATGGGCTTGGTGTTTAAAAGTGTAAACAAAGTGGACCTGGGTGTGAAACCTAAGTGATAGCTTTGACAAATGATACTTTTGTGTGGAGAGACTGCACTCAGAGACAACTTTTTACTAGCCTGAACAAAGATTACATTTCACCAGGTCTCTCTCTGAGTGACTCCTGCTCAGCTTGTTATTGTTTATCTGAACAGCCTCCAGATTTAAGAGGTGAACACACCCTGTAATTTAGCACCCGTCTCCCTCAGGGTATGATTAGGCTGGGAGCTGATGAAAAAGTTTCTGACTACAGCTCCCATTATCCTGAGGAATTTCCGGCTGCAGAGATTTTGATTAGCAGTCACTTGACACCACAGTGCAGGAACCAGGTCTCCAATGAGCTCAGGCAAAGGGAACATCCCTCCCCCCCCCCCCGCCCCCCCGTACTGTGAACAGCCCCACTAACCTCTTTCTCACCACTCATGGTACCCATTTTGACCAGGTCAGTTGTTTGACTTCTAAAGCTTCATGAAAGGACTTCTACCTCCATTGCCAACATTCATGTGCAAATTCCACACTTCGATCCTTCCCAGAGAACCAAAATAAACCACCTTTCTCCAGCCCTGAGCATACACCACTCCAGTGTATGTGACAGAATCCCAAAAGAGGGAGAAACCACAGTGCTCATCCACACACTATATGTTTTTTGGAGAGGCCTCAGGCATGCATTTCTTCAGTGCTCTTCAAAGCACAGCAGCTTCTCAAGGTATAATGTTTGTGGTGAATGGGCTCAGTTCTGTGGAACACAGATGCCCAGTGTGATCTGAGAAGCCGCTGGATATCTGAGAAATCCAAAGGGAACTGTCACACATGAAATATATATATATGCTCTACCAGACACACAAGTTATTGTGAAGGGGAAGCCAGAAGTCGGCTGGGGTACTCTCGGATGTCTCAGATGGCGCTGGACAAAAGGCAACAGACATTAAGCTGGCGCATGGAAAATTATAATTAGATACAAGGAGAAAAACATTTACTATACGGATGGTCATGTACTGGAGCAGGCTGTCCAGAGGTGAAATCTCCATCCTTGGAGGTGTTCAAGAGCTGACTGGACACAGCCTTGAGCAACCTGATGTAATCAGTATTGCCTTGAGTAGGGGGTTGAACTTAAAACTGCTGGAGGTCCCTTCCAACCTGAATTATGCTATGATATTCTACAAACACCTTCACTTGCTGTAGAAATCAGCATAACATCTAGCAAACAGGCAGAGCATCAGCCTTTCTTCATGAGTCCTTGTACCTATATTTGAATCCTTGTGCCAAAAAAAGGACTAAGGCTTCAAAGCAGGAGTGCCTCACCACTGCTGAAGCTCCTACATCTCAAGGGTTGAAATTTTAGACTTGAGCTCACAAATACAAATGATCCATTAAAACATATAAAAAGAAAGTTAATAAAGTAAATGCATTCCACTATTTCACTTCCCAGCTGAGGAGAGCCCTTAGCAGAGAGAACACAGCCAAATCAAAGGCATAGTGTATGACAGATTATCTGTAATCTGTAATGCACACCACGTACATGCATTTTTTTTTGAGTGTACCAAGAGTAAAGTCAACACTCACTTGTGGGCCCTGACACATGAATAAGCTGTCACTAGGCAATAAGCTACAATCTATCAGTTGCTCTGTTCTTGCTGTGCACACCACTGCTCCACACAAGTTCACCAAATGCAAGCTAGCAGTTGATGTGCACTAACTTGTAAACCTGTCAATGCCTTTTGTGTCTCCCATCTCCATCTGCTGTCCTGCAGGCTTGCAAGGCAGCTCGTTTCAAGGTGAGGGTAACCCAGGTAACAAGGTTAACCCTTGAACCAGAAGATATGAAGAGATGCTCAGAGTCTGGTCATGCTCTTTGTGATATCATAGTGTTGTGATATACATTGTATATTATGCTGGATTACTCTTTCCCTCTTTCTAAAAACTTCACAGGGTTTTTGCTGGTTATTTTCTTCCATGGAAACTGGGACTATCCTTGTGTCTATTTATTGTATTTTTACACATCTGATGTGATGAACTTCATTGCTGCCCTGTGTCAGCTGCAAATAGGAAAGCTAAGTACAGTGATATTCAGTTCCATATGAGGCAAAAAGCCATCTTTGTTTCATAGTGTGTACTCTTTGTATGGTTGTCCAATTTTTCCATCTTTTCTAAAGGGATAATTTGGTCCATTTGTGATGCCAGATGTGCAGAAGTATTTTAAATATTCAGTCAGAATCCTAGTTGCTGTGGAGCAGATAATCACAGTCTTGGCTTGGCTATAATTTTTTTTTAACTGTACTGTTCTTGTGAATATGCTAAAACAGAGGCTTGCAAAATGCAGTCTCTACTTCACAGTCTGGGTCCTGGCCCAGACTTGTGGTTTACAAAGCCTTTTGCTGAGTGACAACAAAACAAATTATGCAGTCTCCCTTATGCCTTAAATTTAATATCTCATCTCCTGCTCTCTAATTCAAACCTTCACACTGCACCACAGTTTCCTTTGTAATGAGATAACTCTGAATATTAAGCTTGCATTACACAGAGCTATTATTCACATGCCTGACATCATTACATACGGAACAGTAATCAATAAAACATGGTTCGAGAGGGATTGGATGGCTTGTGGGCATGGGGATCAGTCACCCAAGCCTCTAAGTTTCTGCAGAATATCCATTCCAAGTGACCGACTGAAGAGTCTAGATGAAAGCCCCAGGCAGTGAGGGCAAAGTCTGAAGAGTCAGGGATGTTCACTGTCTGAGGTGGTCCCATCGTGTCACTGCTGAGCCACTCGGCTGGGGTGGAGGGATTGGACAGGTGCACAGCCTCTGCCTGCTCTCTGCTATATGGACTTGATTTGAAGATAAACAAATGTCCCTCTTCAGCCCTGGCACCCCAGATCCAAACTCATTTAATTTGAATTCCAATCCACTCTGGCTGAGTCAGCCTGGCAGATTTCGCTGTCTGTTCTCTACCAGCTGTCAAAAAACAATCTGCCCTGCAGAATCAAGCCCAGATGACTGTTCACTGTGAGAGGTTTATAGGCTCTGTGAAGCCTGACATATCACACGTGCTCATGTCCTACCTCCATCGTTGTCTTTCCCATCGCCACATGCCGTCTCCATGGAAGTGTCACAGCCTGCTCCTCTCCAGCCCAGCTGGCAGACACAGTGCCAGCCGTTCATGTCCAGAGTGCATCTGCCATTGCCGTTGCACAAGCCAGGGCATCCCTCTGCAAGGCAAACAGCCACATGTTCAAACACACTCAAAACACAAAGCAACACAGCCTGGAAAGGGCCTCATTAAACTCCTTTTTCCCCTTTGCCTTCAGTCTATTTCTCCACTCCCACTTGGTGCCTTCCCACCTGGAATGAACCTGCTTTGGTGTCAGGATGGTGGTGACCACTCAATGGGCAGCTGCTTCTGGCTCTCCCAGGAGGTCCTCACAGCACAACCTCACTCACTGCACTGAGGAAATGGTGAGTTTCAGGGGGACACTGAGATATTCCTGCTTCATTGATTGTAAAAGCAAGGCAGCATATTGCCCTCTGAGCCTATCAAAACATTTGCCATATAAGACCAGTACTTGAGGTTACCTAAATTGCATTTGAGGTTCAAGCTCCCAGCACCCAGCAGGATAAAGCAGCTGGCTTTCAGTAATAGTGACATCTCAGACTGGTAAAAAACCAGCTGGAAAGGGAAAAGCAGAAAATATTTAGAAGACATACAGTTCCTTTACTGTAGTAATTTTGGGAAGGATTAATCTCATCCAGTTCAAATTAATCTATAACTGAGATACCTTCAACTCTCTGTACTAAGCAGAGAGACAGACTGTCCCAGGGCAGAAGTCTCCTCATGTAGGCTTGATGCTCATGGTGATGAGCTGAAGCATGCTCTGGAAACACCCATTTCTCCCCAGTGACTAGAGAGAGCCCAGCACAGAAGCAGGCATTTTATAGGTGATAAAAATTAGTTAGGGAGGATGAACACCAACCTCCCAGTCTGCTCACTAGGGTTTGATTTTCTCATTTGATGACCTGCTGCTGAGATTTTTGTACTTCCCCCTCATCCCACTCCTTCAAGAAAATAGAGTAATTTCCACAGTAAGGCGTAGTGTGAGGGAGGCTGCTTAGTTTATACCCTTCTGGGGGTTTTTTACCTCCAGAGCTCAAAAATCTACCACTAAACTGTCAGAAATATAAGAGACACTTAACAGCTTAGGAAACTGAAGTACAAGAGACTGAAGTGACTGTGAAGGTCACTCAGCAGGACTGATTACACCAGGGACACAATTCAGTCTTCCTGAGCCTTGCTTTAATGCTTTCTCTGTGTGTATTGTGCAATCCTGCCACATAGTTTGAGTTTTTTCAGGCTCTCAGCTTTGCAAGACAGGTTTGTGAACCCATGTGAATGACAGAGACCTATCCTGTCCTAAAGGACAGTGGTGTGTGTTGTCTTGACACCTGTTTGACCTTACGATGTGAGTGTCTCCCCAAGGCAGAGGTGGGACCCCATCTAGAGCAACCCATGTAATAGTGTGTCCTGCACTGGGGAAATGGGGCTTAGAAACGCCTTTAAAACAAAAAATTGTTTCACAGGGAGATTTTTAAGTTCATAGAACCTTTCCCAGTGAACAGAAAAAACCAAATATTTTCTAGGATTGGTTTTTTAACAAGTGACTGATTTACAGGGACCAAATGGAAAAAGGAACAAAGGTGGTAAGGAAAAGTCCTTTAAAAGGATCTTAAATACATTTTTCATTTACAAACATAGTTGTTGCATTTCAGTCTTTTAAAATGCGCATTCTGGGATGGGGCAAAAAATGTGTGTGTGTATGTGTGAGCATGCTGTTGTGTATTTTGGTATTTATACACTATATTAGTATTTATATACTACAGAAGAGTTATTTATAGGCAAGGCTACTTGAAATTCTCCATTTTAATATCCTGCCTTCAGTTACTTACAACAGTGCCAAACTTTTAACCATTTAATCTGATTTTTTCCATTCTACAGCTAATTTATATGTTTGTTCCCTTTACTTACTTTCAGTACAAGCTGAAAACATTCAGCTATTTTGAGAATGAAAGAGGAAGAAGTGTATTAAATAACCTCCTAAAATTACTTAGCTAGGTAGGTAATCCCATTTTAGAGTACATAAATCCAGTTTGGATGGGACCATCCTGACAGTAGAGATAGGACTTTTTCCCCCCTCTCCATAAATCATAGGATCATAGAATCATAGAATGGTTTCGACTGGAATGGACCTTAATGGTCATCCAGCTCCAATCTCCCTGCCATAGGCAGGGACACCTTCCACTAAACCAGGTTGCTCAGAGCCCCATCCAACCTGGCCTTGAACACTTCAAGGGATGGGACATCCACAGCTTCTCTGTGGGTGCTTTAATTTGTCTAGATGAAAAACCTCTGAAGAAATCTTGCTTTATGTGTATACTGTATGGCTCTATTAGAGCTTGGCTGGTGCACCACCGCTGAGGACACCTCTTGTTTTTACTCCCTGGACACTTTTAAAACCCTTGTTGAAAAGTTCTCTTCTATCCTACACTTGCAGAGACTCGGCAGAACAAAGGTGCTGTAGTGTTGACCTGGACAGGAGTGAAGTGAGAACCAGAAAGACTTGAATGAAGAGAAGCTGAAGACACCATGATCTTGTCTCATGTGAGAAGTGTCCGGGAAGTGTAAGGGAAAACTAATGTAGCTATAAAAATGAGGATCTCATACAGAACTGCATGCGCTCTACTCTCCAAGGCTTAGGAAAAAGGGAATTTGGAGCGGCAGGAAACAGATGATATAGTTTGGATGAGGCACCTTCGGCATCTGAGGAAATGAGAAGAGCTTGATTTGTCTCTCCTAGCACAATAGTGGCTGAAAGACTATGATTTTTTCCACAAGTTCATGGAACAGATAAACATTGAGAAAGGAAAACTTCTTAAAAGCTATTTAAGGTAAAGAGAATAATGCCGGCACAAGAACAAATGGACATAAACCAAGTATGAATAAATTCTGGCTGGAAATTAGAAAGGAAAAAAATCAATTGCCAGGATCAAAGGAATGAAGTTCTGGAGCAGTCTCCCTCTGGGAGTATTAAGGAGAAGATTCCTCAGTTATTTATCCATAGAGCTTGGTAAATTCATACCAAGTTTTACACAATGTGGCTGCCCTTGCCAGCAGAAGACTAGACTCTAACTGAGGAGACCCCTTTCAACCCTATGTGTTTGAATTTTGTGTGCAAGTCATTGTCTATATGAAATGTGCTTGAGACTATGTGAATGGACTTTCAGGATTTACTCTGAAATCTTCTTGATCCAGACACAGGGAAAGTAAGCCAAGCATTTCAGAAAGAGGACAAGAGGAAGAGCATCAGTCAGGAGAGGAGAGATAGAAGAGAATGAGCATCTCATGAGATTATGCCTTCCCAAAATATCTATTCCTCCTCTTGAGCACTATGGGAACCCAGGGTGACCAGATGAGACATAAGCATCTGTAGATACCTAAAGTAGGGTAACTCCTACCTGTAATTTCATGCTCCACTGTCTTGGCACCTTTTAAGTCTAGAAATTTTGTCCCTTCCCACTATGGAGAAAGTTATTCTTGGTTCTTAGTAGACAAAGCTCTTCCAAGGAGCCAGAAAGAATTGTTTCCTAATGACATAAATGGTTCTTCACAGGTACAGGAACAGAGAAGTTTTCTGATGTTTACCATTACATTACAAGGTTCATCAAAGTTTCAATGCTGTGAGGATTAAACTGAACCCCTCCAGTGTCATGGTTTGGTGGGAGAGCAGACATTTTTAAGAAGTATAGAGAAAGTAAACCATTAATACGGAAAAAAAAAAAATTAAGCAGCAGCTGTCAGAGGACTCGGGCCTTCAGAAAGTTAGAAGACAACAGAGATGCGTAGGACAATAGATCCAGGAGAATGGACCTGTAAGTACTGCCATTTCTGAACTGGTTCACTGCAAAGAGACTTGACCATCACTTACACTACAGAGATAGGATGGTACAATACTCCTCACTCCACAAACAATGCACTTCAAAGCACTTGATGAAAAGATGGTACAAAATAAACTTTATCCTCTCCTTTCCCCCATGCTGGGGAATAAAGCAAAGAGATCATCTTGTTTCCGAAGTGCTTCTGAATGTCAACACAGCGGGACGGCTTAATTCTCAGAGATTTACACCACCATAATCTTGCAGCTCTGATTTCTCATAGCTAGAAGTCACTAATAATCCATTATTCCTGTTTTGTGGTGTTAGCTGTATTTGGGTGACTAAGAGAATTAAATACATGAATAGGGCTTTTTTGGAAAAGGGGGAGGAAACCCTTTATATGAGTTTCAAACTTAAGCACATGAAAGTGCTGCTGAAAGATTCTGGAGGGTATTTACAAAGATGTCAGGTCTGCCATGCAAGTGAGAGAACAGACCAGGGAAGCAATATAAAAAGTGGGCTAATTTTGAAATAGACAAGGAAAGAGTACCAGAGTCAAAGGAGATTGTCACCCGAAGTTATCCTGCAATTTTTAAGACTGTTGGTAAAATAATCTGCTCTTAATGATCTGTACAGTTAAAGCCTTCTCTAATTAGTCCAATTATAAGGAACATTTACTGTTATTTTTCTTCAAGGCAAACCTCACTGCCACTTGAAATTGGACTTAGAAGAAAAGGCTGTTTTATTATCTTTCCTTCACTGTCAGTAGGAAAGCACCGACAGATGTTCTTAGCAAGTCCCACAGACAGTGGTTGAGCTCTGGGACAAGTAGGACACAGCTCAATGCAACAGGTGAAGATGCAAATACCTGGAGCTTGAGAGAACAACAACCCCTAAGAGACCTACAGAAGCTTCTCTAGGACTAAAGGTGAAGAGTAACGCATCAGCTGATCCCTGTGAATTATGAAAGCTTGGTAAAGCGTCCCAAAACCAACTCAACTCTGAAACTACCACCATGATATTCTGTGGTGATGGGAATCCAGAAATCCTTAATCGGATGCAGCCTGTAACAGGAAGGTTAAGAAGTTATTGACCAGAGTTCCTACACTTTTAACTGTGCACATGAGGGAACTGGCTTTGGTCAGACCTTGGGTTCTCACTTGCTCTCATGCTTCAGGAGCAGCTCAAAGAAGACACCTTGCAGCTACCCCGAATCCAAATGTTGTTCAGCAACTTTAAATTTCAAACTAGCTGTTTATATATGCATCACTACAGCGTTAATGTGGTTAATGATTATTTTTGAAGAATAAGAATTGATATTCAGTAATAGAAATTAATTACGCTGATGTACCTTCAGATCCAATGATACTTTGGATGGAGAAGCTCTCTCTAAAATCAGCACCTCTTTTAATTATTATTAAAATAATAGGCACCTCTTCTCATTTTAAGCATTACCAGTGTTAATTAGGCCTTAGTTTAGAAGACTCTACTCTGAGTCTAGTTAGAGTTTCTTGGTTTAATTATGCTGATGTTTGCTATTGAAACTTGCCCTCCCATTTAGAAACAATTCTACATCTTTGACTTACTGGTTTATTGTAAAGCTGTAGGAAAGATTCAGCAGTAAATCAGGCTCACCCTTTGACAACAGAGGATTACTGGGAAGGAATTTCAACCAGAAAGATGTTAATAATTAAGAAAGCCAAAAGGGCATGAGTAATTTAGTTTTGAAAAATGCACACCATGCAGTTAGCCAAGTAAAAAACCATGTACTTTTAATGTTTCAGCTACTGCTAATCTTTCCAAAAGAGGCTATGCATAGCAAGAGACAATCTTTTATTCTTAGTATGTTGCTTAACCTGTTACCCCCTGAAATACTCACTAAATATAATGTGTCTTCATTATTGGGCATAAAGGTGAGTCAAAAAGCTACCTAGAAGAATAATGACAGCTACAGAAGACTTAGTTAAATAAAACTGGGCCACTGAATGGGCAAATCAGTACTGAAGGTTCGTTGCCGGGCTCTGCAGGTTGATTTTTCATCTTTTCTATGCCCTCAATGCTTATCTGTTACTTTTTGATGTAACCTTCTCCAATGTATGTTGAGATAAAAAGGAGTCCTGGGGTTTCGAAATGCAAAACACTGAGATGTGGAACATTAACAGTAGGTTCTGATCGCACTCCTAGTGATGGCCCATATCTTCCTCTGAGGATGCCACCATGATTACTTCAAAAGGGCACAACAAATGACCCTCTTTTCCTGATCTAAGGAAGAGAATGTACTTTTTCCTCCGAATTTAAATAAATTCAAGCATGTTTTGTTTGGTGCTAAGCAATGAGAGAAAACTAACTACCACTGTACAATCAACTGATCTACAAAGAGGGGGTCCAAGGACAGTACCAGTTGCTGCATTACAC
Organism: Corvus hawaiiensis; assembly: GCF_020740725.1. Lineage (NCBI taxonomy): Eukaryota > Metazoa > Chordata > Aves > Passeriformes > Corvidae > Corvus > Corvus hawaiiensis. The sequence goes on from NC_063214.1 coordinate 34,767,590, forward strand.
TGAAGATGGAAGTCTTTAAACTATGGACACTTCCTCATCATTAATATTCGTCTGTTCAAAGATTTTCCCTATTTGCAGTTGTATCTGAATCTGCCTTTAATCCTCAATGGAAAAAAACAGAAAATCATTAATTGTAAATTCGCCCAGAGAAGTGAAGTCAGTAGGGCAACCATGTTTCTTGTCACACCACACAAGCCCTATATAGCAAAGACTTCATTTTAACTGTTCACAGGGTCAATATTTCAGCATATCTGCTCTTCATCCTCAGCCTCTCACAGCTGTTCTTTTTGATTACTCATAACCTGAAAAGAAGGATAATACTACGGAAAAAAATTGATTTGTTCAACCTGATTTTTTGGTTTGTTTAACCAGCAAACATATGATGCTTGTGTGGTGTCAACACTGTGTTGCTGTTAGTGTCAAATCAGCCATGTAGAAAAATATTTAAGTCCAACTCAATTATATTTATTGTCAGATTGTTGTATTTAACCATATGCATGCTATTTCAATATTCTTCAAAAGCTAAGTGCATTGTGGAACTGTCTGTTTCTATTAAAAAGTCCTGAAGTAATTTAGCTCATTGTTCTGATTAATAAATGTGATTTTTTTTTTAAACAGCAGATGATCTCTGTTCTGTAACAGTTCAGTTCCTTTTCTTCTTTGCTGAAGAAAGTCCTGGGCCCTAGACTTGCTTTACACTTACAAACAGGAGCATAAGGTTGGATTTTGTTGTAGTGTACATTAATGCAGCATCACTAATTTCTACAGATTTTGCAGATCTATGCAAACAGAGGTTTTTGGATCATAACATTTTTGTATTAGGGAAAAAAAAAAAACCAATATATCATTAGTGAAAGTTCCCATGCAAGACTTGGCAGTTGTGGATCAAAAACATGAAGACTCCACACAGAAAGTGCACTCACCTGTGTTACAAAATGGACCATAGACATTTAATTAAAATACATCACTCTACAGGGTTCCTGCTGTATTCACAGACACTTGTTTTCTCCTGACTTGCCTTACCTGAGTGGGAAGGGTGAGGATGAGAGATGATTTGAAGGGGAGGGCAGGGACAAGGGAATGGGTAGGAACACTGATACGATGTTAACACAGGGTCACAGCACTTACAGAGGTATTTCCTACCTAAATGACTGGAAAGTTCACCCTTCCAGACATTAGAGACCACTGTGGTGACAATGAGGAAGAGATGCAACCTCAACACAGCATGTTCACGGTGCATTTTTTAAAAAGAAACACAAAGACAATAGGAAAAATAGGAAGGAAGAGCATACCTTTCACTACCTTATCCAGATAGTGAGCTTGGGAGATAAAAGACAGGACATTTAAGGTAGGATTGAATAAGTGCATTGCGGCTTACTACGAGACTGTGCAGGTGCTAGAAAGGCAAAGGAGAGTTTGCTGTGATATGAAAAGAAAAACCTTGATTATGAGGAGAGAAAAAAGGAAGAAGGGTGGAGCACAGTGCTCCTCAGTCAAATGGCTCGAGAGGGCTGTGTTAAGGCATCCAGTCATCTTTGCTCATTAAGATCAGGAAGAAAACCAGGACAGTTCTATATATATATTTGTGTGTGTGTGTATATATATATATATATATATAGGTACATATGTATATGTATATATATATATATCAGGATATTGCAATGCTCTGCTCATTTGCAAGTCTCCCTCCACTTTACTGACTGCTTTGCATTTCATCAGGAAAGGAGAGCCATTTGGAAGTCCTCCACCTTACCTGATAGTCTTGTATTTTTCCACATAAAGAGGCACAGTTCTGTGACCTTACCAGACTGGTAGAGGCTTTTCCCTGGATCCTTCTAATGGCAATACACTGCATTTATACAGCATTTTCTAGCCCCAGATCAAATTACTTTACAAATATTAAATTAACCTCAAGGCAACTCTATCAGATAGGCAAGTACTAATATATTAATTTCAAGGTGGGCAAAAGAAAAAGCAAAAAAGAAAGTTATAGATGTCATGGAAGCAGTCAGGTACCCAATTCACATGGAACACTAATCTGGAAGACCACCTTCTTATTGATTTTCTGGTGTCAAGCAGAAACCTGGTGGCAAAGACATGTCCTGCCTCGGAGAGCCCTGGTGCATGCCAGCAGGCGGCACTCTCTGCCCTAACACCAGCTTGTCTTCATTAATAAAAAACAGGCTCTGAGTCTTGCATTTCTCTATTTCAATACCTACTTAAACATTATTTCTCTTGCCTGCTCCCTGCAATCTGTGTCTCAGTTGTGTCCGGGTACTTTTTGAAGAAGCTTTTGTTTCAGGTCCGTTCAGGCATACTGCCCACCTGGGAGGTCATGGCCCTTGAAGGAATTATTTTTCCATCCTGTGAATGTAATGTATCTGTGTAGGAACTATTGTCAGTAAGTGGAGAGGGCTGGAGAGCTCACGTAGTGTGGGGCAGTTATGAGGCTTGGCAAAGAGGTGAATTAATCACGTTGATCTGGTGGGAGCGATGCAGGAAGCACAGCATCACCTTCTGCTTGGATGGTGGCTGAAGCCTAGGAATGTATCTCTTGGATTTTGACATCCACAGCAGCCCAACCTGTTAACTCAGGCAGTCACTACGCAGCTGATGACAGTGGAGGCAGCTGCCAATGCCAACCATGTGTCAGTTATGTATCAACGTTTTCTTGTAATTTGAAAAATAACGGGGCTTCCTATGGGAGTGGCAGGAATCTTTCTTTTGTAAACCCATATAGGCTGTACCTCTGGCATTAAAATATCATCTTATTCCCTACAGACACTCCTTTAGAAACCCTGTGGGCATGTGGGATGTGCTGAAAAATTAATAGGAGTTCAGAAGGTGTCCTCTGCACCTAAAGGCACCACCATGCTCAGCTCCACATCACCACCCTACTCCTGGAAGCCACTTTATAGCTGCTATGGGAGGAGTTCATGTGACCACTTTTCAGTGTGAAAGCCTGCTTGTTTCACCAGCCTGAGCTAACTTAGTTTGCTTTGTCTGCAACACAATGGGAATGATAACGAGTAGTTCTCTTGGCTCATGGAGAGGGAGGGAAGGAAGAGAGAAGTGAGAGATGCTGCAGGCAGGTCCTTGAGAAGGACTTGTTTCCCACCATGCTCTCCTTCTTCATTTTACAAATACTCTTTTTCCCTTTATCTTTCTTATGAGGTGAAGTGGACAGAGCCTCAGTGAAATCACTGGAGTTAAACTGAGATCACACAAATGTGAAGGAGAGGAGAAAGTAAACATCCATTGCTGAACCAGGGATGGCATAAGAAGTTTATGCTACAGGGTCAGGGAAAACACTGTCTTTGAAGTTCATCTGTGCTTAATATTTACTGGCAAATATGCTGCCAAACTATTTAAGGCCAGATTACCTTCAGGTTGATTCAAGACAATGTCAGAAAAAAGCAGCAAGTGTGTATTTTCCACTGACTGCTATAACCATGGTCTTCTCCTGCCCAAAGGTACCCATCTCAACCAGGCAGGGTGAGTGCCAGAGGGTCACACACAGCTCAGCTTCTGCTGTGGATACGCTTGAGCACTGAGTATTAGGCAGAGGGTAGAATCACAGAATCATTAAAATTGGAAAAGACCCCTAAGATCATCGAGTGCAACCACTAACTCAGTAATTCCAGGTCTACCACTAAACCCTGTCCCTAAGCACCACATCTACAAGATAGCAACAACCTTCCCCAGACACTGGGAGGCTTATTTTTGTCTTGGGCCATGCATGGACTGAGTTGCTTTATGGATTCAAAGGGCACAAGTGAAGTGTCAGAAAACTGGGGAAAAGAGACCAGGATCCACCTGTAAAGTGCCTTGTCTGGATTCCAGCTGCTCCCGCAGAAACGGAGAGGCACTGGTTACAACCTCAGCTATTCAGAACACGTGTGATTATTTATGCAAGAAGATTGATGAAAGGCAAACTTAAAGGGGCAGATTTCTCAAAAATTAGAGTTTTGCTATGTAAAACAAAACCCAGGCTGATGGCGCCGTAAGCAGAAGCCGGTGTGGGACAGGCTGTCTGCCTGTCTGTCTGGGCATTGTTATTGCATACATCACCCGTGCGTGCCAGGACCAGACTTCCTAAAGGAGCTAAACATGTAGCTTTTGTGGAGATCAGTGGGGATTAGGCACTGAGGTGCTTTGAAATCCTGCTAGGTAGGCTGGGGAGTGTTTGGAGAGCTAACTGCTGGTCCCTCAGTGCTCCAGATACTCTGGAGTATTCAGCTGCAGTAACTGAACTTCCAGAGATGGCTTTGGTCTTGTGTCCAAGCTGTTCAAGGATAGTGAATATCCCAATTCCACCATGCAGGGAAGCCCTCTCTGCCATTATTTTTCTAAATGACCTTGTATGAATCATAGCATTAAGAGCTGTTGGTAGTAAAATGTCATACAGAGACCTTCACATATTGGAGACCACCTCAGTGCAATGGCCAAGTAGGCAGAAAGAACTCTCCCTTTGCCTCTCTGAGTTGGGATGCACAGCACCTTGGGCACTAGCCAGGCCATATCATCAGCTCTAACAAATTTGGGGCCAGGCTGTTACTGCTCTGGGAAATTTCTGGAGTTCTAAATGGGGGTTACAAGCAGGCTGGAGAGGGAGTTTTCATGAGGGCTTGCAATCATAGGACAAGGGAGAATGGCCTTAAGCTGAAGGACAGGTTCAGATTGGGTATTAGGAAGAAATTTTTTACTGTAAGGGTGGTGAGGCACTGGCACAGGTTGCCCAGAGAAACTGTGGATGCCCCATCCCCGGAAGTGTTCAAGACAACATTGAATGGGGCTTGGAGTAATCCGGTCTAGTGAAAGGTTCCCTATCCATGTCAGTGGGTTGGAACTATATGATCTTTAAGGTTCAAACAATTCTGTGATTCTATGACTCTTTATTAAACCCAGGAAATTTTCTGTGCTGCTTCCTGTGAGGCAAACCCTTAGAGCAGCCAACTACAGAGCTGAGCTGAAATGTAATTTGGCTTTTCAGAGCCCACAGTAAGAGGGTTTATTTCATCTTTTAAACTCAATGCTCCTAAAACCCACCATGCTCCCTGGATGTAGTTTGGCCCAGAACAGAAGAAACTTGAATTTCTGCAATGTTTCTAACTAGGGATGAATTTGGAACATGCTGGAGAACCCATCACAGGAGTCTGGCACTGACACTGTTGTCATGGTGTGTTTTGTTCCTTTCAGAAATCGACCGAACCCTTCTGCAGTTAATCAACTTTCTGCTCTACTCTCCTGCACTAAGTTTGCTGAATTGGGACGATGAATGCAAGCTTCTGCATCAATTTCCTAGTTGGGAATTAACTGGGGTTACTCTAATAAAATCTCTGAATGTGAGCAATCAAGATAGTGCATTCAGTGACACAAGTCTTTGTAGGAGCAAACAAAATTAATCCACTGGGATCAGAGTTCCTTGAACACCATGAGAACGAGCCTCCTATGACGTACAAAACAAAGGATGTCTTACTCTCATACACACTTGACAGGAAATGGAAGAAGTGTCCCTTACTGGTATCATCCATTTCTACCATGTTGCCTGCACACATGGCAATACTGGTAAAGCATCACTTCAGCAATGGGGTTTTATGCTTGTCAGTGCTAAAGCAAACCGGACCATGACATAGACATATATGGAATTACTATCAACAGAACAATTTGCCATGCAGGGAAATTACACAAGGACAAGGGGAATGCTTTCCACATACTTAACGTAATTCCAAGTCAATGTCCTTTCATTTGTGCCAACACAACTAGCTTATTACTCCTGCTAAAGCTATCCAGTTTTCTCGGATATTTACAACTTTGCCAAACCTTCTTTACATTCTACACATTCATCAATGAAATATTCTGTAGGAAATAGTGTTTACAGCTTCAGAGGCAGGAGACTATGTACAAATTTGTTGCTAAATCACCATGCAAGAAGATGAGGAGGGGGGAAAGTGAAAAGAAACAGAATTGCTCCAGAACTCCGAGTATCAAAGAATGATTCCTAAACCAAGGCAGTGCTGCAACAGCAAGGTAGCGGCACACGAAATGAGAGTGTGCACCAGTAAAATCTCAATGCTGACTGCATTGCAGTGCTGGCCTGCCCCATGAAAACATTTATACTTAGAGTGAGAAATACTACAAGTAAATTTAATTACCACGAAAGATAAAAGCTTGTTGTTCAAAAACAGTCTGGGCATATCAGCTGTGTGGAGAATTATCATATACTGAACTAATGGCATTTTGGTTTTACAGCAGAACTAATAAAATGGCACTAAGGGTATGAATCGGGCTTTTTTTTTTTCCTGGATAAGTAAGTTCCATATAAAACTGTCCCCTGGATTTGGGGCCTTTTGCTGAACTTTTTTTTTTTTTAACCTCTTTCATGAATCTGTGTTGCTTTCCAAATCAAATTGCTTAAATAAAAGGCTATAAAATAGTATTATAGAAACAGAGGACTTCAATTAACACAGGACTGCTCTCTTTTCATTTAAAGTCATTTAAGAAAGGTGGTTTTTTCAATCCCTTTCTCTGGAAGAGAAATGAAAGCTGCTAGGGACATCGACAAGAAAGCAGAATGTAATGTCTAATGAGACTGAAGAAGTTTTAAAAGCTAGATATTTTTCACTAGGGGGATGCATGTGGAGACCATAATGTGATAGGGTGACATTAGCATAAATAAATGATAAGTAAAATTGAGCCACAGATATGGTTTGTACCATTATCCTAATGCTGAAATTAAAATACTGAGATCAGGCTTCATTTCCTGTCTTTGTGTGTGCAAATGCACCTGGTGTTCAAGCAAAGGAAGTGATGTCTCATGTAACTAAGCTGCTAATCCACACAATAACTATGCTGATATTTGCCCACGTATTGCTAGTGGTTAGTCTTGATGTAGTGTGATTTTTAGTTATCATGACATAATGAAAGCAACATAGAGGTAAATTTTCTTGTCTTTAAAAGAAGATGATTAAAATAAAATGACTGAAAGAGAATTTTTACTCTGGAGCAATTCTTTTAAAGTCAACTGATTTTTTTTGGGTCCACACAGGCATTATTGAGAACAGAACTGGATTCACTAATTTAGTTTTCCATTAATATACAATAAAAGTATCTCGGGAGTATTATGATTTTATAGCATGACTATGAAAGGGGAACTGAAGAGGCTGAATGCATAACAGTCAGAAAAAAAGGAAGAAGGGAAAATGCATTGAGTACTTAAGTGAGATGGAGAAAGGTGAAGCCAAGGCAGTTCATTAAGGATGCTGCAAATTGCTTAATGTGAGAACTGAATCTCTTTGCATGATTTAGGCATACTGCTGGCTTCTTATTAATAATAACAATAATAAGCGACATGACAGAGAGAGCTCATGAGTAGTGCCAGGTGCACGAGGAATACAGAACCAAAGTGAGAGGGAAGTGAAATGGTTAGAAAGGTAGCAGAACAGACTAGGCATACGCAAGACAGAGTTAAATACCAGCCAGAAATCATCTGACTGCAGTTTCCTCTTTTATACTGGCAAGCAAAGTGACAGTGCAAATAATGTGGCAAATACGAGGAAAGAAAACTTAAAATCAGATGTATGTTTCTAAAAATGCTGTCACTACAGTGCAGAGGAGTCTTGGAGGCCACAGAAAGACCTCTCAAGAGAGGCGAAGTGGGATGTTTTTTAAAAAAGCTTCTAGCTGACATTTAAAGGCTTGTCAAACACCACATAGGTGTACTTCATGTCTGATAATAAAAAATATATATAGCCATGTCACCAACAAATGAAAGGACATTTTGTCTTGTTCCCACATGAAAATGTATGATGTCAGAGTTTGAAATCCAAGAACAAAGGTGCTCATGCTACACTAAGTCACACATATTCAATTAAGCATGCGCCTTTTCTCCTCCCTGATCATCAATTATTCTCTTAAAAGGAGTTGGGTTTTCTTTCTCCCTACCAATAGTGCAGTGCTCTCCGTTCCAGCCCGGGCTGCATTCACACTTGCCATCCCGGCAGGTGCCGTGCTCATTGCAGCGTGGGTGACACGCTCGCTGATCACAGGCTGTGCCCATCCAGCCCTCCTCGCAGCGGCAGGTGCCTCCGACGCAAATGCCATGTCCTCCGCAGTCCGCTGCACAAATCTCTGTGGGAGAGGAGACAACAGAGAGGAGGGGATATGGGTGGAGAGAAGGGAGAGGGAGAAAATCCAGAGCGTTACTGTTAAGAAAAGCAGACACACTTCACTACCTCGCCTTATGGGGCAATGAAAGGAATTCCTAGAGATCATAACACTAATCCTTCCTGACAATAAGAATCTAATAAGTATATTACAAAAAAAGAGATGAACATGGATTGCAAGAGTCTGATGTGATTGATCCTCCTATTTGCTTTCTAATTCTCTTGCACTCCTCAAGCCTTTGTGATGCTCAAATCCAAAGGGGAAGGCTCTTCCAATAAGCAGAACAAAAGTCACATTTAATTAAAATCTGTTTAACTGTGGAAACAATGTGCTGATAAACTACTGATGCTAAAGTTAAGTGCTGGCAAAGACTGTTTATGACTTCTTAAACCACGGTTCTGGGGATGGGATTCATCAAAATCCTTCTTCTCTCTTTAAAATTAAGAAAGGATATTTCTATTTCTACCAAATCTGCACATCTTCTATGTCCCTGTTCTCCTACCACCCCATTAAAAATGCCCTCTCAGGCATTCAGAGATACAACCATACCTTTTGTGAGCCACATGCACTGGAGCTGATAGGATAGTGCTTGTTCCCAAGTCTTATCAGAGTTAATGGAAGCACAGACACAGCTGGATATTTTGGTACTCACCTCCAAAAAGATAAGAGTTAAAGGATCTTGCCTGTTCAGGGATGTTTGCCTTCCCACCCTCCCTGAGCCCCAGTAGGCCTGAGGACATAGGCATAGTATTTTTGCCTAGCACCAGACTTATGTCTAAAACCTGGCATAGCCGTGGCATGAGTTTGGGAGACCTTGTGTTTTTATCTACACTGTATTTGTCTGGAAAAACAGAGACTTGGTGGAGAAGAGATACCCACGAGTCAGGTGTTAAAGTGCCTGTTAACACCATTACTATACAGGATTGATTTCAAGGAAAACACAAAGCCCAAATACTGATGCAGAGCTGCACTGCAGATGAAATTAAATGAATCTATTTCTTCATCTCCAGACTCATTACTTGGCTGCTCCTCTTCATCTCTCATAATCCCTGACTACACTCTCCCCTACTCAATTGAAGGAGAGGCAATTCACAATATTTCAGCCTATGAGGTCTTCTCTCTGACGTCTTCCTGGTGCTTCTAAATTCCCAAATGTTTTGACCTCAAGCCTTCTGCTTCACTGAGCCATTTTATAGATTTTACAGGGTAAGGACACAGTTCCTTTTGGGGACACGGAGATGTGAGCAGAAGAAATGCTGAGCAGGGCTGGGCTGGAAGCACAGAGAAGGGCACCAGGGTACTCTGCACTGCACATTTTTTCTCTGTGTCACTGGCTGCATATAAAATATTCAAAACTACTCAGCCTGCATTAACATCACACCTGACTGAAATTCAGCTGTTGTTAAGTTGCTTTTAGTCTTTTCCTAATTAATACCCCTTTTACAGGACACTTGGGCTGTTCAAGAACTTTTGATATGCTCCTGATATAAGGCTGGAACATCCACTTCAGCTCCAGGAGGAAAGCTGTGCACACAGCAGAGCTGCAAGGTCTTCAGCCCCTTATGATGAAATGGACTCTGGTCTTGAAGATCAGGGAGTTCTTTGGACAATTTAGTTATGATAGTAACAACAGTAATGCCTTGCATGCCTAAAAAACACCTGATTTTTCAAATGTGACACAAGAACAGTCTCTAGCTCCTGCTTTCCAAAAAGCTCAGGGTGGTGGAACAGTTTACAGTAAAACTCCTTTTACTGCAGCATAGTGGGTGTCTCCAAACCCCCTCAAACATTTAGTCCTATATGCTTAAGTCTCCTAGTGAAAGAACTTCGGAGTTCAAATGGGCTTAAGACACTCAGGAACTTGTCTGTATCATTTAGAATCAAACTTGCAAAAGTATTTGTGTATCTTGGGTACTTGAACAGAACACGTGCACACACCACTTGCTGTTGAGATATAACAGAATCTAATGTAAGATTTACTGGAAGCAAGTAGAAATTACACTATCAAACAATAAAGGCATGGCTGAGGAAGGGCTCGAGTTGCTATGAGAAGATTTTATTTTGCATCTGGCATTGAAACACAGATTTTCACAGCTCCTAGCTGCGAGGGAGGTAATATCATACTACAGTATCCCACAGGAGCAGAAGGGATGGGCAGTTATTGACTTGCTGAAGGGCTGGAGCCCAGACGTGTGTTTTCTACTTTTTTCCCCAACTGCGAGACAGTACCGCAATGGAGCGTGGGCTGGTCAGGGTGGTGATGAACACACAGGACCTGCAAGTTGGTTAATATAGCAGTAAAGCTGCACTAAAAAAAAAAAAATAAAGTAAGTAAATTTGGCTCTCCTTGGCTGACCTGATGAACAGTCTGGGGGAGGATAAAGGAAACAGCAGATAAAAAATCAAAAGCTAGATTTATGGTGCTAAAATTTCAGCAAGCTGAGAAGAAACACCTTGAGAAAGTGCAAAGTCTGAGAGCACTGGTGTTTAAATCCAAACTCCAAAAATTATTGTTGTAGCCTGTGGTGTTTTCCAGCACACTTTTACCATAGGGCTACTCTAGTGCTAGACTGCAATCCCTTCTCCAGTTATTGGATTACATTCCTTATTCATAAGCGTTGAACTTTGATCTCAGAATATCAAATAAGATGTAATTTTTCTTGCTCCCAGTTTACCAAGCAATCCAGAGGATGCCACCTTGGTCACTTCACACCTTCATTATGTCCTGTTCTCCCTCTTTGTAAAAAAGTTCTTCCTTATATCTAGTCTAAATCTGCCCTCTTTTAGTTTAAAACAACTATTCCTCATCTTATCACTACAGGCTCTCCGGAAATGTCTGTCCCCATCTTTCTTATAAGCCCCTTTTAGTAGTAAAAAGACCACAATAAAGTCTCTCCAGAGCCTTCTGTCCCCCAGGCTAAACAACCCCAACTCTCTCAGTCTGTCCCCACAGCAGAGGTACCTCAGTGCTCTGATTACCTTTGTGGCCTCCTGTAGACTTGCTCAAACAGGTCCACATCCTTCCTGTGTTGGGGATCCCCACAACTGGGTCCCAAAGCTGGATGCAGCATTCCAGGCCAGAGTGGAGGGGCAGAGTCGCCTCCCTCACCCTGCTGGCCACACTGCTTTGGATGCAACCCAGGGCACTACTGACTTTCCTGGGCTGTGAGCACACATTGCCAGGTCATGTCCAGCTTTTTGTCCACCCCCAAGTCCTTCTCCTCAGGGCTGCTCTCAATCCCTCATCCCCAAGCCTGTATGGATAGCCAGGGTTCCCCTGACTCAGGTGCAGCACCTTTCAGATAAAGTAACTAAGGACATAAAGAAGGACAGTGATGGATCCACAGGTAAATGTGAACTCTGAGACAGGCACATGACCTCCCTGATGTCCCAATATGCAGTCTTCGGTCTTATAGGTAAGATAGAAATGTCCAGAATGGTGGTGGAGGAAAACAACCCAGAGATAATAGGAATAGTGACAGTCAGAAGCCTTCCTGGAGTTATTTAAAAGTGTCAGACTAGGATAATGGAATGCATTCGAAAATGGTGAAGAGAGAAAAAAAATCACGTTCTGAAAAGCAGAGTCTCTGTGTAGTCATTCCTATGAAAAAGGATGGAAACCCCCCCTGGGACATTTACATCTTGACTGAAATATTTCTCAGACAACATGCTGTCAAGGAACAGTCTTGCACACGTGGGCCAGGGATATGCACTGCATGATATAAAACAAACGGATCTTAGGCTAACCCAGAATGGGAATGCTGGGAACATTTTGGGTTTCATCTCCCAGCCAGCTGAGACCCCAGCCAAACCACCACCCATGCACACAAAAGTGTACAGGTTCCAGGTTATGAATGTAGAATTCATATACAATGGATATATAAGGTGGTTTGGATTCCCAGGCCCAAGAGCTGTAACATGGACTCCCAGCTCTGAAAAGCACTTGTGAAGCAAACTATTTACGACAGCCTCCCTAAAATGCAGTTTAATTATTTCTGACAGGGAACCAGGAGCCAGGAACTCTCAAACCAAAATCTTCCATTTAGCTGTCAGTTTAAAGATAGATGGGTACCCTACAATTTAAATAGCCTTGAAACACACAACCTGCTACATGCCATGGTCCTTTATAACACAGCCCTTTCACATGTTCACAGGTTTCTAATGGGTGATTAAATAGGGTAGCTTTTACTTTTCTGGTGGCACTCAAAGAAATCATCAAAATGGCTTTCAGATTAAGCTTCCACTTAAATACATGTCTTTTTGGACAGAATAAGACAGCTAAGGCTGTTTTACAGAAAAGGGCAGGTGAATCATTTTCTTTGACATTCAGTCCCAGGGACAGAATTTGTCACCTCTCTTCTTATTACAAGCTGCATTTTTTTGGTACGTTTCCCAATTCTGTTGTTGAAATTAGAGGACATGATTAGCTACCATCTGAGCTGCATGAGCAAATGAGAAGGAAAGCTTTTAATTCTCCTATTACAGTATTCACAGACTGGCCAGCTGCACTATATTGCTCCTGCTTATTTAAGCTTAGTTAGAACGCTGTGCTTGTGCATAAAAGACCTGCATGTTAAATATTTTCACACCAGCTGTTCCCAAAAGGTGACTAAATATTTCCTTTCATCTCTAATCTCATCCAGTGTTTGTATGAACAGCTTAGCCACTCCTTATCCTTTCCTAGAGGTGCACTGTGTTTTTCCTCATCTCATAGTGAAGCTCTCAAAGCTGTTTGTAGTTCCTTGAAGAGAGGGGATCCTCTGAGTAAATCTGGTGTGCAATTCTAAGAGCAAATATGAGGCTTAATGTCCTCAAAAAGCACCTCTGTGAGAAACACCTGGACTTCGAGTAATACCCTGTATTTTGCTCCCTGATGCTTGTACTTACCAGAGGGCAGTGATAGATGTTAATTGATTCATGGATGCAGACTTTTTTTCTAAGGAATCAAGTTCATATCAACATTCCCATCTGGAGTTTTGTCATGTTAGTGTCTTGGAGTGATGTCTTGCATTGCCTGAATCTCACCTCATGATATATCAGTCTTACTAGAAGAATTGAATTGAACCTAATTGTCCTCTGTGGGTCAAGAAGGAAAGAGAGATAGTTCCAGAGAATGATTCACTTGAAACCTCTTTCATGGAGAATTTCTGGAGCAGACAGTGCTCAAGGCATTGTTGAGCTTTGGGTGGTTCATCCAAAGGTCTTAGGTTATCATAAACATCATTCTTAGAAAGGGTAATGCCATTACAACAGGATTCTGCTTGTTTTTCATGCAAATTATCAAAAAAGAAATTACTCATCTTCAGTTCCAGGACCTGCTCTGTTTCATCACTGCTCACCCCCCATTAGTGGGGCTCAGAGGAACCTGGTCTAGTGGAAGGTGTCCCTGCCCATGGCAGAGTGGTTGGAAATAGATGACCTTTAAAGTCTCTTCCAACTCAAACCATTTTGTGATTCTATGAGCCCAGACTCAACTGCCTGCCAGCTAGTTTTTAGACAAATGGTTTTTCTTTTTTTTTCCTCATTATCTCCTCATCATTGGGGGAGAGATTTCCCTCTGGTCTGTTAAAACTGCCTCAGAATTCCTCAAGGGTCTCTTAAAATCCTAATCCATCTTGAATTCTACCCAAAATCTTGACAGTGGCTGCTAACATGCCTTAACTTCTCCACAGTGTGTTGACGAAAACGGTAATGTAATTTTATTCTGTCTCCATCAGCATGTCTCTCTCTGTTGTTGTTCACTTGAAGTTTAAGAATCTCAACTATCTGAGGCCAAGATTATCCCTTTTGTTCTGCATTTGCACTTGCCAGGTATAATAAGGTCACAGTCCATTAACAGCACTTCAGAAGTTAGAATACTAAAGCAATTACTCATACAAATAAAAAACTTGTACCTGCTTCTTTCTCTTTTTTCTTTTTTGTTGCATATCCTGCTAAAAACTGACATAAATCTATCCCCTTAAGAACAAAATCTGCTATGTTGCCTTTAATATTTCAGAAGAAAAGTGGGAAAATAAACCTATCAAACACTAACCCACCAGTGCAGCGCTTTGTTCACAGCCTTTTTTAATTGATGGAACAGACACAGGAGCCTCCAACACAGGAAATGGCATAATTCAGAATTTCATATTATTTTCACATTACTTTAAAGACTGGAGTTGGGAAAGGGATAATGATGTTAATTTGTGCTTCATTTCTAGCAAATCCACTTTTACATGTTTACCCCTATCCCCCCACAAATCCTCAAACTGGTTTGACAACAGTTTAAAGCTTTCCAGCTTAGAGAAGAGCAATGCACATGAAAATTTTTCTTTAGCATTCATGTGATGCAGAATCAGAGATTTAGCTGCTTCTGACCTGTCTGCTAAATCCTTTAATAAATATGGATTTAGTGCTAAAATATAAGATCAGGTGAAACTGCTCAGAGCTTCCTGAAAACTGGGTCAGTTCCACTGGCCTTCAATATATTAATAGAAAATTTAATAATTAAAATCTGCTTTAACTGGGATTTTCCCATTTCAAGTTGGCTCATTTGAGGTCATTTCCAGCCTCAGACAGACTTTTTTTCCCAGGAAAGAAGAACAGGAGAGAGGCACTGCATGGAGCTAAAAGGCTGAGTTTGGTGAGGAGCTAAGCCTTGTTTTCACAACCTGCTTTAGAAGGTAATTTATGGCAAATATCTGGGAAAAGCAACAAATATAAAGATATAGATGAAAAAACCAGAAGGTGCGTGATCAGCATGATTTAGATAGCAGGGAAGTGCTAAAGACATTCTTCATAATGAAACACATTTTGCAGTGTTATGAAACTCTCATTCCTGTGATCTGATAACTCTGTAGTGACATGAACTCCTGTGCTGTTACTGAAGAAGACATAAAGCACATTAGCTTTTAAAACCATTCTTTTTACAAATGTTATAAGGAAAGGATCAAACTAGGCAGCAAGTAAAAACCTCAAAGGAGAGGTCTGGATTTTCTGTCGTTGCCAGTAGCAGATCTGTAGCATGAAGTCCTCTGAAAACCATCCTGGTTCAGCAGCGAACGGGGAATGATCGTGCAAGTTCTGTCCATGTCATTAACTGAGGAATGTGTTTTTACCTTCAGAGATCACGTTCTGAAAGCAATGTCTGCATGATTTAATGCCTTTAAACAAATCGTATGTTTATCTGTTTTTAAAGTATACACCAAATATGTAAATATTACTAATGTAGAAATAATATTGATTATTTATGTCTATAAATGTAAAACCTGTGCTTTTATGAGTGCAATTAAACTTTTGGTACTGAGATGACTCTCTGCTCCACTCAAGGGCCTCAACAAGTTTCACACAGCTCAGTAAACTGAATATAACTGAAAGGTAACAGCTATTTATTTTCTTTCCATGGATGAGGAAATCAAGATTAAGGGATGCTCTCTAGAGACTGAAAATGATTCCATCAGCTTTGCTATCATCCCTCATCAGGAAGAACACTGACCTTCAGCAATGGCTTGGAAATGTGACTTGGACATCTGAATTTTCACCTCCCGAACACAAAGACCTGAGAATCCTGGAATGCCTGCACTGGGCAATGCATATCCTGCGTTAAGAGAGTGACCCTAACCAGGACACCTGAGTTGGCCTGAATGCTGATTCTTGCCAGCTCTGCAGAAGGAGGACTGAGTACACATCTTCAATACACGTGCAGAAGGGGTAACTCTGCAACTCTGCACTTGCAGGAAAGACTGGGTATGCACAAAGGAGGTATAAAACACATTAGAACAGAAGAGGAGAAAGTTTTCACTCTAAGTGGTTGAGCCGCTATCTAGGAGAAGGGTTGGTGGAAATCCCTAATAAAAGAAAGGACCCATCTCTGGCCCTCAACTAGACACAAAATATTAACTCAACTTCAGCTTTTCCCCTCATTTTTCTCCTGGTATTTAGTTCTTTGCTGGCATAAACAGCTTTGTGTCTAAATGAAAGGCTTCTGCAAATCCCCTTCTAGGTATCATTTTTCTCTGGAGATGCAAATCAGGAAGCAGGGTGCCTCTGAGATGCCTAATTTGGAGATGAATACATAGTCCACAGAGTAGCTCCTGACCTGGTGCTGAGCAGATCCAGGAGATGTGTCCATAACTGCCCCAGAACCCACCCCCATCTCCAAAATGAGTAATGAAGGAGTCTCTGGTATAGTGATATACTTAAACTGATGTATGTCTGTCCTCCAAGACTGAACCTCTGACTCTATAAGCATACAGGATTGAGCACAATGGGATTCTTGGGAATTCTTGCCAGGAACAGTAACAGTGAGAACAGGAGCACAATGTACACAGTTAGCTGCACAATGTACACTGGTACAGCTGGGATGTCTTTAAAAAAAAACAACTCACTTCTAAGTGCAATTACAGCTCACTTCATATTGGCATAAAGATCTTCCAGTTCTGGTCTGGAAAGCTTTAACTTTGTGAGACAATATTCCATTAAATTGGTTTGGTGCTTTTTATCAGCTTCTAGTTTCTGCAGTATTTATACTGTATTTTCATCCTTGCCTTAAATGCTAGGGACTGACCATCACATTGTGCCTAAAACATCTCCTCTATGGTTGTGATTTACTTTTGTTCTCATGTCAATCTTCCATTTATTTATTATTA
Source organism: Corvus hawaiiensis (assembly GCF_020740725.1). Taxonomy (NCBI): domain Eukaryota; kingdom Metazoa; phylum Chordata; class Aves; order Passeriformes; family Corvidae; genus Corvus; species Corvus hawaiiensis. The sequence continues at coordinate 34,784,383 of NC_063214.1, forward strand.
TGAACTCTATTTTAAACTGTCTCTTGTTGTTGAATAGCAGGACATGAAATGCCAGGTATTGTCAGGCTTCACTCCTGGAGCTGAGATTTGTTGAACAAAAATAAATATCCCAAAGTGCAGGATTATATTTTTCTCTTTGATCCTTAATTGAATCTCTATGCTTTCTGGGATGTGTGTTAGAGCTTCCCAGAAAAGAAACAATTCCTAATGTATTAAATGAAGCTCCTAAGAAGAATTCTTCTCTGGGCTAATTTAAATTTCTTCTCTGTGTCCATAAGGAAGAGATAATTTGACAGCAGAAAAGTGTTTTGTTCATGCTTAAAAAGAACAGATTTCTTTTCCAATTCTGCATATTTTGGTTTTTTTTTTTTTTAAATAAATTCAACAGATCATTTACAAATGTGTGTGCTGAAGTGATCACAAACTAGATTTGCTTGGGATACCCTTACTCAGAGCTCAGTCCCAATATGGTTTCGTTTTTCTTCAGACAACATTTAGCCAGAGAACTTAGAAATTTTGTTGTTATTGATCTTTTTCAAAAGGAGACACAGAACATGTATGAAACATGCAGGGCTGACATATCCAGAAGTTAGATGTCTGTCTAGGCACACAAATGGGATGCAGCAGTAGCTGTTCCAGAAGGTTTTTCTCTGCTGTGCTGTCCATATGCCTCAACACTGATCTGGAAGCAGCAGAGCTCCCTCCAAAGCACTTTCAAACTTTTGTCTGTCAAGATCATTAGAAAGTGCTCATTAGTGCAACTTGTGATGATAGTTTTTAGAGTATGAACCTCTTGTCATTTGGAAGGGGGCAGAGAGAATTTACTAATTCCAATGCATCCACTTCAGACAGCTTATTAAATCACGGATTTCTCACCTTCAGTAGACACCAATCCACTATATGACAATCATTGCTCTTATATTGTCTTCTTCTTGCTTACTTTTGATGTTATTCTGTTTTACTGACTCACAGACTATTTTCCTTATTATCTAACCTTGGACATTCTAACTTGGAATGAAACATGGAATCATAGAATGGTTTGGGTTGGAAGGGGCATTAAAGACCACGTCAGTCCAGCCCCCCCTGCCATGGGAAGGACACCTTCCAACAGAACAGGCTGCTCAAAGCTCCATGCAACCTGGCCTTGAACACCTTCGGAGATGAGGCACCCACAGCTTTTCTGGGCAAGCTAGTTCAGTGTCTCAAATATGATTTGATGAAGCTGAAAACATCCAATAAACCTTTGCAGGAACTCTGATTGTGATGAGCTCCAACTGGGTTGGAGCGTAAGGTCACAGTCATGGGAGCTATCCACCAAGAGCAGCACGGAACTGACTGAACAGCATGGAATTGCCGGAATGCCAGTGGAGAAGCTGTGACATGGAACCCACAACCATGCTGAACCACATGAGTGAGGACAGTCTTTATCCAGCATAATCAAGGTAGGTCATGGCAGAGACTGACTGCACACAAGTATCCACCCTGCTGATATTGCAGCAGTATCCTGGTTAAAAGTAGGAATAGTCAGCAGCAGAGGTCTAGATTCAAAAATTAAGAGGCTCCTCATTTCAAAGGAAAAGTCAGAGAAAAAGCAAAAATTTGATCATCTGAGACTTTGTGATACAAATGTTAAGTTCTCAGTGATACAAGCAAACATGCTAATTGCTCAGTCATCCTCAAAACATGGTATTTTAACAGTAGCCTGTTTTAAACATGGAATTTAATGCCTTGTGGTGGTGTGAAATTTTTCGAACTAGCCACATTAACATGAACCCCACTGACTCCAGTACAACACTGCTGTTTTCAGTCAGAAAAGTCCACAACACAAAGCATAATTTATCCAAACAAAAAGAACTTTTGAGCTCATGGTGTGACTGCTCAGGTCACATTTGGAGATAGGGATAAACGCTGAACTAAAACTGGCATGCTGGGAATTTGCCCTAATCATTGTAGTAAACAAATAGGGGATGGAATAGTCTTCCCACTGCCCTTTTTAGGGGTACATAAATTTTCACTAATTACTGCTGGTATGAGAGAGAAGCTTTGCTCATCACAGAATGTCTAAGGTCAGTGAGAACCAGGGACTGCTTGTTACATGACTGGACACACACTATTCTCAGCCTGAGACATGACCTAATCAGACCAAATGCTTTGTGATCTAATGGTCAGAGATAGACTGATGATATCATTGCTTCCACTGGTTTTGGCCAAGTCTGAAATGACAGCTAGAACACAAGTTTTCAGTTCCTTCAATCTTCCCTTCATCATTGTGTCTGACCAAGACTGCATGGACTGCTGCAGAGAAGTGCTTAGAAGTAAGGTCCTAAACATATCCCAGAGCTGACAGAAGTTTGATGCATCTCTGGTTGGCTAGGGAAATGTCCTAAAACAATTTCTCAGCTATCAGATTTGAAGTAGGAATACACAGTTGAAAGCTAAGTTGTATTTTCTATCTTAGTGGGATAGAAAATCCCCTCCCTTTATTATGTCCTTTTTATCTGCTGAGCACAAAGATACTTGGACTTTTGAAGAATTGGACTCCCCACAAAAATAACTACAGCCCATTTCAGCTATTATCTTTTTTTCCACCACATCAGGGTCTCCTTATACACATTTTTAATAAACAAAAGGAAAGGGAGTAAAAGGATATTCAAATGAAAGCCTCCCTGAATACTTCTATTTCAAAGGTTTGGGCAGATTTTAGTCTTTTATTGCATTTTTAATAAAAAGCTTAGAAGACTTTAAAAGCTAAGTTCATCTTGGCAATGGGTAGGCTAAAATCTGTACTCATGAACCCAACATAAAAATTCATGTTTTTCACAATGGTAGTTCCTATTAACACTGTTGATTCTCTAGATTCACTAATTTCTTCACAATCCACAAAGCAGATATCTGCCAGGCAGAGCCTGTGAGAGCCTTGTGTAGTGGCACTGGGCTGCACATACTTTGCCCTCAGAGAGAGAAGTTACTTCTCTCCACACAAAATGGAGAAGATCACAAGTTCAGAAACCAGCATGTTATGCTTCTGCAAGGCGGAGGATGAAATTCCTGCTGGTACAAAACATTTCCTGACCTTCAATGACCATTAAAGGACCAAATTAAGGCCTTCAGGGATGAGTCTGCAATTTAGGTATTGAGCCAGAACTGATTTTGATGGTATCTTCTGAAGACCAGCTTCGACGACACTGTGCTACCAAAATTTCAGTTGCCCCAGACTAATGTTTCTCACAACTCTGCCAGAGCAGTGAGATGAACAAGTTACAAGCTGAAGGAAGAACATTCAAGGCAGCCTTTGACTACATAGCTATGCCCAACAACTTTTTCTTAAGTGACTAAGATGTTTATCAATTTTAGGAGTTGCATCTTGAGGTTTAGTTCTCTTGTTCTTCCTCATGTGTTTTAAATCTAAGAAAAAGACAAATCAGCAACTTCTTAGGCATTAAAAGGGGTCCTGGTCTGCAATATGGTACAAGCCTGTACACGAGAGCTGATGTTATATCCATCTTTTATAGAGACATTTTTATCCCTGAAGAAAATGACTGTTTAAAGAAAGAAATATATGAACATTTTCTAAGGATGGATTTTTATCTTGGTGGCCTTGGGCATGATATGAATTTAACACGAGATTTTGTTTTCAAAACTTGACACCAGTAAGCCCAAGGAAGTAAAATTTTATCACACATGTTGTGTTAACCCTGGTGCTGTTTGACCAATGGCATTGTCTGGTAAGATATGGGAGAACTGTTTCTGTGAGCCCATACGTGTGTCTGTGTGCAGTAGTCTCCTGCACAACTCCTGGTGAAAAAAAGTCATTGCAATGTAAAGGTGCATTTCCTTCAGCTTAACTCTTTAAAAGTTCATTCTTCATGGTCTCTTTATCTCTTAACTGGAATAGAGAAAAGATGCCTGTTCCAATGAACTGTACAATTTTGTGGTGAGGAACTCTGTTGGGTGCTACCTGAAAGACTGTCAGCATTGTTAATTTATACAACTAAATTGATACTACAAAATTCAGTCATTACCATTAACTGATACAGGGTCTTAAATCTAATCACTGTTTGTGAATAGCCTTCAATTGATCCATACTCCTGCAAAGTAAACAGGAGCTTTTCCACTGACTTCAGTTCACTGTACAATAATTTATAAGAATATGGCTTCCCTGTAACCAGAGACATGGACACACACACACACACCATGCTAGTCTTATTTTAAATCCAACTTCTCAACCTACTGAAAGTAAAGTCATGGAAGGTGGGTAAATACCCGGTCTTCTGCTAGCCCTGTGGCTACCCACACTATTTCCCCACTGTGCTTGGAGTCCAAGTTTATCTAGGCATACCTGTCATATATAGTTCTCCACAACACTGTAGCAAAGCTTGATAATCTGTCCTTGCTTAAGGTGAATTTTAAACGCCTAAGTATCTTTGTGATTGTAGACCTTCATAACAAAGTTTGTCAGTAAGTCACTGGGAAGCAGCATTTCATTCCTGCCACAGTGGGGAAAAAGGGGGCAGGTATAAAGTCAAATGCCATATCCTTAGAAAACCATGTTAGAAGCAGAAGTGAGGAGAGGAGCTGTAATAGGACCAAAGTACTAGATTTCATGAGATATGGTCATGCAAGCTCAGCCTCAGTCTCTGGCCAGGCACATTCTCTCAGTCTTTTCAAAATGTGATGTAAAGTATCATAACTTCTTACTTCTTTACCGAGTCCCAGCTTCCAGTTTCTAACTCTTACTATTAAATGTACAGCCCATGATTTTATGTCTCCACTGGCAATTTAGGACTACCACATACAAAGTGCTATTCCTATTACTGCTCTTCTCCAGTGTATTTTTAAGGGTTTGAAGTACTGCCTGGATGTCAACCGTGCATAAAGCGAGTCATTTCGAATGAGTGATGGAGAAGGAATCCTTATCTGCATGCAGGTCAATCTACAACCACTGTCAACTGCCCAGAAAAAGTTACCACACTTAGGACACAGAGAACATAATTTCCACCGCTGCTTTGTATATTCTACTTTCCAATGATTCAAATGAATACAGTGCAAGTGAAGATGTCAACTACCAAAGACAACAGTGTGAAAATCACTGATTTAAATTTGAGGAGAGTGAAGGACAACACCAGATAATTCATTTAATAATGATTTTGCATCCAAGCTTAATACTGTTTTGATGGGCCTGGGATTATACTGATGCATCAGTGGGATCCCTCTGGTAAATGGTGCACTCCTCCAATGCAGATGACATGAATCACCTATTCATAGTGTGAGCATATAGTCAGCAAATGTCTTATGGTATGTGGTGTGCTGCCTCTTGATTAGCCAGAAATAGTTGGTCCAGTTTAAGTAGGTCAGGAGTGAGACTATATCACGTAGTAAGCTCTGTTTCACACTGCAGCACAGGCCGTTTCCTCCTTCCCACTACACTCACACAATAAAAGGTTAAGAGAGCTGCACCATAATGGCTTCGTTAGTTGACAGGTAGAGCTCATTAAGAGGTGAAGGGAGATAGCTCCCCAAAAGCCTGGGATACAGAGGAGCTGTGATAGCAGATTGGAAGAATGGGGGCAGGATCAGTGGCTCCTTAATTACCTTTCTTGTACCAAGCATTGCCTCGGACTTTTTAGCTGAACTGAGTTATAAAGGACTTTTCTACATTTGTTTGTGCAACAGTACTAAGATGCAAAAGGGAAATGATTTAATTATTCCATGGAGAAATCAAAATACCACTTTTATTGCTCAATACAAGTTATCTCTGGAATTATTTCTGTACCTTTCTCTAAGGTGCTCTTTTTACTATTTGGGAATCAGCCAAAAATCCAGTGTATATTGAGGGAAAAGTGATCCTACAAAACTGTCCCTTGCACGAAAGGGTGAAATATGTTTGAGAAGCATTTTCCCTGAGTGACAATTATGAGGTAGTACAGCAGCAGCCCTATCTCAACATATACTGGCAGTAGGCAGACACAGAAAGCAAAAAAACCCCAAAACGTGTAATTACTTCTTCCGACAATGCAGTTCAGAATGGGAATCTCTCAAAAGAGATTGAATTGCGCAGCTTGTCTATGAAGGCTAAGTGGAACGAAGAAAGATAATACAAAGAGGAAACAGAAATCTCTGTAATATCATTGTTTTGTGAAAAGTAAGGGTTTTATCCAGTAATCTCTGTTGTCTAGATTACCACAAAAGGCAGGTAAAATCTACCTACTTAGCTGAAAGATGCAGTCTAAAGTTCAAAGAGGCTCTAGTTTTATTTTCTACATATGACAATCCACAGATTTCACCTACTGCTTCCATACTGCCTGATAACCTTCTAAATAAATACAGCATACAGCACTGCAGACAGGTACTGTTCTTGACTTCAAGGTGGTAAGAGGTGGAAAATCCACTGTGCCTCCTCATATTCTGGGTTTTCAGATAATTATGCTGTTTCCAGGGTATGCCTCTCCATGTGGTTTATGAAAGGGGCTGTCCTTGGCACAAACCCACGTGGGCACAGTTCTATAGATTTCACAGCCCCTACTGCTTTGCTGAGCTGAGGGTGATTTCTGCAACTACTTAGTTCTTTCCCTTAGTAATTCTTCTGTTCTTTTTGGTCCTGTTTTATAGGAAAATAAAATCCGTCCCCTTTAGTCCCTTCTACAGAACCCCCACCCCAGCAGGCTGGGCAGTGTGTTATTACATGCAGTAACACGCCTGCTCACTCTATTTTAATGATGCAAGAAGAGTACCACATATCCTGTGAGTAAATCTGTCTTTCAAATCAAGTCATCAATTCAGTGGAAAGGCCTGGGTTAGAAATGGAAGTTTACAAATCACCTTAGCTGCGATTTTAGCTGTGAGGCACAATAACCCGAATGTTACAAGCAGCTCAGTGAGGAAAAAGGTCTTGGAATGATGCTCAAGTTTGTCTCAAATAACTTCATGCTGCCAAAGAAAGTTTGTACTAGATGGATTTATAAAAGCAGTATAAGGAAAGCTTATAAATCATCTCTATGTGACCCTGCAAGTTAACAAAGGGAAAGTGAATTCTCTTTGCACATAGAAATAAACATTTTTCCAAATCCATCCCTGCAATCCCCAAACCTCCATACAAACACAGAATAATGACTCAATTATGAACTATGCCACAGAACCACTACAAATACATGACTACCCTTCCCCTTATGGTGGTTTTAAAAATAAACCCAGAGAGAACGGAACTGAAGATGTTAATGCGGGGGAAGGAAAAGCCTGGGACCAAACTTACCTTCCCTTCAATGCATGACAGCTTCCCTACTACATCTGCAAAAGTTTTGATCAACCTAGTTTCAGCCCCAGGCAAGCAGAGTAAACTTCCTCTTCTGCTTATTCCTCAGTCCAGTCAACTTTACTTCATGACAAGCTTCTAACATCCAGCCTAAATGATGATTGTCAAAAAGGTGCTCTTTTTATGTTCTTAGACCAGTTTACTCAGTTTGCCTCATCCTTGGAAATTATTCTCTTAAAATACTTGCTAATGGTTAACCTTATTTTCTTTACTCATGACAGCAATTCCTCGGGGAAATTTTTACATAATTTTTCTACTATATCCACTCTCCTAACAGCTTTTTTTTTTGGGTTGCTTTGCTGAAAATTCCTTTCATTTCACTGCCTATACTGAGCTGCCCTGGATTTTTGGCCTAGTTCCACTCCAGTTGTGCAAAGTATAGAAACTGTTATTCCTGGGGTCTCTTTTTTGTGAGCACACAATACAGGACAAAAGCTCAAGGACTGATATTCCATAGGTTCTGACTATTTAAGGTATTCCACTATTTTTCAGTGTGGCCTCTAAGAGCTAACTGCATTTGGAAGAAAAGGTTTCTGAATACTTTTTCTTTAGCCTTCAATTCACATACCTGATTCAGATTTTGAGCAAGTTGCTCATTCAGAGGGGGAATGCAGGAAGGTTGCTGTTCCAAACACCTACACAAAACTGCCTGTAAAAATGTGCCTTCTTGGTAGCTGCTTATACTAATAAATACTTTTACTCAGTAAACCTATTTTTCTTCTTGTTTACAGTCACCTAAAGATTATTTAGTCATCTCCTAAAAATCAAAACAGACCCTTTAGTGGCTACTGGGGTTTATCAAGAACTATCACCAGAACAAGAAGTTATACGTAGACCATCAGTTACATTTACAGCCATATAATGAACAACAGCAAGCCTAGGTGGCTTTAATGGGGTTATTTATGATATTACTCTATGCTCAGCAATGGAAGCAGAATTATTTATGTAACTGAACTCTGGAATTTCTGCTTCCAGTCATGCCCCAGGTGTGCTTCACAGGAACACATCTCTAGCACTTTTTCTGCAGATCTGAGTATTTCACAAAGCTTAACGAAAGACCAACAGTAAGTCAGCGCTGACGTTACCGATTGAGCAGTCGTGGCCAGTCCAGTTGGGATCGCAGCTGCAGAGTCCAGTATCCGGGAGGAAGGTCCCATGGCCGGAGCACTGATCCAGACACGTGGCTCTTGGGGTCTCACAATTTGTTCCTCCCCAGCCAACCGAACAGTGACATTCTCCTCGTACGCACACGCCTCGTCCCGAGCAGGTAGGATCCATGCAGTCCACTACGTGTGAGAAGGAAGAGGAAGCAGACAGGGAAAGCAAATGGGAATTTCAGGAAAAAAGCTATCAGACTGCCATCAAAACAAACATATTTATACAGTATCTCAAGGTTTCAACCAAAAAGCCCTGCTGTGAACAAAACAGATGCTTCGTGCAAAAATTCAGTGCCCCTAAAAGGCAGTGAGACCTAAAATACCTACATGAAAAGCAGAGAAAAATCTAGTGATGAAATCCATTCTTTTATGCAGGTCTGCACTAATAAGTGATCCTTCTGGTAAGAAAAGGCTAATATCAATTAAGAATAGAATAAGAATAGTATTCTCTCGTACACAGTGTGTCTTCATTTATTCTATTAGAATAACCTAAATTACTATTATTAATGAATTCAAAGCCGAGCCCTAGTTTTCTGAGATAGAATTTTGCATAGAGATTCAGCAGAATCTGACATTCTTATTCAGCAAAACACATGCTTAAATTGAAGAATGTGCTTAAATCTATACAGGTTTCATGGAGACTTAACAGAAATTTCCCATTGAAATATATCCAGAGACAGTTTTTCTGGAGTAAGGATTAAAACAAAATAATTTTTTTTATAATGGTGTTCTTCTGGTTTTATTTTTGGTCAATTAATACTCTTTTTTAAATGTCTGAGGTTTACTTTCCCCCCCAAAGAGTCACTTCCCTAATGAGATCAGAGACCATTCAGTTAGTGGTGTAGCAATAAACACCAAAAGACCAAATGTACTCCCTGCCTGATTCCTGAGTTATGTGTTTTGTAGGCAACTGTCAGCTGCTCTGCCCACAGGGGAATTTCACCCAGCAATCAAAAAATAAGAAATGCACCAGACACCCTTCCAGAAAAACCTACTGGAGGAGTCGAACATCTATTTATAGATAAAAGCTGATAGGACAGCCTAGAGAAATTCTTCCCATCTTTTGAAACGGTGTGTGGCAGTTCCCTGGGGATTGGTGACAAGTGTCAGTCTGGCTAAGCAGCACAGGAAAAGCTGTCCAGCTCCTGGCTCTGATACAGCAGAGCAGAACATGGCCACCGCACACATGGCAGGTTTGTGGTTCAGTTTTTAGCCCTATAAAAGCTAATAAGAATTCCACTGACCTGTTTAAGATCCAGAAACCTTAAAAGGAAGCACAACAGCTGCTCTGATAATTCCCTGGATTCTCAAACCCTTCTCAGTCTGACAAGCAATGGCTCAGTTATTACTATCCCAAGGCATGAGAGAGAATTTTCTTTTTTGTTTGATTCCTGGAGCTCTGCTCATAGCTGGAACAATCCTCAAAAATTTTAAGAGGCTGGAAAGGATGAGTCCATAAATCTCCTTCACTGTTAGTGAGCTGGGAGCGAGGGTGCCAATTTTAGCATGAGACCCTTGAAGCCCTGGCCCTGTTCTTTCTCAGGAGTAATAAGTATGAAAAGGACTAAGGGATAGAGTAGCAGCCTCGTCCGTTCTCAGCAGATGGTTTGAACATAGAGAACAAAGATCACAGGCTAACTGACAAGAGGCTACCTCCAGGCAATTAATCATCTCCTCTGAAGGTCAATTGGGAAAAAGGTGAGTTTTACAGGGGCCTCCATCACAGGAGGCGGACAATCTGCTATCTCAGCTCTAACACAGATGATTATAGGAGGGGAATGTGCATGTCAGAACCCCCCATTTATCATAATCCCAAGGCCATTTTTCATGTTGAAATGAGCCCTTTCAGAAAATGTCACACACAATGGCTGCTTTAATCTCAGCCTCACTAGCTGTATCTCTTTAGGCTTTCTGCACCATCGGAAGGGCCCTGGGACAGGATTACAGGCTTCTGGTTTCTTCTTAATCAATTGCTTAGTGGATTTGGAGTACAATGGTATATTTTTAGGGAGTTCTGCTTGACCAATTTAGCTGCTCAGCTCTGGGAGAAGCAGAGATGGGGAGCTGGGCAAGAGGGCAGAGCTGACAAAATCTAGTATACCTGGAAAAGAAAAAAAAAAAAGCATATGTCTGTGTTGTTCGTTGGAAAATGTCCCAAATGGTCAAATTCTTGGTTGGAAAATGCCCTCTTTATAGTTCAGCCTTCTGCAGAATCTTTGCCAGGGAGATAAATCATGCAGCAAGCAAGGTTAGTGCCTCTTCTACACTTTTCCCCAATATGCTTCATGCTTCATTGGTCACACAAGTTATTAGGCTTATTCGGTGCCCAAAGAGTAACTTCTCATTTTTCATTGCTTAAATTTGCTCCCCTCCCTGTAATGTCTCGCTGGCTTATGCCACAGGCCTTATAAAATATGGGCCAATAAACTAAGGAAGGAGAAAAGAAAAACTCGCGTAGGATTGTTGGCTGATGTTTTATAAACATTGCTGAACTTCTATGGGGGAAAAAGAAAAGACAGAAGAAACCCTGGAATGAAAACCCATTACAAACATGGATCAAGAAGGGAAGCTACGAGAACTGAGAAATAATAAAAAGTAATCAATACCAGATGGCCCTTCTTAGAAGAGAAATTAAAGAGTAAAAGGAATTTAAAAAATAGTATAAATCAACTTTTTTACTAGATCTAAATATATATATATGTCCTCAAGATTTCCCACATGGCATATTTCTGAGTTACTTACCCCCTCACAACACAATACAAATTATGCCTTGAATATCAAAAACATGCATGCTTGGAAAAATACTAAACAGCCCATATGAAAAAGCGTGTTCTCTTTGTTCTTCCTCCTTTTTCAAGTTTTGACCTAGTGGGACTGACACTGTCCCCTGCTACAGTGATAAAATAAAATAACTGAGTAGTGCCTGGCTTTTCTGCTTTAAATGTGACCCGGGAAAAAATGGTTCCTGTTAGAAAAAGGGCAAATCTCACTCTGATTTACACACATTAAACACTTCTTGCTGGAGGCAAAATCAAGATATTTTCATTTCTGTTTATCCAGTAAAGATATGATCTAGCAAATAGGAGGTCTACAGAGATGCTTGAAAAATACTTCAGTAGTCACAGTCTTCGGGTTTTGCATGCCCCACAGCTTCATTGAATTGTGCTTTAAGCCAAAATGAAGCTTTCTCAAGAGATGGCTTATTGTTATAAGAGCTGATACTGTCTTCATCTCTAACGTTTACTGGCACTGAAGCCATGCTACATCAGAGATGTCCCACTCCAATACATTTAACACGTCAAAAAAATTGCCAGATTAGATACCATTTGAATGTCTGAAGCCAATTCAGCTATTTTCATTGTCTATAAAATAAAGCCATTTCAGATAAATCTTTATCCTGCATACATGAAAACAACCACAAATTAATTCAAGCCATTGTCATTCTTAAATGCATCAAATGATGTCTTTCATTTATCAGGTGGTGAAGGGGTCTTACATATGTACTTGTAGAAGCATAACTTAAGAATGATTATTGATCAGGTCACAAGCATAGAATTTGGAGGACAGTTTTCAAAAGTGTTGAACAATAATGCACTTTTGGATATACTTTTGTCACTCT